>NW_017729022.1:24224609-24229492 GCF_001723915.1 Gavialis gangeticus | reverse complement strand
CCCCCCCAAACCTTACTAAGGGCATTTAAAATGCAAGCGTCCACACGTTAGAGCTGATTAACTCATTGTGAGTGCTGTTTGAACATCTCAGAGTTATACCACTTCAGGAAAGGGTTAACCCTGGGCCATGCTATCTACCTTGTGTTAGGGTAATTTCAGTCTGCTCCACAGAAATAAAATGATCAATTTGTAGTACTCCAGCGTCTTGGGAAGTACCGCTCGCAGACTCTCCTCCCCTGTCCCACACAAGCAGCGATAGAGCCCAAGTGTCCTGGGTTCTAGCTACACCCCTACTCACCAGGCCTCTAGTGACAATTCAGAGTTGTGCAGATAAAAAATGGTATTAGCCCTTAATGTGCAACTACTCACTGCATGTTATAACTTTAACACTGCTTAATATTCCACAGATTAAGTGTGGTCTAAGTGTAACGCTGATTGCCATATTTGGAGTAAGGAAGGAATTTTACCCTGTAGTCTGACTGGTATAGACTGTGGGGGTTTTTGCCTTCCTCTGTAGTGGGAGATGTGGCCCTTTCCTCAGGATCTCTTGAGCAGCATACCTACAGGCTGGGGAACTCCCTTCTTGTCAGCAGAGAGGCAAAAAAGGATCTTGGAGTCGCTATTAATTCCAAGATGAACATGGGCCGCCAATGTGGGAACGTGGTCAGGAAAGCTAACCACACCTTGTCATGCATCCACAGATGCATCATGAGCAGGTCCAAGGAGGTGTCCAAGGAGGTGATCCTCCCCCTCTATGCAACATTGGTCAGGCTGCAGTTGGAGTACTTCATCCAGTTCTGGGCGCTGCATTTCAGAAGGGATGTGGATAGCACTGAGAAGGTCTAGAGAAGGGCCACTCACATGGTTGGGGGGTAGGCCCTATGATGAGAGGCTACGGGACCTGAACCTGTTCAGCCTCCACAAAAGAAGGCTGGGAGGGGATCTGGTGGCCGCCTACAGACTTGCCAAGGGGGACCAGCAGGCAATGGGAGAGTCCCTGCTCCCCCAAGCACTACCAGGAGTAACAAGGAATAAAGGCCATAAGCTGACTGAGAGTAGATTCAGGCTGGACATCAGGAGGCCCTACTTCACAGTCAGGGTGGCTAGGATCTGGAACCAACTTCTAAGAAAGGTGGTGCTCGCCCCTACCCTGGGGCTCTTCAAAAGGAGGCTAGACAATCACCTAGCTGGGGTCATTTGACCCCAGCATCCTTTCCTGCCCATGGCAGGGGGTCAGACTTGATGATCTGCTTTGGTCCCTTCTGACCCTACTAACTATGAAACTATGTACTGGCAACATTTCATAGAAGTAGGATGTTGGCTGATGTGGTTCCCCTGCTTACCCATGGCAAGTAAGTGATAGGTCTGTGTTTTTGGGTCAAAGTTGATGTTAGGTTTATGTAGAGTTTAGATTGTGGTTTGTATGGGATGGTTTGGATAAGGATGATCCTGCCTCAGGCAGCGGGTTGAACTAGATGACTTCTCAAAGTCCCTTCCAGCCCTACTTTTTTATGATTATGATTCACCCTTACTCTGAACCATGGTTGAAGGTTCACATTTTTAACTGCTCTTTTTTTTTGGATACAGGGCAGGACTAAGTAATCCTGATGCATGTATGATAAAGGTCTCTTCACCCTCTCCCCTCACTTTCCTCAAGCAGTTTCCCCAAAGTATTCACAAGCTGTACATTGGCTGTTATGTCCCTTGTGTCAGCAGTATGAACATGGCTCATCCCACTTACTCTTCCAAATATCAGCCTTGCTTCTCCTTACTCTTTTGGTTCTCTAGGTAGAAGCAGTGGTGTAACTGAGGGGGGTGACCAAGGCAGCAGTCTTGGGTGTTGCCTTTGATGGGGGATTACACAAACATAGCTGGTACCACAGGAGCCATTAACCACAGCACCACAATCAGCACCATGGTAGCTCTGCACTGCCCTGCTGTGCCTCTGGGTAAAAGTTTCTGGCTTTTGCCAGAAACTTCTGGATTTGCTTGAAACAATTTTATGACCCTCCCAAGCCTCCATTTGGCTAGTTATCAGAGAGGTTGGTTTTTATTACTATGATAATGTAAACAAAAAGTAGTGCATGAATCCTAAGGCTTTGTAAAACTGTATCATTGAGATCCCATCAGGTCTGAAGGCAGAGACTGGCTGAGTACACAAACAACATAGTGTTATAATACAGGTGTTACCTGTGTTTCGGGTTTGATTTTTCAGGCCAGACTAAAAAAGGTTGCAATAATTATTTTATAATCATAAATTGAGCAAGCACATTTCATGAAATTAGTAAGTTTTATTCATTTCATCCCCAGAAGCAGAAAATGGATTAAATCTCTTTGATGCAGAATGTGCTTGCTTAAGGTACGGAGTAGATGCATTATTCATACCATGAAAATACATGTCATTCTGTCATGTCTTCATATAGCATAAAAATCAACAAATAGTTGATTCTTTCACAGGGATTTGTAGAATTGCTGAAAGTAATGATAGTTAATTAAAATGATATGCATTATTATTATATCCACACTGGCATTTAAATGTTGGAATTAATATTTCATATCTGTGTCTAGATATAGATATGCAGATAGTTATTTGAATCGCTGTGTAGCTATGCAATTTATTATGTATGGTAAAGTTAAGTCTGAATATTAAAGTAGTTTTGGCATTGACAAAGAGCCCACAGAGTAAGACTGGAGCAGATTTTTGCTTTTCATTTCTGTAAGATCCCTCTGTCACCTCAGATGCAGACTGGCACCTGATGTATTATGCAGTTTTATTGTTAATTTGTCCATGTACTCATTTGAAAATCCTTGGGGCGAGAATCATGGCCCTGTTTAGGAAGTGATCTGTATTCAGGTCAGTACATGCCATAGAATAGTTACCAGTGTTCAAAACTCATGTGTCAGGCACTCTGAGAAAGTCTTGGAAATGGCTTAGAAACCATGTGGTTTTAGATATAAAATACCTAGTCATGGTCTTATTTGCATTCTGGTCTTTTGATCTTTTAATGCTCTCATTTTCCATCCTTTTTCTGCAACTGAGAAGACTAGAAGCCACTTTATCCTCCTCCTCCTCCTCTCCCCTCCTCCCTTTTTTCCTTTCTTTTTCTGGATGTGTGCCAGGATTCTCAAGTCAACCTTATTTTTGCAGAGCTGTGGTATTAAGAAAAATATGAAATGTTTGAGACTAGAGACAAAATTGCAAGAATGAGTGACACTGTTGAAGAGGCCCAGTGGGAACAATGGAATTTAAATACATGCGTAAAGTTAAGCTTTAAGTGCTCTCGTGAATAGGGATGGACTCAAACAAGTACTTTCCCAGGAAAAAAAAGTATTAATTCTTATCTCTTAGAGCAATTCCCAGGAATCTGAGTCAAAAGCTATGCAAGTTATTGGGGTTTGGGGTTTTTTTTTTTGGTTCTCTGGCCAAATTGAAAATTAGGGGGTGGGAATTGTTTTGAATAAATCCAGATATGACTTTTTTCCACACATAAAATGAAAACAGTGATAGGTTTACATTTTTGACTTGCTGAAATGCTTCATTGAACCCTAAATAAAAAGTTGTTTCATTTTTAGTTTCAACCGTGGAATCCTTTTAATTTTTTTTCTATTATTAAATTTTCACAAGCTGTTTCAGAATGAAAAATCAAAGCATTCTGTTTTTGAGAACTGTTAAAGCAAGACTTCTGCTTTTCTAAAATGTTTCTGCTTTTGACTGAACTATTCATGAATAATAGAAGCTGTCCAGCAAACAATTTTGGTCACCTTGAAACTGTATTGTCAGCAAAAAACCAACAAAGAAACCACCGAAAAGCAAAAGAAAAAACTAAATATTTTTTTCCCTGACCCTATTTATTGTTTAGTAAGATAAGTGCACTTTTTCTTCGGCAAACCTGTTGAAAGTACTGTCCTCAGTATGGCAGATTACTGGTGACTTTGAAGGTTGATTGCTTCAAATAGTTTCATAGTTAGTAGGGTCAGAAGGGACCTAAGCAGATCATCAAGTCCGACCCCTTGCCATGGCAGGAAGGAGTACTGGGGTCAAACGACCCCGGCAATGTGATTGTCTAGCCTTGTCTTAAAGACCCCCAAGGTAGGAGCCAGCACCACTTCGCTTGGAAGATCCTAGGTCATCTGGGCCCGCCAACTTGGATACATCTAAGGATTACCTGGAGGGCTTAACTATGTCTGAACTAATAGTGGAGGGACTCGCATCCTTCCTGGGCCTCTCTACGCTATTACCCGAGAGCACCCCATTGTCAGCAGACAGGAACACGGAGGCAAAGAACTTGAAGAGTTCTGCCTTCTCTCACGCGTCTGTCACCAACTGCCCTGCCCTGCCCCATAGGGGTCCAATGTTACCCCAAGACTTCTTCTTGCTACCTATATGCTTAAAGAAGGATAACAAAAAGTCCTTAATCACAGAAGCTAAATCTAAGCTCCAGTGCTGCTTTAGACTCCCTTACCAAATCCCTACAAGCTCAGGTCAGGGAGGTGTACTCCTCCCTTGTCCCTGCCCCCTGCTTCCACCACCAGTATGCTTTTTTCTTTGCTCTCAGGCCAGCCTGGATATCCGCGCCCGCCTTCCTGCACAGAGGAATTGCATCCTACTGTGCCCCAAGGATAGCCTCCTTGAGGAAGGACCACCTTTCCTGGACCCCTATACTAGCTACTCCTTGGGCTCCGAGTGCCTCCCTGACTACTGCCCTGAGCACATCGAAGTTAGCTTTTCTAAAGTCAAGCATTTGCGCTTTGCTAGTTACCCTCCCCACCTTTCTCTGAATAGCAAACTGGATCATTTCATGATCACTGTCCCCTAGCCTCCCTTGTACTAGCACTTCCCCCACCAGGTCATCCCCAGAGGCTAAAACCAGATCCAGTATGGC
>NW_017729022.1:24223457-24224508 GCF_001723915.1 Gavialis gangeticus | reverse complement strand
TTGGAAGGTAGAACTGGTATACTGTTCCCTAACATAGAGCGCAACCCCCCCACCTTTTTTCCCCTTCCTATCTCTTCTAAACAACCTATAGCCCTTTATGTCTAATGCCCAGTCAAATGTTTCATCCCACCATGTCTCCACTAGGCCAACCATATCGATTTTACCTCTTGCAAGCAGGAGAGCAAACTCCTCCTGCTTGTTCCCCATGCTTCTTGGATTAGTGAAGAGACACCTTAATCCCCCCGTGGGAGCCCTGGGCACCTCCCCTACCTGAGAGACAACTGGTCCCTTGGTATATACCTGAGCTCTTACCTGGGCAGGTCCTACACCTGGTTGAGTTTTTTTCTTGCTCCTGTGGATCCCCATCCCCTGATGAACTTCGTTTAAAGCCCGCTGGAGGAGGTCAACTAGCCTGTAAGAAAACAAACTCTTACCTGTTGGGGGAGAGATGAAGACCATCACGCCCCAGGACGCCCTCTGATCTGAAGTGTAGGTCATGGTCCAGGAAGCCAAATCTGGCGTGATGACACCAACTCCGGAGGTGCTGGTTCACCTCACGGATGCAGGCGCTCTACTGACTGGGAGGAGGGATGAAAAGACCACCTGGGCCCCCGACTCTCTAAGCTTGGCCCCCAGAGCCCTGTAGTCATCCATGATCCGGTCTGGACTACTCCGGGACACATCATTGGTTCCCACATGGATGAGGACCATAGGATAGTAGTCGGAAGGCTGGATGAGATCAGTGATCTTCCCTGTAATGTCCCCAATCTTGACTCCTGGGAGACGGTACACTTCTCTCACATTGGGGTCTGCGCGGTGGATGGGTACCTCCGTTCCTCTGAGGAGGGAGTCCCCTATGACGATGACCCGACGTCTCTTTGTCTGAGTCACTGGATGATGCTCAGTTGTTACGGATGATGGCTTGCTGGATGAGGGCGTGGTTTCCTCCCTTCCTTCTTTCTCACGCCCAGTCTCCTCCAGCGCTGCCAGGGCCGCACACCTGTTCCCCAGTTGTACTGGGGTGACAGCTGATGCAGCTATGCGCCGCCTG
>NW_017729022.1:24210429-24223223 GCF_001723915.1 Gavialis gangeticus | reverse complement strand
GCCCCTCCAGCACCGCAATCCTGGCACAGGTGGGACAGATGAGAGAAGCCCCTGCCTCCGTGTGTCCCCCCCCCACCTCCCCAGCCCCAGGGACCAAGCCAGGCAGCCCCCACAGGCAGGTGGCCCCACCTGCGTGGAAGCCTCACCAGTCCCTGGGCCAGGAGGCAGCTGTGGGGCAGGAGCCCTGGCTGCACTCCACATGACAACTCCCATGCTGTCACCCCCATGCATTTACCTGGAGACGACTGCTGCTGCTGCCGTTTGCTCTTCCGCTGCCTGCGGCCTCTCTCACACACCTCCCTGCACGAACCCTGGCGCAAACTCCGGCACACCGCTAAAGAGCGTGTCTGTTTGCACCCCGTTTGTGCAGCTTGGGAGCGCGGCTTCCGCCCGGTGTGGCTAAATAGGGTCAGGTGGGGAAAAAGTCCCCTTGCCCAATCACCAACACCTGGCCCCGCTTGCTCCCTTCCCCCGGCTTACCTTCTTGTTGCTGCTGGTGCTCGTGCTGGTGCTGCTGCTGTCTCAAGGGTCAGGGGATACCGGGGGCACCGTGTGCTCCCTCCGGGGTCCTCAGCTAACTGCTCTGGCTGGCCAATTAACCCGAGTTCAAATTTCCCAGGCCAGTCAGCAGGGCCAATCGGACAGTCAGCTGAGCCAGTCAATCAGCTGTGTCTGCCTGCAGCCCCGCCCCCTGTGGGAACTCTGCTTGTCGCCCAGAACTTCATCCCACCAGGGCATCCCTGGTAAGTCGACTCCCGGGCCTCCAAGCTCCTAGCCCTCTCCCTCCCCGGTGCAAACTCCGGCGTGCCCCTAAAGAGCACACCTGTTCACATGGCTCCCACCCAGTGCGGCTAAATAGGGTCAGGCGGGGAAAGAGTCCCCTACCTGATTGCCAACACCTGGTCCCGCTCACTCCCTTCCCCTGGCTTACCTTCTCATTGCCGCAGCTGTCTCTTAGCTGCCAATGGCTGCTGATGCTGATAAAACTACCCATTCCAGACAGATTCAGAGGTAGAGGCCTGTTGTAATGACTGTTTTCTGACCTGGTGATTGCAAACATTGTAGAAAAATAGGTAAATGGCCAATGCCCCCTCAGCAGATAAATCTGTGTAGATCAATGGCAACTGAGGTGCTACTGTAGCAGAGTGCAGTGCTTGGCCATAGAACAGTGGGAGGTTACCACACCATGATTGCCTTCACTCGAGGGAACTTAGTGTAGCTCTGTTAACAAATAAGGACTGCATCTCTTATTCTTTCAAATTATAGCAATTTTAGCTATTTCACTGGGCTTAAAGGCTGCTGATTAAAATCAGCAGTAGTGGTGCTGCACAAACTACCATGGCTTTAATCTTTTTGTACTCTCTGACAGCCACAGCATTTCCTAAATTCCTGTAGCAATGAGGGAATGGCAAGCGACCAGCTTGGAAACGCTGAAAGTCAAAGCCAGGAAGGTATACACAGGCAGCCTAGATTATAGTCATTGGATAGGGAGTCCTCTGTTCATCTTCTGGCTGACTGAGTAGGGGTTTTTAGGAACAACACATCCTAACTTAAGAGAACTGGAGGGGGTCTAGAAAAGTCTCTCACAAAGTATACCAGATAGCAGCATCTGGTGAGTTGCCCCCCCTTTTTTTTTTTTGGCTGAATGGCAAAGAAGAAATTCTGCTCTCTCAGTATGGCCTTGTGGAATATCCTTATGTTGCTGGATAGACCTCAAGCAAACTAGCTTGCCAGAACATTGTAATTGTTGCCAGAGAGCTAGAAGGCTACACGATTTATATTGCTCCTCTTAGGAGCAGCTGACTGTGATTGGAGCAAGCTATATCTTTTTTGGCAAAGATGATCAGCTGAGGAATGATTGTGTGGTCTCAGTTTTGCAATTTTGTCTGAGCTGCAGTTGTAGTGCCTTCCAGAAGGCATCTGAAAATGGATGTGCATGTAAATCCATCTGAACCAGATGATACTTTGATTAATGTGTGGACACTGTAACGCATAGAATTTCTCCTTCTCCCGTTCCTCTACTGTATCAGGACCTGGACCAGCTTATCTTTACCACTCCCAGTCAGAGGTTGACTGTCCTGGGATACTTCAGTGTACGCATGGGGAAAGACCTTATCACCCAGTGTCACATTAGGAAGGCATAGCATTGGATCTGCCAATGCAAATGACAGTGTATGTCTGTAGTTGTGCATCAAGTGTGAGCTGATGCCCAATACAGTTTACTGGCAAGCAGAAATGCAGGAACTCTCATGGACCAGTCCACAATCTTGTCAGTGGCACTTGGCTTATTGTATCAGAGACCTTATTAATCAGGGATATTCCAGTTATGTGAGAGGCTGACTTCTAGATCAGTTGCTGGATGATTTGTTCAAAGCTATCTCTACAAATTCAGTCAAAATGCCACTTGCTGCAGTAGAATTTCCATGGAGGTCGAGTGTGAATCAGTTGAAAAATTAAGGCCACCTCTACTTTGTCTGGTCCTTAAGGTCATACACTGTATTGCAGATGCTACTGCACATCGGATCAACAGGTATCATATCATTAAAGCAGTTGTGCAATTTGTGACCTAGTGCTGGCAGGAGTGGTTTCACATAAATAATCAGGGCTGACTAGGGGCCTTGGCCATGTGGTAGGGCAAAGAAGGCAGTGGTCCCAGGTCCTGTTAGGATCCCTGCACATTAGAATGAAATTCAAGAGCTCATTTTTCAAAACTTCAGCAGCATTGCATTGGAACATTTTGTATCTTGCATTAATTTGTTAAAATCCCTTTGTACATCTGAGTGCTTAAAAGGCAAATTATTATTTTGTAATGCTTCTCTGCAACAGTAATAAATCCCTCACCTGACAACTGTTTTGTGCTTTATTTTTGCACAGGGCCCCACAATTTAGAAAGTTGCACTGCAAATTTTATGTAAATGGTGTAAGATGAGAGAAGGGCAGTACTTATCCATCAAAAACTTCTTGACCATCCTGTTTTTCTTGTCCGTCAACAGGATTATGAGGATATTTGTTGGGGTGTTCACGTCCAACTCTGTCAAGTGCAGTTCCCCAATGGTGGACTGCCAAAGTAGATAACGGCATTAGTGCATTGACTCAGTGACATAGCAGCAATTCTACACAACATTTAAGGCTGCCTAACCCATTTCTTATGACTAGATGCCACTGAAAGACACTGAGGATTACAGGCTGACCGTGGTGTCATCAACAGCACTGAAGGCTCAGTAAGGTCTCAAAATGCTGCTGCCATTGGAGTTGAATGCTGCACAGCTTGGCCTACCTCAGGCAACGTTTGTTTATGTTTTAAATCATGAACCCACATTGAGAAAAGTCCTGAATGCCATGCAGATACTGAAAAATTACAAAGCTCATAGCCCTGATGGTACTGCATTAGAAATCTGTAAGTTACAGTGTGTAGCCCAGATTGAGAGTCTACTCAAGGTTTTTTGCCAAATCTAGGAAGAGGAAATGGTCCCTCAGGAACTTGAAAGATGTGGCTCCAGTTCAGATGCACAACATAAAAAGCAGATCAAATAGAGTGCAATAACTATCAGATGGGGAGGGCCTCACTGTTAGCAGCAGCTAATGAAATACTGGCTTGGATAATCTTTAATGAGTGCTGTAGTAAGCATCCAGAAGGGACAAGACTTTTGATGCACAACATATCAAAGAAGAATGTCATAAGCATAACAGCAGTTTCTATATGGTTTTTGTTAGTATGGTCAGATAAAGTGGCTCTTGGAGCCTCCAGAAGAGGCTCTAGTGTCCTGAAAAGTTCCCATGCTTGAGCTCTGTGAAGCTACGCATGGCAGAGTAAGGATTGGCCCTGACCTATCCAAGTGTTCCCCCACCTCTAATAGAGTGAAACAAAGTTATTTTCTTGAACCAATTTAGTTCACCCTGTTCTGTGCAGCACTTGTGGACAGGATGGTTGGTGACATCCTGGCTGGTGTGATGTTAAGATTCTGCCCTTCTAGAACAGTGTTCAGTTATTCAAGGTTGCAGGCTAGATCAGAAGTCGCCACTCACTTGCTCTACCAGTGGCTCTTTGCAAATAACTGTGCATTGGTAGTGCGTTCTACCAGGTATGGGGTGGCCAATTCACTGTACCTACTGACAGCTTTGGGCACGCAATTAATTCAGCACAGAACAAGATCACATATCAGCTGGAATTCACCAAGAGTTTTGTGCTGCCAGCGCTACATCAATAGGCAGCAGCTTCCTGTGACTCTTGAATTCTGCTACCTGTACAGTGTACATGCTGACTGATCAGGTTAATATTGATGAGGAAGTTGTTTCCCACATCCTGAAAGAAAATGCTGCCTTTGACATATTGACCAAGCGGAGGTAAAAAGCCATCAAGGTCTCTACTAAGGTTAACATTTATCAGGCTGTAGTTCTTATTGTTTTGCTTCCTGGGTGTAAAGCTTGGATGCTGAACAGGATGCACTTCTAGCAGCTGGAGAAAGTCATTGTTTTTTCTTGCAGCCTCTTGCACCTGTTCAGATTGGTACAGAATGAGTATCCACTGCCAACAGGCTGCAAGGAGCTGGTCGTTACAGCACTGAAGTGTTGATAACAAAAGTGTGTAACCCTAGCCACGTTGCTGCCCACGGCCATGTCCAGATTCAGGGTCCTGGGGTGTCAAATAACCTTGGTCAACCTCCCAGCCCCTAAGGCTCAGGCTGCCTTTCTGTGGAGTGCTTTCTTGTAGTTTCCCCATGCACTGGAGTACAGACAGTGTAACTATTTACACAGTTTATTTACAAAACAGTCAGCATATGAATATCAAACCAGGATATCAGTAATTTAATTGTCAAAGCCAGAGCATCAGTGAACTAAGAATACTTTATACTATTTGAATAAAGAACACCCTCCGTACAACTCCCCAGCTTAAACCCTGAGACTCGAGTGCATTTCAGCAGGAGTGCACAGGGTTAGCAAAACATCAGCTCTCCTTTACATTAACAACATAGGAACATTGCGAGTGCAGCCCTGCTTGCTTCAAAGAGGGTGCTATTCTCCCCTCTGCTAGAGCCTGCATGGGGAGGAGAAGCTTTCCTCTGGTTCAGCGGTCTGTTGTATCTGCAAAAGAAAAACACACTGTCCTCCCTCCCCAAAAGCACCTTTCCCCAGTTCCCAGACATGGCCCCTTGTGCTGATAAACCAAGGATTGTTTCGGTTTTCGCCCACACAGCCCCAGGCTGTTTTCTCAGCTAAGTTTCCCCAGAGGCTTCCCAGACTGACACCATGCCCTCCTAGGCAAGTCTCCCTTATGACCCTTTGCCTGCCCACAGGTCCCTTTACTTACAGAGAGAAAAGGATACCAGGTCTGTCTTCTCCCCATTACTAATTGCAGCTTCCAGTCACAGCCACTGCCAGCTGCAGCCTGGTTCTTGCCTGACCTCCGTGGTCCAGGGCCCCTGCTTTCAGGCCCCTTTCTCCTCTCTGAGCCTGGCCGTGTCCCCCCTTCGCCTGCCTCGGGAGCCAGTCAAAAACACGCATATGCTTTTGCAAAACGACTGTGGCTGCAAAACTTTCCCGCTCTGCCTTTACAGGGATCTTTAGCCCTGCTGTGAGTCCAGCAGCAGCTGTTACAGGTGTGACGCAGTTGGACTGGTCACGGTGCATACGTGAGCAGGAGTAAGCAACTGCTATGTGGCCAGTGAAAAAGTGGTTGAAGACCTACTGAAGTTTCACCTTGTTCTGAACATCACACTGATTTAACTGCTAAGAAGCACTTGCTGCAGATAAGCAGTGATAGGACGTGATAGGATATCACTACCGCGTGCCAAAGAACATGTTGACTTTTCTGAATAGCAACAGTGGCTGCCTGTACATGGGCCAGGAGGCTGCTCTGCCATGCTGTAATTGTGGCACGTCAAAGAAGGCTTGATGAATTGAGGCTGCTGGAGAGTGCTAATTAGTGTGGTCCAGCCAGCCTCTGCCTCTCGTATATCCATGTCCCTGCATTTCAAAATGTCTGTGGGGGCACTTTATCTAAAGCTCATTCAAACAGTTTTCAGAGTGACCCCACCGCCACTTTGAAGCCAGGAGATGCTCTGGGCACTTTAATTGGTGGAGCATGTGTAAAAAGGCCTAACATCAGTCTCTAATAAAAAAATGCTCTGGGCTTGAAGGACATCATCAGAAATCGAAGACTGCGTATCTGCCACAGGATTGTGGATAGCAGTGCAAGGAATGTGGTCAAAGCTTTGTCACACATTACTGTGCAACTCCATTGCACCACTAAGTATCATCTAATGGTTGTCTTCTTTGGTGAGATGATTAGACTTGGATGCCATGGCTGGGTCTTCCACAATCCCAGGGATAGACAGTGGTGATGAAGGCTTGCTTAGATACAGAGGTTGTAGTCTCCTTGAGCTCTACCGGTATTCCAGAACCAGTCCAAAAATGTGGGTTGCACAGTGGGAACCTTTCTTGAGCAGAAATCACCTTGTTCTCAGCTGCAGAACAGTAGTACAGACACCCTAGCTTCTGCAACTGGCTGCAGTCTGCTTAGTAGCTGTTCCATCCCGTCTGACTTGGTCCCATTACTGTCTTTGCTCCCCAAAATCCCTTACTGCTGTGCTTCTACAGTGACATGCAGGCCATGTTATGATCTTTTCTCCCTATCATCCTACACCAAACCGGTACCAGATTCACTGAGTAGAAGGTTCACTTAATCATAGAAAGTTAGGGTTGGAAGGACCTTGGGAGGTCATCTGATCCAACCCCTTGCTCAAAGCTAGTCAGTCCCCAGCCTGTACCAGTGCACAGGGTTGTTTCATCCTAAGTGCAGGACTTTGTATTTTTTCTTTTTGAGCTTCATGAAATTTCTGTTAGTCCAATTGTCCAATTTGTTGAGGTCTCCCTGAATCCTAGCCGTACCCGCTAGTGTATCTATTACTCCCCCTAGCTTGGTGTCACCCACAAACTTGCTGAGGGTGCACTCCATCCCATCTCCCAAATTACTGATGAAAATATTGAACAAAACCAAACTGAGGACTGACCCCTGGTGCACTCCACTTGATACTGGCTGCCAACTAGACATCAAGCTATTAATTACTACCCTTTAAGCCCGATGATCCAACCAGTTTTGTATCCACCTTACAGTCCATTCATCCAAACTGCATTTCCTTAGCTTGCTTGTGAGAATGTTTTGGGAGACTGTATCAAAAGCCTTGCTAAAATCAGAATTTTATATCTGACTGTATTAAAGTATTTTTGTTCGGTCACTTTTTACATCTGGTTATTGTGTTTTGAAGGATGTCATGTCAGTCCATCAGCATCCGAAATTTAAAGTGATCAGTGTCCTTGCAGCTCACAGGCAGGGCATGTGTATATGGCATCGTCTCTTCAATCTACCTGCTTGACCTTATTCTTGTAAGCATATTGGGTATTTAATTTACAAGATTCCTGCTGCAGTATGCAGTTTGAACTCAAGAACAATGCTGGCAGTCCGGCTGGAGGAAGAACATAGTATATATGAATGCTCAGCCTACTTTGCATTTTCCCTTAGTGGCTTAGACACTAGCATAGGTTTTTTCCAGGAATCTGGCAACCTCATTTTGGAGGAGTTGGCTGACAGAATATTACAAGTCAGGGATACAGTATTAAACAAACGTAATTTGGGGTAGATTGAATTTGTGGGCTGTTGGGCTGCAATTTGTTTGTTATTCTAAGGGAGCACGTGGAAGTGCTAAACTGTTTTAAAATGAATGCCAAGTAAAAGATCCATGATGCTGATATTTAAGAAGTCGTTGCACTGTGTAGTTTTCTTAATACTTCTTTACAAGGAAAAATATATTCCTATGCAGTATTAATAATATAGTGATTATTATTGTAATCATGTCATGTAATTTTCAGAGGAGATATGCAGTGTATAAATACACCATTTATGAGCTGACTGGAATGGGCCAAGCAGTTTTCTTACTGCCATTGGTTTTGACTGTGTACAGGTGTTGTTCATCTGTTTATATGAACACAGTGATCTCTGATCCATAGCGTGCTGTGCAGCAAATGTTTCTGTTATGTGTGAGGCTGCACCAAATGTGAGATTCCTGAGGGGATTGTATATTCCCCAAGAGTAACGGGCTAGAATATAGGTCAACTCAAACCTAGAGAATTTTAAAGGCCAAAGCACTTGCTTCAACATGGCATATATTTTTGTCATCTGTGGAAATGGCTATATAATCTTGAGAACAGGAAATGATTCTGTAAAAAACCAAAAAACTTAAGTAAAGGTTATATACGGTTTAAGAAAGTAACTGTAGTGTAAAAGTATTAAAATGTGGAGTGAATGTAATAAACAGATCATATACAGATTATAGTAAATGTTTTGGTTAATCAGAATATTTGATCCAGTATACTATGTGTTTCAATTTACCCAGCAAGCCAAATAAAAAAAAAAAATCACATTGGCTGAATTTAACATTTTTATTTTATATAGTCCAATTTAAGTAAGAAAAAAGCTATCATAGCACAGTATAATACTAGAATAATTGTAGTGCCATATTACTTCTTTGCAAGATTAACATAATCTTGCGAAATGTAGGGAGAGATGTAGCAAGTAACATTAAGAGACAGCAGAAATTTAAAAAAATATACTCACCTGATGTGATCTGAAGATAATGGTTTCATTAAATGACATAGCTTGGAACGGAAAATGGCTCAGAGGTTAGTCCAGCTCTAGCTCAGCCATTCCAATTTGACCCAGTTTAGCAGTGATCAACTAATCTGATTATTTGATAGCCTATGACAAGTTCAGTGACTTCAATCCAGATCTTAGTGAAAACACATACATCTAGGAAACATCATATGTAGGATCATTGCTTTTTGCCTCAATAGATCCTAGAAAATACACATGGGATCTAAGTTATCCTCCCTTTTGCCAAGACTTCAGGTTAATTTCAATATATGTGTCAAGTAGGGCACCCTCTTAAGTAGCCTGTTGAACTGGAACACCTGAGTCTGCCCCACCAATTAATGATCAAGGTAAGTTGAAGATGTGGATGGGGAAGGAATTCAGGTTCAGCTCTGGAAATTCCACTCTTACCACAAGTACTACATTTAATTAAGACACAGTTACTTTTAAACGAGCAGATATCTAAATACATATAATCTTTATTTTAAATTAATTAAATATTCAATGTATTTAAAATGGGTATAACCTATAGAGAGTCTGAGAAGCTTTTAGGGGATTAAAGTTCTTTTAAAGGATATATATTAAGAGTGCAGCATCTCTGATTATCCAAATGACCCATTGATCCTAAGGCTGGTTATCACAAATAATCTGCATTTTTAAATCTTTATTGTCAAGATTTCAGACCTATTTAAGCTTTGAAGTTTCATCATTTAGAAGTCTGTTGTGTTCTGTAAAACAGTCACAGATATGGTATTAGCTTGGTATTGTTTCTGAACTGTATTTTATCAGCTTAGAGTTCTCATACTTGCTATTGAAGACATTTTTACCATTTAGAAATCCATTAGCATTAACCTGTGCAATCACAGTCAGAGTCAAATTTTGGTTGATTCCTAGCAGAAACAGATTTTTCGACCTGTGAAATTCAGATTGCACTCTAGTAAGCTTCTCTGCATCTACAGTGTTTATTATATCTGCAAGTCATTCTCTGATTTTCATGTTCAATGAGATACTGAAACTGCCATATTATGTACTGTCTTCCTTTTTTTTTTTTTAAACTAGGTATGCTATTGGTTTAACCTGATGGAAGCTTTTGAAATAGACTATGAAACAGCTTCTGAGTTGCACATTTTTCTTTTCACCTCCTTGCAAAACTGAAACACTCGTGGATTTGATTTCAAGCATTTAACATCAAGTGAAAGAGAATTTTTCTGCAATTTTATTTTCAAATAAATAATTGATTCATGTAAATATATTTTATACACAGAAAGTTCCCAAAGCAGTTGTCTGTAGGCAATGAAGACAAAATACTTTGGGTCCCTGCATAAACAAGATCATTATTGATCTATTTATGGATTCTATTTGCAGAACAGCAATTACTGTAGGATCAAGATGCTGAAAATTTATGAATATGGACTCTGCTGTGCATGGTCACATGTACCCATTAGTGGCCTATTAATTATCTTGCTGAGCCCCCCTGATTCAAACTGAAGAAGTTGTGTTGATACTGTAAAAGACTGTGAAGAGGGAGCAACTTACTTTGAACTCTCGTCACATTTTAAATAGCATTAGAGGCCTAGTGTTGAAGTGATTGTCCAGGAAATATGTGAGAGGCGTATTAGAGGTAATGTCATCCCTCAAGGAACACGTACATCATGAAACGATCAACAAGATAAAGAAGGCTGTGATTACATTTCAAAGAATCAACATTTAGAAAGTGACACGCTGCATATGCATAAATTACAGGCAGAGCTGAGAGCATTAGTGATGTCTAACAGCTTTCATTAGAGAATCCTGATTTTAGTGCCTTATAATTTTGCTTATATTTGCAAACAATCAGTTCCCTGATTGAGTCTTAGTTGGCATACTTATTTTTAATCTTGATTTGATAAGTAATTAAATGTATCCTATAACAGAGTTTTAAGGCTCCCTCTAATAACATTTTCAAATGTGTTAATGGAATGTTTTTGTTTTTTATAAATTTTCAGTTCATTTTCTACAATTATTTTGAATTTAAGGCCTAATAACAGCAACGGAACAACATATTCATTCTACTGAGCAAGTCTGTGTCACGGGATGGGGTCCCCAGGGATGGCTGTGATACCTCTAGGGCTCCTTGACCGTGCCAGCCTTGCCCAAGAGGCACCCTCTTTTTCACCAGCCATGTCTTGCTGGTAATTTTAGTAAATTGGGAGGCTGCCCTCGAGTTTGTATTCTGGACACGGTCTTAGTTTCATGTTTCATAGTTGATAGGGTCAGAAGGGACCTGAGCTAATCATCAAGTCTGACCCCCTGGCATGGGCAGGAAAGAATGCTGGGGTCAAACAACCCCAGCTAGGTGATTATCTAGCCTCCTTTTGAAGATCCCCAAGGTAGGAGTGAGCACCACTTCCCTTGGAAGTTAGTTCCAGATCCTAGCTGCCCTGACTGTGAGGTAGTGCCTCTTGATGATCTAGCCTGAACCTACTCTCAATCCTAATTAGTCCGGGTAGTGCTTAGGGGAACAGGGCCTCTCACATTCCCCGCTGGTTCCCCCGGTAAGTTTATAGACAGCCACCAGATCCCCTCTCAGCCTTCTCGTGTGGAGGCTGAACAGGTTCATGTCCCATAGACTTTCCTCATAGGGCCTTCCCTGCTGCCTCCTAACCATGCAAGTGGCCCTCCTCTGGACCCTCCCAATGCTGTCCCCATCCCTCCTGAAGTGCAGCACCCAGAACTGGACGCAGTACTTCAACTGCAGGCAGACTAATGTCACATAGAGGGGGAGGATCACCTCCTTGGACCTGCTTGTGATGCATCTGTGGATGCATGACAAGTTGCAGTTAGCCTTACTGACCGTGTCCTCACATTGGTGGCCCATGTTCATATTGGAATCAACAGTGATGCCAAGATCCTTTTCTGCCTCTGTGCTGATGAGAAGGGAATTCTCCAGCCTATAGGCATGGTGCTGGTTCTTCCTCCCTAGGTGCAGTACCTTGCACTTGTCAGTATTGAATCCCATCCTATTCTCATCCGCCCACCCCTGTAACCGGTCCAGATCGTGTTGTAGCCTGTCCCTCCCTTCTAGCATGCCCACTTCTCCCCACATCTTAGTGTCATCTGCGAATTTGAAAAAGGTGTTTTTCACCCCCTCATCCAAGTTGCTGATAAAGATGTTGAACAGTACGAGCCTAAGGACCAAGCCCTGGGGGACTCCACTGCCCACATCCCTCTAGGTCAAAAGTGACCCATCCACCACCACTCTCTGGGTACGACCCTCTAGCCAAACCGCCTTTTTGTGGTACCAGCCCCCTTTTTAACATTAACTGTAGGTGATTTTCAATAGTGTGCATGACAGAGATGGACTCTCTTCAGGCCTTTGGGCTGAATTTGATTTATAATTTTTTTCACATAGGACAGATTAGGTTATTTAGCATGATTTGGTGTTTTGGTCCAAGAAAATATTTTTTTGCACCTCATTCCCACATCAAGGGCTTCACAGACTAATCCACAACAATTGGTAAATATTTGAATGTGCGTGTAGATATTGCAGACCTGCTTGTTTGGCAGAAATTCAGAAGCTCTTTTTAAGCCTCATAGTGATTCTCAATCTGGATGCTTGGAAAATGTCCAAGGAGTTATACCCTCACACATCAACTGGTCCCCACTGAACCCTGTGGGTTCTTAGACCCCTTTGGCATCCTGGTTCAAAATGGGTGACTCACAGGACACCCCCAGCCTTCTGGGCTAGATGCATGGCTTCAAAACCACCCCTTTACCATGCCCCAAGCCTCGCAGATGGTATTGACATTGTCTCTCCACAGCCCCATCTCTGCGCCCCACACTGGCACTGGGCTCTCCTTATTGCTGCACCCTTCTCTGGCACTGGGGTCCCCACACCATCATCAGCCTTCGACACCGTCTCTCACCCCATTCTCATTAAAAAGCTAAGGGACTGTGGCATCGACACCTACACAGTCAGATGGGTCACTAACTGGCTGGAGGGTCGCACCCAGAGAGTGGTGGTGGACAGGTCCTATTCGGCCTGGAGGGATGTGGGCAGCGGGGTCCCCCAGGGCTCGGTCCTCGGGCCTGCACTGTTCAACATCTTCATCAGTGACTTGGACGAGGGGGTAAAAAACACCCTGTTCAAATTTGCTGATGACACTAAGCT
>NW_017729022.1:24159735-24205429 GCF_001723915.1 Gavialis gangeticus | reverse complement strand
GGGTCTTTAAGAGGAGGCTAGATGAACACCTTGCCAGGGTCGTTTAACCTCAGTACTTTTTCCTGCCGTGGCAGGGGGTCAGACTTGATGATCTGCTCAGGGCCCTTCTGACCCTACCAACTGAAACTATCATGGGCCCCCAGTGAGGCCTTCTCCTTCCCCAGTAGCCTCAACCCAATCCACCAGTCAAACAGCAACTAAAATCTGAGCCCCTGGGCGATAACATAATATAAGCAGTTCCAGGTGTGCTCTGTCCCTTTAAAACATCAAACTTCTCCCAGCACTAAGTGCCTTATAAGCCAGGGTATCTGGTGAGTTCCTGGAACCCCTTAATCCTACCAAGAGTAGAAGAGGCAGCCAAGCCTCTCTAGTGAGCTTCTTTTCCAAGAGCTAGCTCTGCCAGCTGCTGCCCTGGGGTTCATGCCTCTTTTGGTCAGCTGACCCGGTGCAGGCTAATTTACTCATTGGCCTGTTGCCATAGTAACCTGCACCTGTGGGCTTCTGGCTGGCTCTTAGGACTCTCTCCCTAGGCAGTTTCTGCTCTTATAGGAGCAGGCACCTTAGTGCCCTGCAACAATCTGCCATACCAAAGTCTACCATTGTCTTATATATTATGTACTTTGTTGTTGTCTAACTTGCCAATATGTAAGAAATTGTGAATTAACACACATTTCATACCAAAGGGGACAAACTGACCCCTTTTTATTGGAGAGAAAGTCTTTCAGGTATTTTTTTCACCTTTCACTTCATTGTGAAGCCAAATGAGGTAACTACATTTTGGAACTCGTGTACCCTCAATTTTGCATGTGTTGGAAAGAAAGAGATCAAGAAAGAGAAATATATTTATGAAATATATAATAGTCTGATATGAAGGCTTTCTTGGCAAGTGTTTGGAATGCTTGTGCTATCTAAGAGTGGAAAACATCCAAGTCAGTTATGGGGTCATTACAAACTAGCCTTTTCATCCTTTGTGTTTCAATATGTAATTGGCACCTCCTTTTAGAGAACAGTTATAGTTCCATTAGAGATGCATAGTTTTAAAGGTCAGAAGTGATCATTTCGAGACAGATCATAGGATTTCCATGAATTAACTCTTATTTGAACTATCTTATCTGTTAGCATATCTTTTACAAAGATATCCAGTGTGCATTTTAAAAATCGCCTTTGGTAGAAAATCCATCATGACTTTTGTTCAGTTGTTCTAGGGATTATTTAGATTTACTGCTCATTTTTTGCACCTCATTTCTGGTCAGAATTTGTCTGCCTTCAATTTCTAGCCATTGGATCTTGTTATATCTTTGTACGCTATATAAATAAACAGGCTTCTGTTATGAATGATTTGCTCTCCAGACTGCCCTACTCCTATTCAAGATTCCCCTATTTATACATCTCTGGGTTGCATTAACCCTTCTGGCAGCAGCATCACACTGGGAGCTCATTTTCAATTGTTCATTCACTTTGACCCCTAACCCTTTCATGATTTCACTACACTTTCATTACATACCTACTTTTTGGTGCACAGATGCACACAGTTTAGAGCTCTGTATTAGAATAGTGGGGGCACTTAGAAGTTTTATCCATGAGTAATCAAACTTTTATATCATGATGAATTGTTACAGGATAGTATTTCATAAGTCAAAATTGCTTATGAAAATAATGAGGCCAAAACAAACTTCCCATAGGGAAATCTTGTTCATAGATCAAGACTGTGATAAAACTGCGTAACAAAGAATGATGAATTTAATCATAGAATCATA
This sequence comes from Gavialis gangeticus, assembly GCF_001723915.1. Taxonomy (NCBI): domain Eukaryota; kingdom Metazoa; phylum Chordata; order Crocodylia; family Gavialidae; genus Gavialis; species Gavialis gangeticus. The sequence goes on along the minus strand of NW_017729022.1, from coordinate 24,203,672 downwards.
GAATCAATGAGTCGGAAGGGACCTAGACAGATCATCTAGTCCAACCCCCTGCCATGGGCAGGAAGGTGGCCCCTGATAAAGTTGTAGAAAGCCACATGATCCCCCCTCAGCCTCCCCTTGTGGAGACTGAAGAGATTCAGGTCCCTCAGCCTCTCCTCATAGGGCTGGCCACGGAGGCCCTCAACCATACGAGTGGCCCTCCTCTGGACCCTCTCCAGGTTCTCCACGTCCTTCTTGAAGTGCGGCGCCCAGAACTGGACACAGTACTCCAGCTGCGGCCTGACCAGTGCCGCATAGAGGGGGAGCAAGACCTCTCTGGACCTGTTAGTGATGTCCCTGTTGATGCATGACAGTAGGCGGTTGGCTCTGCCTATTGCTTCGTCGCATTGGCAACTCATATTCATCCTGGAGTCAATCCTGACTCCAAGATCCCTCTCTGCCTCTGTTCTGCCGAGAGGGTCAGCCCTTAACCTATAACCATAATGCTGGTTCCCTCTCCCCAGGTGCAGCACCCCGCACTTGTCCTTGTTGAACCGCATCCTGTTCAGATCTGCCCACTTCTCCAACCTACCAGGTCTGCCTGGATGCGGTCCCTGCCTGCCGGTGTGTTCACTTTATCCCACAGCTTGGTGTCATCAGTGAACTTGAACAGGGTGCTCTCCACACCCTCGTCCAGGTTGCTAATGAAGATGTTGAACAGCACTGGCCCTAGGACCGAGCCCTGGGGGGACTCTGCTGCCCACACCCTCCCAGGTCAACTTCGACCCATCCACCACCACCCTCCGGGTTCGCCCCTGGAGCCAGTTTGCCACCCATGTGACTGTGCATTCGTCAATGCCGCAGTCCCTCAGCCTGCCTACCAGAATTGGATGGGTCACTGTGTCGAAGGCCTTCTGGAAGTCCAAGAAGATGACATCGACTTCCTCCTTCACATCTAAGCTCTTTGTTACCCGGTCATAGAAAGAGACCAGGTTAGTCAGGCAGGATTGGCCTTGCACGAACCCATGCTGGTTACCCTTCAACCTCACTTCCCCTGCAGGGCTCTCACAAATGTGGCCTTGATAATTTTTTCAAAGACCTTCCCCAGGAAAGAAGTGAGGCTGACTGGCCTGTAGTTGGCCCAAGCACCAGGAGTCCTCGAACAGCCGTGCCAAAGGCTCTGCAATGACACCAGCCAATTCCCTCAGCACCCGTGGATGAAGGTCATCCGGGCCTGCTGACTTGGGCACATCTAAGCCCTCCAGGTAATCCTTAACTAGGTCTGAACTACCTGTCGAGGGACTCGCATCCTTCCTGGGCCTCTCTACGCTGTCACCCGAGAGCACCCCATTGTCACCCCAAAGTCTGTATTTGATTTTTAAAAATCAGAATTTATGGCTAAGTGGGTATAATTTTTCTAAAAGGTTTCAGATTGAGTTTGGCCAATCTAATAAAGTCAATGAGAACTTAATATTTGTCCAGTGTATTTGCAGAATTATGGCTAGTGAGACTGCTAACTGCAAGATCAATCCTTTTTAAGGAAGAGATACAATCGAAAGTACATAGAAACTGGAAAGCACAATAGAAATATTATGATCTTCAGACTACTTACATTTCAGAGGACAAAAAACAAATAAGTTTGACTTGTGTGCTGCAACAAAGTGCACTTCATGGTCCAAATTACAAATATTTTAAATAACATGATCTGTGAGAGGTAGTAACTTAGTATTATTGTCCCCATTTTATGTATGTTGAAACTGAAATAGAAAACTGCCAATGACCAAATACAAATGTCAGTATTTAATTACATTTTTTCTATAAAACACAGTACAGGATCCTAATTTGTTAAAGAAAAAAGTGGTGACCAAACCTTAGGACCAGAAGTCCTGGCAGTTCATCAACTTGCCTTCAAAGAGACTTGGAAATTCTCCATTTACTTTTAGGCATTTTTATATAATACATGTTTCATTTGCCCAGGTCTGTTGCTCCATTAAATCATTTTCAATCAGTACCAAAAACATCACGACCACCATCAACAAGTGAGATTGGAATCTCTTCTTAGGATTTGCAATGAATTGGAAAAACTGAAAAAAACCAGGCCTTTGCTATTTTTGAGATAAGATTCCCTCTGAGATCCTTAAACCACACTACACTGTAAGATTTTGCTGGGATAGTCATATCAGCTAGGGGTATTATCTTTGTGACATTCCTAAATCAAAGAAGGCCTTAGGGTAAAGAAGTTATGCTGGCATAATAATGTTCTTGCCTGTGTTGCTTATTTCACTTGACAAACTGGTATAGGTTATATCAGCATAATCATCTTCTTGTCAGTATAACTTCATCTGCACTAGGAGGGCTAGCCTCAGTATAGCTATGCTGGAATAGCCATACCCAGAAGATATTTTCTAGTGTAGACTTGTCCTTACATAGCTTCTCTGGAAGCAGAAAAACGTTTCTCATAGGGCTGACTTAATATAGAAGAATTTTGTAAATATTTAGTTTAGGAGAAAAATCCATGAAGCAGTTGAATATATTTTACAGAAGCGAGAAGGAAATATCAGGATAAATAATTTTTTGTTGGATACTTTTATGGAGGCAGCCAGGAACCACTGTTTCTGCCTATTTGTCAAAGAACCAGGGAAAGGGAAATTAGGGGAATTATAGTGGTCCTCATATATAGGGTAAGTGTTTATATAAGGTACTATTCTGCATCTCCAGCTTAGACAAATACCTGCTGCCAATAATAAGCACTCTAAGCAGTTTCTCTTTTCCCCTTACCAAGAGTATAGAATAAATCTTAGGAAATCCCAAATCGTGCCTGTAGGCATAGGCAACCCTTCTGTCCATTTTAATGAGCTGATGATTACTGAATATTTAAGGAAAAGAAATAGCTCCTAAGATGTCAGCTTTTTACGAGATAAATCTTAGTTCCATAAAGGACATTAAAACAGATATGAACAGATGGGATATGCTCCCATTAACTGGAGTAAGTAGAGCTTCTGTCATAAAAATAGCAATAAAGCCAAAAAGTGTCTGTGTGTTTTTCAAATGCTGTCCTTTATGCATGTGTCCAAACTACAAATAGGCCTAACGTTGTAATTTAACAAAAAGAAACCAAAAATTACATTTGCACCCCTGGTGCAAGTTAGAGATTGGTCCACATTTTCAATGAGCTAAAATAATAGTAAGCCTTCAATCTAGAGCTTTCCTTTCCTGTACCCTATGGGTTAAAAATTGAAACGCATGAGCCCAATCCATTACAGTAACCAAAACTTTTATTTACCAGAATAACAGTTTTAAAACCTGAGTCTTAATTGTTGTATTAAAATGTACTGTTTTACACTAAAACAATTTGAATGGAAAATCAGGAGTTATGAGATTGTTAAAGGTCTTCCTTTGCCTGATATCAGAGTACAGTTAAAAAGAATCAGCCACATACACCTCCAGTTGAAATCACTGGGAGGTGCAAGCATCTAGCCCTAGATCTGGCTGGAGAGTTGACATTGAAGAAAGTTTTGCTAGACAATGTCAGTTCGTGGAGCTTGACCCCTTTTATAAAACCATGTACGGTTTTGTGAACTTCACAACAATGGTTCTGACAGAAACCTGTTGCCTGCTAGACTTCTCAGAAGCCGGGAGTTTTAAGGTCCCCAACTCGAGTGAGGCTATCCAGAGCCTCAAAATCCTAATGCTTGAATTTGGAGCACATTGAGCTTCTAGGCTTAAGTTGAGTTAGTCCCTCCAAAGGATATTAAATCAAGTAGCAAGAAGTTCTTCATCTCTATAAATTTAAAAAAAAAGAGCAAACACAGAGAGAAGTGAATCCACTATGCAGTGAAGATGGGACTGTGATTAAAAATAATACCGATATGTCCCCAAAATTAAGCAAATACTTAGCCTCAGTTTTAAGTAAGGAGAGCGATCTCTAATGTGCAGGCAAAGGCAAGATTGCTAGCGGGGAGTAAGTGTATGGAAAGAGAAATAACCACATCAAAGGTGGAGGGAGCTCAAAGTGTTGTGCTCTCACGTCAGAGGACAAAATTCTCTCCACCTCATAAAAAAAACTAGAGCATGAAATTACAGGTTGGATAGTGAAGGTTTTTTTTTTTAATCCATCAAATTGTGGGTGACACCACATGACTGGAGAGTGTAAAGCACAATACCTGTATTTAGAAAGGGAAAAAAATGATCTGAATGCTTACAGGCTGATTAGTGTGACCTCCATGATATGTAAGGCCTTAGAATCATTTTTAATAATTGAAGATATGGAAGTAAATATAAAAAGGTAAGATTTAATGTGGGTTTAGCAATGGAAGATTATGTCAGGCTAACCTGATTTTTTAAAGGTTTTCTATACAAAGGAATTGTGATAAACCCAACCTGTCTGGCTTTCAGTAAAGCATTTGATACAATGCTACATGAAGAAGGTGAGGATTGTTAGAGGGTTGCAGTCTATTTAATTGGTTAAAGAAACGCCAGAATAGTTTGTGCTGAAAGCGGAACTGTCAAGCTGGCCAGCTTATTAATGGAGTTCCTCAATGCTCATCAGTCTTGTGATCAGTTCTATTTAATGTTTTCATTAATGAGCTTTGTATAAAAAAAAAAAGGAATTACAAAGATGGGAGGTATCTATATGGAAGGTACTCAGAAGGCACGTCTACACATCTGCATGACTGCAAAATTGTTACTGTGCAGTCATTTAGTATTTATAGGCAAAGGTACTAAATGACTGAGCAGTAACTGCTGTTACTGCACAGTCCTTGAGGCGCATGGGTCATTTCCAACCCTCTTGCGCAGTAACAATGTCCTATTGAGCAGTAGCATCGGTGTCATAGTTCATGCCCACTGATGCTACGTAGATGCGCTAAGAATGTCCTACAGGAGAAATTGGAGCTATGGGAATGGAATTAAATATAATGCACAAAAAGCAAGGGACTGATGATAAGAATTGTTGGTGAACCTGAGAGCTCATTAATTGAAAATAAGAGAGGAGGAGAAAGACCTGGCCCTCTAAGTCAGTCATGGGATGGCTATGTGGAATTGATATGATCCTACGGTGTGTCATGTGAGGGATTTCTAGTAGAGATGGGGAAGTATACCATTGTACAAGACCTTGACTAGAACTCATTGGAATATTGTATCAAATGCCAGTCATTTACATGCAAGAAAGATGAATGCAGACTGGAGCAGGTGCAGAGGAAGGCTGCTAGAATGGCGAAGAGGAGAGAGGGCTTGAAAGAAGACTAAAAGAGCTTGATTTGTTTAGCCTAGCCAGACAAGGCTGAGAGGGGGATATAATTGCTCTGTATAAATATATCAAGGAAGTAAACACTAGGGAAGAATAAAAGCTAGTTAAACCAAAAGACAATGCTGACACAAGAACAAATGAGTGTATACTGGCCATGAATAAATTTAGCCTGGATATTGTTTTCAGCTCTGAGTCCTGTGTTTCCAAGTCATGATGGGAGTGCCTATCAGCCACAATACCAAGATCTACCATGTGGGCTGCCCTGGGATCCAGCTTCACACTGGCTGCAGTGAAGCTGAAACAAACGGCAATTGCAGTCAGCAGCTGCTGGGATCTCAGGGAGCATCATTCATTTCTGAAATACCACCACTTTGTGTTCTTGGAACAAAAGTCTTTTAGAATTTTCAGTTCAGGAGCATTTTCAAAAATCTTTGATTTTGTTCTGAGTTGGAACAAAACCAGATTTGAAACTACCAAAATGTCCTGTGGATTGACCATATCTCAGGAAATCAGAGCATAAGTGACAGGTCTTGGTTCAGAGACCTCTGTTGACGTTAAGAGGTTCTCTGTCCATCCATATCCAAATCATACTCACGAGTAACTCCACTTGAATATTGTAGTGCCTGTAAGTTAGGCACCTTGAACCAGGGAGGGAATCCAGCTGAAAGCCTTAGGTGCCTATGGTTCCCATTCAGTCAATGGAGAGTTAAGTGCCTCCGAAGGACAATCCAGGGTACCTAGCTATTGAGCAGGGAAGTGTCTACAGCTAAGCAGTAGGAAATGGGAGGCCAAAGGGTTGGTCTGAAATTTCACTCCTTCTGGGAGTTTATAAGCCTGATGAAGGCCTGCATATTAGATATCAATATCATCTTGGGATCCACAGCACCTAGAGGTTGTGTACCTACCTACCTTACCAGGATGCTGAATGCACACTGAGTGCATTATGTTGGTCATCACCAGTCACACCCACCAGGAAACACAGGTGGTGGGGATGATCGACCCCTCCTTTTGCTAAGTAACATAGTGGTTGAAGCATTTATCCAATAAGTGGGAGAGGAGTTCTAGGTAATTCCTAGAGGGATTGGACATTTCCAAGGTCCGGCTCTAGAATAACACATGTATCTAGGTCACTGGGCAGCCAAGAATATTTCTATTTTTTAGCCAATGACTGCCTGTTACAAAATACAGAAACAGTCTTAGTCTCTAAGATGTCTTCATATAGCTGTGCACACACAATGTTCTGGGTGCTAATATGGTACTGCTTCAATTTCCTGGTTAATTTGGTGCGAAACATTTCCATTTAAATTGCAAAAGAAAGAACTCTTCAGTGCTGTCTTATAACCCGCTCGTTTTGCTGTTTCACTGCAGTGCTTTGTTCAGTAGGTTTGCCTGTGTAATAAGTTAGCTCATGCAAATTAATGCATCTGCCTTCATTTGTGTTTGCCATTAGTTCATTGTGCATATATTAAACCCCAGGGAACAAAGTAAAGAGATTGATTAGTGAAATACAGAGCACAGGTTAGCAGAGAGGAAATGCACGTATTATAGATTTTTTTCCCCATTGGCAAACATCTTTAACAAAAATAGTAAATCCTTCTGGTTTGCAAATACATATTGGCAGCTGAGGTTTTAGCACTTCTGTGACTCAGCATGTATTAACATAAGCAAGTATTTTATGTTGTGGTACTTTAATCCAGTCTTTGTTTTAGCCTTGACACTACTTTTTATTCGAATGTTTTCTTGCTACTACATGCAATGTTAATGGTCAAATTACTGGGTGAATTCTGGGTGAACCTCAACAATCCCTCTTTTGTAACCATTCGTAACTTTCCTTTCCTCTGTAGCTGTTTCTGATTAAATGAAGTAGTTTATTCTTGGCAGTCTTCTGTTGTAGAACATCTAAAATATCTCTGTGCTTTATTTATCCATAAATTTTATTTTTTTAGATGAATGCTAAATCTTTGATAAAAAATAAATAGAGGGCACTTCTTAAGCCATTTCCATGAGCTCAGCTTCTTTATACAAACTTCTGTTAGCTCCCTTTTACTTTATTCTATTTTCAAACTGCCATTTTTCCAATAGCAAGCATTTGGGAATTGTGTTCTCCACTAAACAAATGAATAAACTAATAATAAACATGTCTGTTATTACCACACGCAGGTTAAGACAGCTCTTTGCCATGCTTGACAGATCTCTTGTATCCATCACATTTGTAACTAAATTCACTGGCATGTACAAAAAAAAATCCCCAGTAGCATATTTTTTTGTCTTTCTGTCAAACCTGAGTTGACAAGCTATATACAGAATAGGGGGGAAAAGGCCTCTCACTACCTTGGCAGGCTTCAAGAGCAAGACACGATCATATTCCTTGCCAGTCGTGCATCACAAAAAAACTTCACTCTCTCATTAATATCTTTTCTCTAAAGGACAATAGGTAACATCTGTAGACAATGTGCACATTCATTTTACAAAGACTAATCCTTCTAAACAGGGACAATGACAAATCTACTGTAATTATCATGCCAAATCTCCCTGAATACTACACAGAATGGAAAGAGTTTTTCAACTGTGTGTATCCTACAGATGAATAAGAATCCTACCTCCTAAATACTTTAAATATGTAGTCATTAATCAAAATGGGGGAAATTTGTCTTGTCTGTGCTGTTTAAAACTTCAAATTTCTTTCTCAGTTTTAAGGTTCGCTAACAAGCTATATACTTGTATAACAGTTAACCCAGTAGCATATAAAGCTAGTTTAGCATATACTCCTTGCACCTTCATACTTTCTGTGCTATCATGTTACTTTATGGCTTCAAGCAGAATCCCTTGAAATGACAAAGAAAATTAGTGTTTTATAAACCTCCATCCAACTAAAAAAGTAAAAATATAGATTATTGGTAATTACAGCAACCTTAGGGATTTCTTAGTACCTTTACCTAATGTTGGAGAGTTAAACAAAACCAAGGAGTCAGATGGTTTCACATAAATAATGCTTCTCAGTCTGTGAAAAGCTATTTCTGGATTTAAGGAAGCAACCTATCCTAATGATAGTGGTTCAGTGTTAGATAAGGATGGTAAAATTATAAATTCCTATGTAAAAGTGATTTTTTTTATTTGGGAAGAAGCAGGTGATGTTTTCATAGCTTACACTGATAAGGAAATGCTGTCTAGTCCATCACTGTTTAGGGAGGAAGTGAAAAAAAAGCAATTATTCTAAGTAAATGCTTGTAAATCTTCAGGTCATGTTAAGTTGTTCCCACAAGTATTACAAGAATCAGCCAAAGAGCTTTGTAAACCATTTATGTGGATTTTTATAAAGCTTGGAACTGGGAAAATTCCACATGGCTGGGAAAATACTGGGCCTATATTTAAAAAAGGGTAGATGAAATGACTTACGGGTTACTTATCCTGCTATTTGTCCCACACAAGCTCATGAAAAAGTTACAAAATATGTAACTTTTTAAGAATTTAAGTATGGTTGCATAATTGATGTCAGACAATAAAGCTTTATGGGAAAATAAGTTTTGTTAGAGAAGCTTTATGTTTTTTAGGTGAGAACTCAATTGGATTGATAAAGGTAACTGTGTTGATATGATAAACTTAGATTTTCCTAATGCATTGGACACAGATAGAAATTGGCTAGGTGATATAAACTAGTAAAAGTAAATAAAGACATGATATCCATCCAGGTTGCTTATATTGGATCATGATAGGATTTTTTCTTAGTGACACCATTTAATGCTCCCTAATAATGATCTACAAGACAACATAAAATCAGTAGTAGTAAAATCTTCAGATGACTCAAAAATTAGTGGCATGGCCAGTAGTGACAGGTCAGCAATTCAGAGTTATGAGGTGGACTTATTTAAAAACCATTCCCTTTAAATACCAACAGATACAAGGTTTTACATCTGTATGATACTGGATGGTTCTTTAAAGCAAGGCAGAAAGTCGTTAGGTGATGCATTCTAGACAAATTCTGACAAAAGATACCTAGGCATACAGTGGATTGTCTATCCATAGTTATTTCCAGATCAAGACTGGATGCGTTTTTAAAAGGTAAGGTGTCTTAGTACTAAATATATATATATATTATTGGGCTCAAATATCATCTGATCTATTCTTACAGGAGCAGATAATCTAAACAGTCATCTAGGACTTTTGTATTGGATCTAACTTCAGCATGTTAATAGCAGCTCTTCAGGGCCTTGTATTATCTTTCAGTAATAAAAAATAATAATAAAAAATGTAGAAAAGAATTTAAATAAATCTTATTAAAAAGATGGAGGAGGCATCTTCACCGAGGAAAATCCTTACCAAAACCTGATATAGTTTTAACTGTATCATTTAGACCCAGTCTGAATACCTGGCTCAGATACCTATTAGCTGTATACTCTCTAGCAATTGAATGGGATCATTAAGCTTTGCATCTGATTTGATCAGAAATGTAGAAAAATTAATGGAATCCAAGAGCTCCATCCCTCCCTCATCATTAGCATCTAATTGAGCTGTGTTAAGCTGTTTAATAAGCTCATCTGTAACTTTAGGTCTACAATTGGGAGCCCAGTATTTCTAAAAAAAGCAAAAGCCACTCTAATTTAAGCTAAAGGACTTAATGGTTGTTCTTACAGAGTAGGTCATTGTTGTTGGGGGGTTTTTAATTGGTGTTAATTTTAGTCAATTTTTGAAAAGGGCCAACATGACTCATCTCATCCACCCACATCACCTCATAGTTCACTAATTGTCAGCAAATTGAAACTCAACATTTGTTGCTTCCCTGGGCTCTAAGGGTACATACAGACATTTGGAGAGGTTAGATAGAGTGAAAAATGGCCACCCAACCTAAGGTCAGTTGGGATGGAAGCAGGTGATGTTTTCATACTTATGCTGATAAGGAAATGCTGTTTAGTCCATTACTGTCTTGGGGGCAAGTAAAAAATGCAGCTATTCAGCGTTTTTAAATCTTCAGGTCATGTTAAGTTGTTCCTACAAGTATTACAAGAATTGGCCAAAGAGCTTTGTGCACCAGTTATGTGGATTTTTATAAAGCTTGGAACTGGGAAAATTCCAGATGGAAAAAAGCAGGGGTGATTGGGGAAACAAGTTGGGTCTTTAGAAGGAATTGAGACAAACAGGGTCCATGGGTGGGGGACTGGGGGGGGGGGCAAGTGGAGTCTTCAGGGGGGAATTGGGGAGGTAAACGGGTTCCATGGGGGAGTTGGTGGAGACTGGGAGGGTTTAGTAGGATTGGGGGGGCAAGCAGGGTCCACAGAGGGCTTGGAGGGATTGTGGGGAGGCTACTGGAGTCCATGGGGGGACTTCTGCCCCCCTGGGACCAGGAGCTATTTCTAGCCCTCTGACCCCCACCCCAGGTGGGGGATAGACCCAGTGATCTGGGGGCTGGACCTCATGATCTTCTAAGCCCCTTCTAGCCCCTATGAATCTATGACCCCTCCCCCCCATCCCACCTGCTCCTCCCCACACTCTGACTTACTTCCATTGGTTCCTGGCACTGGAAGTGTCTTGCAGGATTGGGGGCTTGGCAGGCTTGGGGGGGGGGGGGGGGAGGTTGAGCAGTCTGTGGGAGAGGGCTATCTGCCTGGGGGATGGGTGAGGGCCCAGGGGCCTAAAATAACTCAGTGCCAGGAGGCAGGTAGGAAAAGGGTGGCCCCAGTGCTAAGGCCAGTGACAAGGCTTCTCCAACCCCAGGGCTGTGTTGGAGACTGTACAAAAGTTCAGTTACATCAGTCTCTACACTGATATAAATTTACTGAACTTCTGTACAGTTTCCACTTGGATCCCTAGTTAGGTCAATCTAAGTGTACAGTTCACACCTGGGTGAACTAAGTTAGATCGGGTGGCCATTTTTAATGCAATCTAATCTCCCCCTAACATCTGCACCTAGCCTAAAGTGCCCCTCTCCTTTTCAGATTTATCTGCCTCGCTGTGTGAGATCCTGAAAACTTGAGAGACAAAAAATTGGTTAATCATGCATTCTAGCCCTACTGTATTTTCAAGTGCCATCACTTTTGAAAACTCTTTCATACCAGTTTAACGTACTACTCTGAGACAGTCTCTCTTCAGGAGTCATGTGGCTCACCCACTGCTGTTACTGTGGCAGAAAATTGGAAGCAAATGGTCAAAACTTCCTACACAGTCACTGAAAAAAGAACAAAAACTAGTTGGCAAATGCCTTAACAGTATTGGGGTTGCCTGTGAAGACAACCCAGGAAAGTGGGAAATGGAAATACTGTAATCCAGTTAGCTTGCAGTTTTGTTCTGTAGATCTGTTCCAAGATAGCTGTCTGAAGCAGCTGAAATCTGACACGCATTACAAATTGTAAGTAACTAATTAATTGGCCTGGGTCAGTTTGTTGCAGCCAGTACTCAAGACTGAGTTTGTCTGTAGTTCAGAGTATACCTTTGTTTTTGTTAGATGACTATTCCTGACTAAAACAATACAAAATAAAGAAATATTTTGTATCTAAAATGACTCCAATATACTTATCCTCTCATGAGGATATATTAAAGCATTCATATTTGCTGGATACCTAATTTTGTATAGTTTATACCACTGTTTTCCTCCTTTAACTGAATTTTTCTACTAAGGGCTACCCAAGAATTATGTATAATAATTCTGTCACCTGATGCTATTTGTCTTTGAACAAATTGTGCTTTCTTAAATTTGCTAGGTTCATTTTAATAAATTTCTGAGAATGCAAAATTGTGGTGCAAGTCCTTCCTCCTTGCACATAACAGATTTAGAAATTTGGAGCCTGTATGTTTTGTATTTGTCTTTTATTAGCAATTCTGTTTTGCACTTGAAGTCATACAACCGTTCCTTAAAGAAAAAGTTTTAAAATTGTTGTTTTTTAAGAGAGAGAGAGAGAAAAGACCAGAACAAAAAATGTTTATATAAAAACAGTAAAATACATATTAAAAAATTAAAAACTTTGTGGGAGATGAGAAGGGAAGGAAAGGAGACATTAGGACTCCAAAATACTGTGCAAAAGATGCAAAATATAAAGGTTATTTCCAAGTTTCTATTTGTCTTTGAAAAGAAATTACTGGTGGCTTCAAAATAAGAACTAACCTGGGTCTTTGTTAATTAATTTGAAGTTTGTTTTAAAGTGTTTGATTATGTTTTTAAATCTATGTACTCCTTTTAGTACACAGGTGAGTAAAGAAATAAGAGTACGCAAAGCAGGCCCTATCCAATTCGGTTTTGCCCGAATCAGGGACAGTGATTCAATTATTTGATTCAGATCATTGTCCCTGATTCAATTTGGCCGAATCCGAATCCAAAGATTTGATGCTGATTCAGAAAATAAACGGTTCGGATTTGGACATAGACACAGCTTTAAATATTTTTTCTACATACCTCAAGGTACCAGCATGGCTTGTGAACGCTGAGATGCTGGGGTGGATGCAGCATCCCACAGGAGTGGGGGGGGGGGGGGCCTTTATGTGCTGAGTGGTGAACCCAGAAGTGGACTGGAACTAGTTCCAGTCCACTTCTGGGTCTGCCAGGGAGCGTGCTGGGAGGGCCCCCTGGATTGGTGATCAGCTACTGAGGGACCCCAGGTGCCCCCCCCAGACCCAGAAGGCACCAGTCACCAAGCCAGGGAGGGGGGCGTTGCTCAGCGCGCTCTCCAGCAGACCTGGAAATGGACCAGAAATGCTTCTGGTCCACTTCTGGGTCTGCTGCTGAGCATGCTGGGGAGCCCCCTGCACTTCTGTGGGACACTCCATGTGCCCCAGCATTGCAGCATCCATGAACCCCTGCTACCTAGAAGTATGTAGAAAAAATATTTAAAGCTGCGTCTGTCTGAATCGCCGAATCTTTCTGAATCTCTCAGAATCAATTCAGAGGGTTCTGATGCAATTCAGAGAGATTAAAGGATCCTCTGATTCGATTTGGATTTGGAGTTTCGGCCACCAAATCAGGCCAAATCTCCGCTGAATCTAATCAGGGACTGAAGCTTTGCACAGCCCTACTAAAAAGTGTCTGTAGAAATAGCCATTTTAATGCTCTTCCACCCTCCAAAAACAAGGTGGACTGGAAAAATATTTCTTATTTTTATGTTACTTCCTTTCTACTTACATAGATTTATTGCTCTACGAGCATTGTCATCTGCCATTTCAGGGAAACAGAGTGAAAAGCATGTATTTCTGAAGTGAAATTTCTTTCAGTCCCTGATATATTTTAAAAACAAAGTGAAACACTAGACAGAAAGAGCTAAGAAAGTGATCACAGCTGCCCTATGTCTTAAAGAAATGTGATGCAATAAACCAGATGGGGTAACTCAAATTATCTTCTCTGTACTCAACCCCTACACACATAGAAAGGTGTAAACACATGTATATGTACTCATTGACTCTTCCTGTAAGGTTTTTTTTTGTGGTTTATTATGGATGTTTTCATTTTATTTTGAAGGAGATTTTTATGCAAATGAATTGCAAGCACTACAACCTAACTAAAGGCCAAAATTAAGAGGGAATCCTATTCTTAGTCCAAAAACTTTTCCACTTTTGTTTTGTTTTGTGTTAGATCCCATTTACAATTGTTCCTCAAAAACACAAAGCCATACCTCTCATAGGTAGTTTTCATCATCCATAAGATCCCTAGAGTGGTAGCAATTATTCTTTTTGGTCATTTATTTAAAATCAAGGATTTGATATGCCACACCCTATGTGTGTTATCTGCCAAAAGTACAGAGGGAATAAAAATTGTAATCTAGTATAGATTGTGCCTGATAGATTAGATCTGACCTGAATAGAAATCACAAAATCATAGAAAAATTAGGGTTGGAAAGGACCTTGGGGGTCATCTAGTCTAACATACTACTCAAAGCGGGACCACCCCCAGCTAGATCATTGTAGGCAAGGCTTTGTCTATCCAGGTCTTAAAAACCTCCAAGGATGGAGATTCCACCATCTCTCTGAGTAACCTGTTCCAGTGTTGTACTTCTCTCCCAGTGAGAAAATTCTTCCTAATATCTAACCTAAACTTCCCTTGCTGCAATTTGAGACCACTGCTCCCTGTACTGTCAGCTGTCACTGCGGAGGACAGGCTAGCTCTGGAATAGAATTGGTTTACACAAGAAAGTGAGTTAAAACTGCACAAAATTACTGGCTTATATATGCTTGAACTTCCACTACTAGTCTTGGTGAAACTGGAGTGAGAACTTCAGTGTAGCTATTATGGTCAGAAAAAACCATGGCTTGAAACATATGCCTGCTTCTCATGCTCTGTGCTCTTGAGAAGTCAGGGACAAGTGGCACCTTAAAAACTATCTGGCTCAGTGAGGCATGAGCTTTCATAGGTGACGGCTTACTTTGTCAGATGCTACCAGATGCTTTCTCAGATGTAATCATCTACAAAAGTTTATGCCTCTCTGAACTTACTAGTCTCTAAGGGTGAAGTTACACATTATTCTTAAATCATATTATGTCTGTGAAATGTTAAGTGGTGCTAAAGTGAAAATATCCTATGAGCAATCACTCATTAAGGGTTAATACTGTTCCTTGCTTGCACAGTTTTGACTCGTTACTAGTAGGCTGGCAAGCTGGGCCATGGCTAGGAGCCAGGACATCTGAGCTCTGTCTCTGCTCTGGGTGGTGGTGGGCAAGGGGTGGCTGGGAGTGGTGCATGCTGGAAGACTGTAAACTTCTCGTTATATCTCTGTGGAATAGACTGAAGTTCCCTTAAGATGAGCTAGGCAGTATTGCCCAGAGTTAACCCTGGCCTAAAGTGATGAAACTTTGAGACACGTGGAGGGCAATTAGCACAAGTTAATGAACTTTAATGTGCAGACACTCGTGTTCTAAGTGCCCTTAGTGTGATCTAAGTTATCTTCACCCTTTAGGTACACTCCTTGTACATTGAACAGCTCTGAACATGTGCAACATAAAAATAATTTTGTCTTTTTAATACTTTTTCCCCAGAGACTGTTTAACTAGATGCTGAACAGCCTCCGGGAAGGCTGCAAAGTCTCTAGAATGAACCCACTAACAATGGGCACTATGGTCCAAGTGCTGTTAGTGGCCACCCTTTGAAACATGTCTGTTCCAGAGTCCTGCAGAATAACCACTTACGACTTAGTATGCCCTCCTCAAAGTACTACATCATCGTGCAGATTTCCAAAGTGGACTCCAAACTTAGGAAAATGCTAGTCCAGACATCATTCACGTAAGGCTCAGACACCTGCCTCCAAATTGCTCTGATATTCCTGGGGTGAAATATGCATATAGATAAGCAATTAAAAGAGAAAGCAATTGCTAGTAAGTGCAGTTATACAAATATTCTGCTGATTTGGAGGTGAAATCCCCACAACTATTGCATTTCTAAAAATTTCCACAGATTTCCCTCATTAATTATACATGTATCTATTCATATTAAGGTACAAAATAAACAGTAAGTAAAGAGGCAAAAGTAGGCTTTGTTTGGTTTTCTTTTCAGTTGTTATTTACCCCATGTTCTCCTAGACTACACAACATTATTCATTGAACATATAGAAGTATTCCTTGAAAATCAAGAATTCTGTGTATTTTCTTGAAATTAATGAAAACTTAATTTTCACTTTGAAGAATGACAGATGCCCACTGAATGTTTGGAAGAAGCTCATGTATTTTTAAATGTTGTTTTAATACATAAATTTAATGCTACAGTGATCAGGGGAAATTTGAAAACAGGCAATAGGTATGTGTTGATTAAATATTTTCTCAGTTTGCAGTTGTTTTGTAAAAATCTGTCTTGTATTCTAGTTTTTAATCTTCCTTTTTTAAAAAGGGAAAGGCACACCTGCTTCTGAAAGCTGATGATTTGTAGGGTTGTGCAAAATTTTGCTGAGTGTTTTGTTTGAAAGCTGTTTCGATGCATTTTGAGCTCAAAACAGCGAAATCAAAACATCCTTCAAAACACCTTTGAAATGAAACAAGGGCACTCAAAGTTTCAAAACATTTCGAGTTTTGAAGCCAGGCATATTTGGTTTCAGCACCAGGCCCAGCCGGCAGCAGCAGCCTCCTGTCATCTGGCAGGCAGATTGGGGGCCCGCCCACACCCCCAGGAGGGCTGTGGGGCTCTGCCAGACTCCTCCCGAGGGTGTGGGCCCCTGATCTGCCTGCCAGATGACAGGAAGCTGTTCCTGCCACCTCAGACTGGCAGTGGGCATAGCCCATACCCAGCCCCAGGAAGACTGATGCTGCCACCAGTCCCAGGTGGCAGGAGCAGCCTTCTATGATCCGGCAGGTGGATCAGGGGCCTGCCCATACCCCTGGGAGGGCTGCAGGAGCTCTGCTGGACTCCTCCTGGGGGTGCAGGCCCCCAGATCTGTGCATGGGATGACAGCATGCTGTCGCTGCTGGCTGGGGCCAGTGGCAGCACCAGTCTTCCCAGTGCTGGGTGCAGGCTGCGCCCAGCGCTGGTCCCAGGTGGCAGCAGCAGCCTCCTGTCATCTGGCAGGCAGATCAGGGGCCTGCACCCCCAAGAGGAGTGCGGGCCCCCAAGATCTTCCTGCCAGATGACAGGAGCCAGGAGGCTGCTGCTGCTGGTGGCAAATGACAGTTTTGCTTGTCAACACCTTGAGGTGCATTTTCCCAGAAACTTCTGCACCTATCTCCTTGAAACTTAGCAGGCTTTGTGCCCTCAGAAGAATTGACACAATTATAGGCAGTTTCATTCTTCCCCATTATAGCCTATGGGCAAAACATCAAACAGTGATGAAACAGCAAAACAGTTTCGACGAAAGGAAATGGAACAGTGCTTTCAAAATTAAACAAAACTCAAACTGAAACACTGTTCCATTGAAATGGAAATCAAAGCTGAACAGTGCTGTTTTTCATAGCCCTAATGATTTGGTTTATTTTTGTAAAATGCTTTCTAGTCATTAGCATATGTTATCGGCAGCCATCAAAAGATAAAGCAAATTATTTTCTTTATTTGAACAAACAGACCAAAAATTCTGATCATATTTGAAATTCAGAAGTGAAGAGCACATTTACCTTCATCATGATGATCTTTTTGGAAAAAAATATTTGTTAGTATCACCCTGCGTTTCTGTTAGGTACTGTTGTATTCCTTCCTTCCCTCCCTCCCCTTTTTATCTTGATATTTAACACCTTTATGTCTGAGCACCTGTTATGTAATAATTTATAGTCATGTGGGGTGCAGAGGAAACATTGACCTTGTTATACCAATGAGATGCTAATGAAAGTCAAATTCATTGAAATGAGAGTAATAGTATAAGAGAGGTGTTTGATCCCAGAATTTCTTTTATATTATACTAAATACAAATCAGGAAATACAAATTCTTTCTGTATTTTAGAATGGTACGTTTCAAAATACTATTTAAATTTATATTTAGGCAGACTGTCTTACATAGTCAGAATAACTTAATTAACTTACTTAAATACTAGAGCAAAATGGGACAACTCACAAGGCATATATCGTATGGTGATTGATCTCTGAAAAAAGATAAAGGGCAGAGACACTAGAAGATCAGTGAGAGAACATTTGTCACAGAAAAAACAGTTACTTTCTGACCTCATAGTTCTTGTGCTCAAAGGAAGTCTACCCAACACTCTTATGAGATGAGCATGGGAACAGAAATTCATTAGCCTATTGGACACTAAGTACCAGGGACTTAACATAGACAAGAATTTCGAGGTCCATTATAATCTACCTTATATTTGCTTAACCTCTGCACTTTGCAGGTGCTAGAGGCCCTCCTGAACAATCTTGTTCCTCCTTCATCAAGGTTTCACTGCATCTCTCCTGCCTATTGGATACCTGATAATTTCTCTTATATCCTGTTTTTATTTACACATAGAGTTCTATGCAAGCTTTTATTCCATTTGGTATTTAACTGTGCTGTGCTTTTCTCCTTAAGGAAGTGTACACGGGTACTGGAAACTTTCCTATGTCTATCTTAACCATTTAGTTGGTCCAATAATAATGTCGCCCATTGGAATTCTTGCCTCTCCCTTATTTCCTGGACCATTACGGCAACAATATCACTTGGACACTACCAAGGCATTTGAGCTAAGTACAGAGAGTCAAAAAGCCCAAGGCTGAGTCAATTCAGTTTTTTCAGGTTAGTCTAAACTGCAGAGATTAAACTAAGAAACAACTGGACAGACATTCACTTTTGATTCAGTAAATGCAGCCACATGCCTGCAGTGGCTGAGGCCAGAAGCCAGGGGGCAATAGAGCACAGCTGTCTGGCATGTAGCTAGCATGGGCTGTGTGTTTGCTTCCTCTTCCTGCTTTCCCCAAGGCCTCTGGGATTTGCAGTCCAAAATTACAGCAGCAGGACTGTGCAGGGTTGCTCATCATTTCCTTTTCCTACTTTTAAGTGCTTCTGGGATTTGTAGTCCATGGCTGCAGCCAGCAGTAAGGTTTTAGCAGGGCAGGGCAGCTCTGTACTCAGGGGGAGGGAAGTTTAACTGCCCTCCCTGGCCCCAGACCATGACTGCGTTTGCCTGGGTGGGGGGGAGGGAGGCAGTCCCTGACTCTCTCCTTGGTCCCTCCAGCCTTTCTCTGCTGGAACAGACAGTACAGCCCAGCCCAGGGCTGGAAAGCATGCTGAGGAACTGTGATTTAACTTGAACCAGGAAGGGGTCTAGGACAGAAGTTTCATAAACTGGTTTAACCCGAATCAGTTAAGTCTGATACTAATTCAACCAGGTTTATCTTAAGCCAGTTTCAGACATTTTGAATGTGGTTTATGTGCACTGAACTTTTGTTCTGTTACAGGCTTAAACCAGTTTCTGATGAATTCAGCTAATTTATGTGCAACTTCTGTCCCTAGCCTTCAAGGATGGATGTGCTTAGATCTTTTCAGGCTCAAAGCTCTTAAATAAGCACTAAGAAAAAAATCTTTCTTTATTATTATACGTGTGTAGAGCACTTATTATTAGTTGTCTGAAATGCTAGTTTTAAAATGCAATTCTAAAGTTGAAATAGAAGTGCTGTGGATTTTGGCTATTTACAAATTTGACACGCACATTCTTTTTTCCCCTACTTTTTTTACTTTAAAATAGTGATTTAGGTCCATATCACAAATTTGTTTTGATGATTTATTCACATAATGCTTGGTGCCTTTTAGATTGTTGTGGAAGGCAAAACTCAAAGCAAAGCCATGCTAAGACTGCAATTTATTGATTTCTTTTAAGCTCATGTCATTTATTCCATCTACAGTTTGACAAATAATAGTATTTTATTTTTTCAATTTCAGTTCCTATATTGGTCCCAAATTAAAATAAAGTTGGAAGTAATTTTCTTGTCATTTTATGTACATCCTGTAAGCCACCACACAATTTGTCACACTTGCCATGTCTCTGCCTGTCTCTTATCAGGGACTGAAATAGCAGGGATGTTTGGAGGTCACAGTTTTGTTGCTACAGCTGTATAGAGAATCTTCTGCATATTCTGTTCCAGTGTACACTGTACTTGCCCAACCATTAACTTGCTCTCATGAGCCCTAGATTCACTTGCATGTTTTTATAAAAGAGAAAAGCACAGCAATATTTTGCTTTGTGGTGTTTCCTATTGCTATGATGTATTGATCAACTGCAATAAATTTTTCAGTGCATTTTGGAGAGCCATGCCAGCATGCTGAAATGTATTTTAAATATATCCTATGACTTTGAAACATTAATTTATAAGTCTACAGTAGCCTGTGCTACTGTAGCCTGTTGCTAGGGAGATTCCATTACCACATCCTAAGATCTGAAAGTTACATGCCCAGTTATGTTACATTTCTGTAGTCCTGCTGAGAACTGATGATGGCAAGAATAAAGGGATGAAATCTCATAGTCAACCAGGACAACAGAAAGTGTTACTCTCAGATGATGCTATGGAAAAGGTTAGCAACAACAAAGAATCCAAGGGTATTCATAAACAACAGACTGAATTTAACACTTGGAGATAATGTACCTTGAAAAATAAGAGCATCTTCATCATGGTTGCTTTTTTTTCCTTTGCCTACCAGTATCGCAACTATCTTGTGGGGGGTTTAATTTTTTATAAGCTGATCTTGTCCAAGCTTTGGGCTATTTTGGTGGTAATGAAATGGCCATACTTCATTGTAGTAGTAGTGAAGTATAGGTATGTGCAATTTGCAAATTTTGGGTATTATATTGTATGAGTCTGCAGTGCCTGCAGTGTAGTATAGACATGCATGAGCTACCTTTAAACTGGCTAGCTCATGTACCACTAGGGCTAGGGACAGACATCACACATAAACCAGTTTAAGCGATCAGAAACTGGTTTAAACAGAACAGAACAGATGTTCAGTGCACATAAACCTGTTTGAAAATGGCTAAACCAATTTGCAATAAACCTGGTTGAGTGTAGTATCAGACTTAATTGGTATGGGTAAACCGGTTTATGCAATGTCTGTCCCAGACCACTTGCTGGTTTAAGATAAACCAGACTCTCCCAGCACCCTGGCATGTTCTCTGGGCTGGGTAGGGCTCTCTGCTCCACAGCAGGGCTGGCCCCTCCCCTCTACTCCCTGGCTGGATCTCTGGATAAACTGGTTTGTGTGTAATTTCTGTCCCTAGCCAAAGTGCTTTACAATGCACTGCTTTTGTCTTTAAAAAGTGGGACCTGATTGTATCTGATATAGTTTATCTTTTACTTAAATCTTACTATACCTAGTTATTTTGGTTAGTTCTGACATCTAGTTATAGTCTCAAAATTAATTCGGATTCAAAAATAATTTGCATAATTTGACCATTATTTTTTAATCCTAGTAATTTGTTAACCCAATAAAATAATTAAAGCCTGGGCAAGAGAGAAAACAAGGACAACTGTGAAATTAACTATTTGAGTATGTGGAATAACAGAGGGAAAAAATGACCTTTTGTTTAAGCTTTGCCGGACTTTATTGGTAGTCTGTGCTACCCCACTGGTACATTTTTAATAACTAGTTATAGAATATCTGCCACACATTTATCTTTATGCAGAGTTATATGTACAAAACCCGTAAATAGTAGTATAAAGAATATGCCACTGAACACATTTTTTCATATTAACATACACAATTACTTGTTTGAGAGTTAATGAATTTTTTTTAAAAAAATAACATCTGTGATACTATTTAAATGTTAATAATGCCAAAAATTTTCTTTCAACAGAGGAATTCAAGGGCTCAACAATAGTTGAATTAATGAAAAAAGAAGGCACCACCCTGGGGCTTACAGTATCGGGTGGAATTGACAAGGATGGGAAACCAAGAGTATCTAACCTTCGTCAAGGAGGAATTGCTGCTAGGTAACCACATCTCCAGCCACAAAATACATTATATGATGTGATTGCTTCAAAAATACATACTGCATCAAAAAGGTCACTAATAAATAACTGACTAACAGCATCTGAAAAGCAGCACATCAGAAAAGAGACAACGAGACATTTTAATAGAAAGAAACATGTAAATAGCATTCAGGCCACTGCATCTCACACAGCTGTTTTGATACAAGCCAGAAATACCGGCAACGTGTTTGAAAGTCATTGAAGGAATAATTTTTTATAAATGTTTTAAATTTGATTTTTTTTTTTTTTTTTTTTTGCTTGACCAAAATCTATAAAAATGCATTGGTGATAAATGGTGACGGCAAAACAGCAGCAGAAAAGCTGAAATATAAGTAACACCATAGTTTCAAATGACTGCTGCTGATTCATTTAATGTTTAAGATTAAAAATAGCTAAGCATCCTGCTTGTACAGGGAATGCCAGACACGCTGTTACTTGAGAAAGAATCTGGTTGAGAGACAGATGTTAAGGCAAATCATTCCAAGTGACTGAGCAGAATATGTGCCATTGGACTGTGCCACATTTACTATTACTTTGTTATATTGGCTGGGAAAGTAATGACTTTGTCCAGAAAATAGTTCTGGCAGTAGCCCAAACAAACACAGGTGAGAGGTTCCAGGTTAAAAGAGGACAGCCAGGAAGTGAAGTCCTACCAGATGTAGTTAAACACTACTATAACCAGAAAGCTGGCATATTTAGCAGCTTTTCTTACCTAGATGCTAATGCTCTAATAACATACTTTTTTATATTCTAGAAGTAGATTAGACTAAAATCTTGAAAAGTCACCGTACTATTTGAATGATTCACACAGGAAGTTTTTTTGCTTGTTTGAATTTAGATGCAAGCAAGATTGATTTTTTTGTCAGCGCTGAAAGTGTCATTGAAAGGAACTTGGCTAACCTGTCCCAGTCTCACAAGTTTACTAAAGAGATAATGTACCTATTGCAGAAGTGACCAGCTGGATGTAGGGGACTACATTAAATCTGTGAATGGAATCAACCTGACCAAGTTTCGCCATGATGAGATCATCAGCCTGCTCAAGAACGTTGGCGAGAGGGTTGTTTTAGAAGTGGAATACGAGCTCCCTCCAGTCTGTAAGTAACAGGAGTAGTTGAAAATCCCTTACATGTGTAATAATTGAATACTGTCTCTCTCACTTGCTCTTGCTCTCTCTACCTTATGATATAAGGTTTCTTAACTTAGAATCATAGAAAATTAGGGTTGGAAGGGACCTCAGGAGATAATCTAGGTCAGCCTCCTGCCCAAAGTAGGACCATCCCCACCTATATTATCCCAGCCAAGGGTTTGCCTATTTGGGTAACCTGTTCCAGTGCTTTACTTAAGGGGTGGAATCTTAAGGTCCCTTCCAGCCTTCTTTCTCTATGAACACTAATGCAGCGTGAGCTTTATATATAATAAAACTGAAAAATAATATAACTTGTTTTTTCCTGTTGTTGTCAAATGCAGAACGATTTATGATTGCATTTTCAAAAGTGCTCAAATGAAGTCCCATGACAGTCCATTTCTGTGAATGGGCAATGCAAAGAGTTTATACCTACTTATCATTCACTCTTTTCTTATAATTTTGAGGGTAGCTAGTAACTGAGATATTGGACACTTGATCAAATTTGGAGACAAGAGATCTGTAAAGGAAATGGGGAGTCCCCAGGCACTCACACCTCCCTTTTTGTTTTTTTCAGTTCATGAACCTCTGTTTTCAGCTCTTAATAACAGCTTTGAATAAGATATTTCAAGAAATAATAATTCATATTATTTTTAAGTGTGTCTGTAATCCTTTCTTCAAGAGGCAATCAATCCCTTTCCATCCATAAGGCCCTATACTGCTCCAGCAGGTGAATGTTTTACTTTGTGTTTTCTGGGGTCACTATTGGGTAGAGGCTACTTGCCCTCTAACATCTTCAGGGCTGCCAAGTCCTTTCCTCATTCTGTCCTCTGCCCATAGATTCCTAGTATGACCTTACTGGGTGATGGGAGACCTGCCCTACCTGTGCAGTAGCAGGATTATAAATATTATTTTTGTTCATGTGTCAGTAACTCAGTTTGAGGCTCAGAGATGTATCAGACAGCTTTAATATGATGAATGATCTACAGAAGAGACAAGCAAGAATGAAATGGTCCAAGTGATCCTTCCTGAGGAGTCTGGTAGTGGAGGGAAGAGTCAAAAGTAGAAGTGAGGTCTGGCCAACAAATCACCTACCTCCTAAAGACAGGGTTGTTTTAGACCATTATCATTATCATGCACATACAACAGCAGGTCCAGGAGTAGTGAAGTGTGGTATAGACACCCCCCACCCCTGTAGGAGTGCTGCACATGTGCAATGAGCTCTGAGTTTACTGTCTGTTCAACATAGGCTCCTGCCAGACTTCCACCGGCACAATGAGCACTGTGAACTCACTACAACGCTCAAGAAAAAAAGGGTTAATGAATTCCAGTGTTCTCAGATTACTGGAGAGTACCTCTAATTATGGATTTCTTTGTCTTTTTGAACTTTCGGCAACCTCCTTGCTATATTTTGGACATCTGTTGTAGGTCTGTGTTTATTAGGAACAACTGAGCTTCATGTTCAGACCTAGGACATTTGTATTAGAGATCAGTTGAGTACTAAATGCAATTATTTCACTAGCATTTTTTCATTCACAACTACTCAAATGTACATTTGCAGTTTAGGCTCTGTTGGCACATGTAAGCCTCTGTCTGTTGCAATATGTTTCTGCTATGCTACATTACATCTGTAATCATAACCATTCATTTAAGTTTTCAGGATTTCTGACCTCTTGTACAAATATTGCTGGTAATGATGCTGAATAATAGCAGTTGTGCTATCCCTGTCAAGTTCCACTGATATTATGTGTGTGATGTCTTGTACCATAGCAGGAATGTTGATATATATGTCCTGTCATCCTTCAAATTATGCTGAGCTTGCATTGTTTCCCCCAGGGCCAGCTTACTCCCTGAGAAGACTAGGTGAGTTTTTAGGGAAACTTCAGTAAAGTAATAACAATGGAGTCAACATTAATTTGTGCACAAAACCCTTGTGACAGACAGTCTGACAGAGATTAGTAATCCCAATCCTGCCTGCATCTCTTGACCTTCAGAGAACCCATCCTTTAGGCTTCAGAGGAATGAGAAGTAGGGCTAACTCTCCCCGCCACCACCACTCCACCCTCTGGATGGACCAGAATTTTCTCCCTTCCGTCCACAGAGAGGAGAAGTATTTGTATAGGTGTTACTGATTGTGTTCTGACCTTTTAACTATTTTCATTTTAGCAATGGTAATTGCAGGTTCATATGGAACAGTGGTAGCAAGTCATTTTTGAAAATAATTTTATACTTTTCTGTGCTCTGCATTTTCTAATAAAACAAGCTTGGAAATTTGAAAATGTTTTCTCCTGTTCCATTTTTTTTCCCATTGAGTTTATCTTTTTTCCATTTGGAAAATGTCAGTTCCCCATCCTTTCCAAAATTTTCCTTTTTTATTAGAGTTTAAATGAAAATGACTACCTGTGTTTTTCAGAACTACAGCATCATTTCTTGTAAAAATCACTTACCATGTTCAGCCATCTTACAGTATTCATTCACCTTCTCAGCAAGGATCTGGGAACAGCCGCTGTTGCAGTGTTGCACAAAACATTTGCCTTTAATACTATTCAAGCATTTTTAATTAATTTATTAATGATTAGGTGACATAATTATAAAGGGTTATTTTGAATCTAATATCCTTCATCCCTCATGATATAGATTCATAGATGGTTAGGGGCTGGAAGGGACCTTGCAGATGATCGGGTCTGGCCCCCCCGCTCTAGGCAGGAAGACAACTAGGGTTAGGTGACCCCAGCAAAGTGACTGTCCAGTTTCCTCTTGAAAACCTCCAGGGTAGGTGACTGCACCACCTCTGGAGGGAGTTTATTCCACAGTCTGGACACCCTGACTGTGAAGGAGGTTTTCCTGGAATTGAGCCTGAAGCAGCCTTCCAGGAGTTTGTATCCATTGGTCCTGGTCTTCTCTGGGGGTGCCCTAGTGAACAGTTGTTCACTGAGCTCCTGATGCTCTCCTCTGATGTAGCGGTAAGCCACTATCAACCTTCTCTTCTTTAGACTGAAGAGGCCCAGGTCCCTCAGCCTTTCCTTGTATGGCTTGCCTTGCAAGTCCCTGACCACATGGGTGGCTCTTTTCTGGACCCTCTCTAGTTTTTCCACGTCCTTATTGAAGTGCGGTGCCCAGAATTGGATGCAGTACTCAAACTCCAGTCTCACCAGTGCTGAGTACAGCAGGAGTATCACTTCATTAGTTTTACATGAGATGCATTGGTTGATGCATGCCAGCATGTTATTTGCCCTGCTAACAACCGCCTCACACTGACAGCTTACATTCATGTGATTATCAATCATTACCCCTAGGTCCCTTTTGACCATGGTGCAGGTCAAGCTGTTACCACCGAGCCTGTATCTATGTTGAGGGTTAAATTTAAGGTTGATGATATGACAGTTTAAGTTTAAGGTTGATGAGATTTGCTGCCTAAGCATCCTGAGTATACCCTGTGAATAAAGGTTCTTGGGTTCTTGAGTTAAGCAGATGCTTCCCTAGGTAACTTTGAGCCCTTGACTTGACAACCTCATGCTACTGTATCTACTTAAGTGCATATTTTTTTCTATAATTTGTCAACAATGTGTGAGAAACAGAACTACAGTATAATTTAAACCTGGACCCCTTAGCTGCTATAAATTGATATAGTTCTCTGTTGATTTTTACACCCATTAAAGAACTGGCCTACGAATTATTCTGAAGAATATGAAGTGTAATAAATATTGGTCTTTAATACTGACTGTTTTGCAGTTTAACTTTTCCAGTTGCATGATTACAGCTTGCTTAGTTTAGAATCAGTCCAAAGTTATAAGTATAATTAGAAAGAAAAAAGCTTTTTTTTAATTTTTCAGCTGTACAAGGATCAGGTGTCATCTTTAGAACTGTGGAAGTTACGTTACATAAAGAAGGGAACACTTTTGGGTTTGTAATAAGAGGTAAGATGTGAATAAGTAAATGTGAATGTGAAAATGTGAATAAGTCTGATTTTCTGGATCCGTACAAGCAAAATGCCAACGCATTTATATGATAAAAAGCAATCATATTTCAATATTGATGGCTTACAGTTTGTAAAAACTTGTGTGATTTATTCATGGTATCTCTGCATTTTAATATACTATTTTTATGAACTAATCTAAATTTGTATTTATAGCATGATAGTAATGAATCCAATATGCCAAGAACATAACAGAATTCATTTCACGGAAGGCCAAATCTGGCTACTGTTGAAGTCAATGGGAAATTGCCTGTGCAATAGGATTATTGCTGTTAAAGGAGATATACAATAAATGTTTTATTTGTATAAATTATGTATGGAAATTTATGTTATAGTTTAGTAACATCTGCAAGCTGCAGCATGAAAGGTCTCAAACTAAAGCAGAAAATTAATTTATTTTTGATGATGACTTGGGAGGCATTGAGGTATTTGAGAGATATAATAGTGTAAAATATAGAGTTACAAAACATACAGAGTTGTTCAGTGGTCAGTGATCTACTATTCTGAGTGTAGATGGAGTTCACATGCTTTTTCCCCTGTATGAGAAACTGTGCAGGATACAGAGTTTTAATGTCCAGGATGTAATGAGAATGATATAGTAAATAAATTTGGGAGATTAGGAGATTTGAAGAAATTAATATACTTATCTAAGAAATAGTATTTTAGATCAGCATTAGGGAAAAAAACTATTTCCATCGTAAGCTACCATAATATTACTCCTAATATGGACCAGCTTATGTGTAGCTTGGATTTTTACTCTCATTAACCAACCTATAAGTATGTATGCTACAAACTTCTGGACTTGAACTTTGGAAATGAGTTTTCATAAAAAGAACATAATGAGAGTGTTTCCTGCTTTCTCTTTTCTAGGTGGAGCACATGATGACAGAAATAAATCTCGTCCTGTTGTAATAACATGTGTCAGACCTGGAGGGCCTGCTGACAGGTACAATTCATCTTCTCTGTAGCAAGAGAGAGAAAAGTAGATTATTTAGGACAGAAGTCAAGTCTGAAATCTGTGGAGTACAGTAGACCTGTTCAAACCTAATCCTTTGAAATTCATAAATTATACACTTAATTGAAATCATAATAGGCAATCACAGAAGCATGGCACATGATGACATGGCATGAATTTTAATTAAGAGATTTAGCCGCTTGTTTCAGGATTGTACCTCACAGACTTAAGGAAAAAAACCTGAAAATCCCCAGAAATACTAGGACATGATTACAGCACACTTTTTGCAGCTTAAACAGCAGGCAGTGTAGCCATTGTGTTTAGTTTAACACCGCGTTGAATTTTCCAGTGCTTTTCTTCTGCACTCTATGAAGAAATTATCTGGCTGTGGACACATCTACACATGCAATTAATGTGCCTGAATTTTCTGCACAGAAAATTCAGGCTCATTAAAGTGCTGCCCAGTGCCCATCTACATGTGTGCCTCTATCAGGAGCAAATTGAGCCCGACAGGAGCAGCCCAGTCCAAGGCTGCTTCTGCCCTGCTCTACCCCCCTGCAGCAGCCAGGAGGAGCTCCATGCTCCCCTGGGTGCCAGCCCTGAGCTGGCAGGGGGCACAGGGGTTTAGTCTTGAGCTCTGGAGGCAGGGCTGGGGGTAGCTGTCCCAGCTAGGCAGGCAGCTCTGTCCCAGCCAGGTGGAGATCAAGCTGGCCCTGAGTGGGGGGAAAGGGGGTGGAGACTGTCCTGGATGGGCAGGAAGCTGCCTCTCAGCCACATGGAGATCTGGACCCATTCGGAACATCTCTCCCACCTGCTGTGGCCCCCTGCTGCCTAGGTTGAGTGGGAGCAATGTGTTTCCAATCAGCATTTACACGTGCTCTTTAATGTGCTGATTTCTAGTACCCATATCTACTGCAGTAGATTAGTCTAATGCACCATCTAGACTAATCTGTGTAGATTATGACACTTCACTGTGCATTAGATTAGTCTAGTGCGCAATAAAGCATCTCAAGTAGATACACCCAGTGTGTATTATTTTTAAAAAAATAGTTAGACCCAGTTCTGAGCTCAGAGTTTCCTTAGTCTGTTCTGAGGCACAACTCCCACTGAATCAGCCCAGAGTGACTGGGTGGAGGACTCTGTCAAAGCCCTTTTCACCAGGGTGAATTTAATCTCCAGAGAGAGCTGTAACTGCAATAAACAGGATAAAGAACACAGCATGGCAGAGCAGCATGCTTACAAATGCTTACTAATTTTGGTAATATGGTAGCTCAGCAGGGGATTTCATCAGCATGACAGATCATAAATAGGGGTGCCTATACATGTGCAGTGAAGCTGCTCTGATGAGCTTGGTAATTACTACATTCCAGCAGACTCCAGTGTCACGTGTATCAGTGTCCCTGTGCTGAAAAAAGGTTGCAGGGGCACTTTAAACCTTGTTTGACCAGCTTTAGTTAAAGCACCCCCAACAACATTTTTTCAGCGTGGGAACACTGATGCACGTGACACTCTGAGTGCTTTAATTAGAGTGGCTTTGGAACCACTAAAGCATTCTCCTGCCTCCCCCACTCCCAGAGCACGTGTATAAATGCCCTATAGGTCTAAATATATGTATCTATTAATTCGTGTGTCTGTGTGTGTCTGTGTGCGAATGTGGATGTAACTCTTGTGTGTGTGTATCTATCGATCTATAAATTATTTATATCATTTGTTATATATCTGTTATGTTGGTTATACATGTAACACTATACATGTGTAACAATTATTACATATATGTGAATATATACATATATTTAGATCAATAGTTATGATCTGTCATACTGATGAAATGCCTTGCTGATCTAATATAAGTTACATATTACCAGAATGAGTATGCGCGTGTGTGTGTGTATCTATATATATAGATGTGTGTGTGTGTATGGTGGGTTTTTGGTAGCCGTGTTGGTCTAAGGGCATAGGCAGGCAACGTTCTTTGAGTAGATGTGATATCTTTTATTAGACCGACTGAGTAGTTGGGAAAAAATGTTTAGCAAGCTTTCAGGCGCAGTTACCCTTGTTCAGGCATAGGAAGTCTCTACTGTTCTGAGATGCCAAGGAATGAAAGAAGCTTCCAAGGAATTCCAAGCTTCCTTGGAGCCTCAGAACAACAGAGACTTCCTATGGCTGAAGAAGGGTGACTGCACCTGAAAGCTTGCTAAGAACTTTTTCTCAATTACTCAGTTGGTCTAATAAAAGATCTACTCAAAGAACCTTGCCTGCCTGTGTGTGTGTGTGTGTGTGTGTGTGTATATATATATATATATATATATATATATATATATGTTATTCCTGCTATACATAAACAGGGCCCTACTAAATTCATGGTGGAAGTGCACTGTGCTGCAACTCCTTTAATTTTGCAGGTTCCCCCGCATGTGCCCTGCCACTGATTGGTGGAGTGGCGTACTTGCAGCTTACTCCTGATCGGCAGAAAAGTGAAACTGCAGTTTTAAACATGACACTGTTTTTGCCTCCCTGCAATTCAGCAGCAAGCAGCGGGGCTACTGGGGCCCCTCAGCCAATTAGTGGCTGGAGGCAAAAAAACAGCGTCATGTTTAAAACCATGGTTTTCATCTCCCTGCTGATCAGGCGTGATCTGCAAGCAGGGCCCTTCCACCAATCAGTGGTGAGGGCAGGCGTGCAGAGGAATCTTGCAAGATTAAAGGAACTGCAGTGCAGCCCATTTCCACTATGAATTCTGTAGGGCCCTATACACAAATATACCTTACATGAAAGTTCTAAACATAATAATATATGTCTATATCATATTTATAGCTGTATGTAATGACACATTTGATTAGTACTTCACAAAATCATGGCAAGATTATTATGCATTGATTTGGCTAAAGATGCTGTTATCTAGATAAATAGATATAACAACTGGCTGAGGATCATAGATAGAAAGTTAAGTAATTTAGGGTAAACCATGGACTGTACTTTATATAACAGCATTCTCTATCTTTAAAAAGAAAAAAATGTTAATAAGTGGCTTGGTATATCAGTTATATTTTCAGAAATGGCATGTGCACCCTTAAAAATATTAAAGAAGCTAAAAGGGCTATTTCTTTAAAGGATGCTGTTGTTAGAAGTTTTTGCCTCTGGCTAACATTAATAAATAGATAAACGTTCAAGAGAACCTTTGTCTTTTTTCTCTACCTTCCCTCCCTGCCTTTGTCTCTGACCTTTGGGCCAAGGATAAAAATGCTTTAATTTCCTTTTATAATTCAGGATGTGTCATGATATATACCTAGGAGAGAGAGCAGTATTCCTAGTCAATTTTCTTTCAAATTATTAGGAAAGAAAGAAGAGAATTATCTTGATGGGTTGAGGAATGTTTTAGAGAGAAATCAGGAAATTATTCTTCACAGTCAGCAATTTGTTTCTTCAAGAATGTATTTTGCTTGCTATTTATTTTTTTTCAGAATCTGGGTGTTTGTGGGCACATCTACGTGAGACATTTCCTGCAGAGTTGCCAATTAGCTCTGCAGTAAACAGCTCAACATCTACATGTGCAAGGCTATTAAGGTGGAGTAAGCTAATAAACTCTGCAGCAGGGTAGTATTTGTAAATACAAGTACTGTCCTGCTGCAGAGTTTTTTACTCTGCAGTACCGCATGTGTAGATGCTGATGCAGCTGGCTGAGGCACAAGAGAGCTTCAGTGCAGGGGCTGCCTGCCAACTAGCCCCATACTGAAGTACCTTCATGCTCCAACCAGCTCTCCCAGCAGCTGAGCTGGGTTGGAGTAGCCCCAGGCTGGTCGGCTGACCTCCTGGGGCCCCTGCCAGCCACGGCTGCTCCAACCCAGCTCAACATGCTGGACTCCCAGGTGGTCTTGTAAATCCAGACCCCAAAGCAATAAACTGTGGTGCAATATGCACTGGAGTTTATTGCATCACATTAATATGCATGTGTAGACGTGCCCTGTGTGTGCAAAAGGGAGTGGAGAGGGGACACATGTTGTAACAAAAACAATACCTAATAGTGATCTACTGTGTTTTGATTCATTAGTAATGTATAGTTCCAATTATTGACTATCCAGTTAAGACAATTTCCTTTTCACAGTGACCTCTGGTCACTCTTACTGTCAAAGTAAATGTTAAGAGTAAAGTCAAGTGGGATGGATATCATAAAAGGCAGGATTGAATCGCTCAGCATAAATGGTGATTTTATCCAAGCCATGTTATACTAAATTAATAAAAATTTTCCTTTAATCTATCTTCAGAGAGGGCACAATCAAACCTGGTGACAGGTTGCTTAGTGTTGATGGAATTCGACTCCTTGGAACATCACATGCTGAAGCCATGAGTATTCTGAAACAATGTGGACAGGAGGCAACTCTGCTGATAGAATATGATGTCTCAGTAATGGGTATGTTGAAATGCTGAGCTTTAGTTCTGGGAACCATCTGTGACATTTTACTATCCATCCCTGATAAGCTACTTCAAAATTGATTATGGCCTGTTATACTTCTAGTAGCACAGATATTCCCATCAGCACCATCTCATTCATCTTTTTAGGTTCGTGAAGAGGTGAGCAGTGTTTTATTATAATTTAGAGTCTTACTACTTTGTGGTTCATCGAGTAAAACGATGCTGTGGATACTGGTGAGGTAACTTTCTCAGTGACTGGCTTATGATAATAGCTAATGATGTGTAAGCATTTCTATCTCAGTCAAACAAAAGAGAGATTTACTAGCTCTGACAGGAGCCCTTATTTCCTTTTCCCAGTGTTGCTAGCAACACAATAGCAAAAGCCATGAACAACCAAAATCCTGTGCAAAGAATTGTGAGGGAGCAAAAGGACCTGAAAGCTGGGAAGTAAGGAGGAAATTGTGGGATGAACAAAGAGCTTCAGTTTTGAGACCAGGTAGTATTTCCAGTGAAAATATTTGAAGAGGGCTGAATATTGGCAGTTAACCTGAAAAATATATCTGAGTTTGGTCCAGCTCTGTGGTTAAAACTTCCATTATAATATATAGTTGAAAGAGTATTTGTACCATTACTTCCTTTACTATCTTCAGTCTTCAGCAGAAACTTCTGCATTACTGAGTAACGTCCTATAGAGTTCTATTTCAAAGCACAACTCTAAGTGTAAAGGCCCATAGAATATACTGTCAGAGTATGAAATTGTCAATTAATATGAAATAGCTGGGCTGGATGAAGAAAATCGTTTTGTTTTTTTTCCAGCTAAAATTTGGTCTACAGCTGTGACTTTCCAGAGTATTACTGATTTGTTATACTCTTGCACACACAAACTGATTCAAAGATGCTACATTCATTTAACTTTTGCTTCTTTGCCTGTAATCTTCTTGAAGCCACTAGATAGTGGTACACTATTGGTTCTGGAATCGAGCCAGGCTGAGTCAGGGAATAAGAAAGAAGGCACCCCTATGCAAGGAATTCCCCCCAGCTTCCTGCTTTTCACTGGACCAATGTGCTTTATTTAAAAGACCCGTTTATGGCAGATACTACTAGTTTAATACTAGTTTAATGAGACATTGAAAAAAATAAGAATTACAAATAATAGGTGGACCTCTGAAAGTAATAGGAAAATAGGTGTATTTGAAGTTTAGATAAACCCTGGAATAGCAGAGATAGCAGTTTGCCTGGTATCTTTTTTTTCCCCAAACCTTCTCATTCTCAATGGCATAACTAGGGGGAGTGGGTAAAAGGGGCAATTGCCTCCAGTGCCAATTTGGGTGTGGAGGAGGAGAGGGGGTGAAAAAAAGAGGCTGCAACACAGCAACAACCAGAAGTCCCCTCTTCGGCTTTACCCAGGGTGCCCAGACACATCCCGATACTGCTGCTTATTCTGTTTTGAAGATGAAACAAGATGGTTGCTCATACTTCTTAGGTGAGATGTGTATTTCTTAATTTTTGAGAAGCAATATTGGCACAAGGTCATGTGTGTCTTCACAGGCCATGTGGGTGTGATAATCTTTCCTTAAAGTTAGCTATCTGCAAAGGTGGCATAAGCCATATGGATTTAATAACTTTTTCATTTGTTATGGTAGTCCCAAAATAAAGCTATCAATTAAATGATGGCACTTTATGAATATGGGATTTAAAACGTCTCTTCAAGAAGAAGATAAAATATTAGGCAAGTTGATTGGCTTCGTAAGATGGCACACAGGGGACATTTTTCCCAGAGATACTTATAGTGCTTGTTATTCAGTACTGGAATGTATCTATTACTAGAGGACGTGTTACAGAGTAGAAATCTCTAAACGGAAAATTATTTTGTTAACCTGAATTACTTTGTTAAATCAAGGGTGTCAAAAAACCAGGCCATGGGGTTTCTCTGAGCCCAGAGAAGCACTTCTGGATCCAGCCTGTGGGGGCAGAAATTCTGCGACAGAGAGAGTGGCAGTGTCATGAACCCTTGCAGCTGCCACATCTACAGGATTAATGGCACTGTAGGGCAAGCCAGCATCTACAGGATTAATGGCACTGCCTCTCACCCTCGCTCAGAATTTTTGAGTTGAGATCCCCATTGGGGATGCCTTTTGGCAGTGGCATTAAACCACTGGGAGCTGCTCACCCTTGCTGCTAAATTTCTGGTTTAAGATCCCTGCTGCAGACATCTTTCAGTGGTGACAGCAGAGCTAGCAGCCAGTATGTGGGGGTTAATGCTGCCACCAGAGGTGGGTTGTCCAGCTTGCCAACCCAAATGAGTTTGATACCTCTGCCTTAAATACTACACTGTGATTAGCCTAATGAATTTCATAACAGCTTATTTTAGATAGTGATTGAACATCAAATTATAATTTGCCAGGAAAACAAATCTAGAAATAAGACCTCCTTCAAGAGGAATCAGAAATTGAGGGATCTTTCAGGTACAGATGAGAAATGCAATTCAACCATCTCTGTAGCCACAAGGTATTGATTCAGATTCCCACTGCACCTCTCTTAAGAGGAGGAATGAAAGTTATGTCTCAGTTTCTTAGGGAGCAGATTAGATACGAGCACCCTCTTGATCACATTATTAGGAAGATTCTTGTTTCTTTGTAATTAAGGTTGCAAAAATAATTCCATTGTAAGCCTGTAATTTTGACTAACAAAATTGGTTTTGCTTGCAAATTTCCATACTTACTCTGAAAACTAATAAGAAAAGATCTGAAATGGTTTGGAGAAAATTAGTCTTTTTGGTTCCCAGACATGAAAATAGTTACCATGATCTAAATGCTGACCTTTGTCATTTGTGGTTAGCTCTAGCTCTAAATATAGTTTATCATTGCCCCTTCAAGATGTTTACCATTTTCAGTCCCCTTGAATTTTCCTGCAAGGGGTATTTCTGAAGGAAATATACAGTGATAAAGCAAAATGATTAACAATTGTTATGTTTGTAGTGTGTGAATGAGTATTTGTTTGCCGCTTGCACCTGAGAGAACATAACATTTTATCTTCATCATACCAGTGTATCAGAGTCTTTCTTCCTGTATCAGTGCTAGAGACCTGTATTATTTATTGAATCAAAGGAATAGGTTTTGCATGGTTCTCTGGTTTATTTCAGTTATTTGTTTGTGTCAGTGAATTCACTGAAGTGACACACAATTGTTTTCTGCAGAGTGACAAAAAATGACAAAAACTTGTTCTTGAGTTCTAGATCTTTACAATCACTAACTATAGATGGTCCAGGAAATATGCATGAAGCAAGGCTTTCTGGGGGTGCTATCTTTCACTGGACCAACTGCACAGTTGGGATAGACTTAGACAAGTTAATTTCACTGCATTTGAAAGCTTACCTAAGACCATGTACAGGAGTTAGGTTTCTACGAGGACAAACTGTTCTTCCAGTAGAAAATAACAGCGTACAGTTTAGGGAGCGGAAGAGAAGGGGTATCTGCAGGCTGGAAGGGCTGTCTGTTCAGTCACTCTCAGGAAGGTTTCTGCGACTGCACATTTCCCAGAAATTTGATGTCCATGTGATTAGAGGTGTACCAATACATCAGTGGCATATCAAATTGTCACCGATAAAAGGAAAATTAACATTATTGGCAGTCAGCTTTTTTTGGCCAGTGTAGCCAATGTCACTGATAAATGCTGCATGCAGTTTCAGCATGCACACAGCCAAGAATGCAGCCAGGCAGCTTGGAGAGCAGCATCCTGCCAGTAAGTCTGTAGGGAGGGAAGGACTGTGGGGGAGGGAAGGGGCATGGGGAGGCAGATTGAGGCCCCCATGGTGAGGGTGGGAGTGGAGCAGGGGCAGGCGCTGCCCAGCCAGGACAGTGAATGGGTCGCTGAGGTGGGTCACAGGGCGGAGCTGCAAGCAGCTCCTCCGGGGGTAGTTCCACTTTTCAAATTATTCTTTTTTATGCAATTTTGGTGGGGGGGGGTTTCCTGGTAATGCCTCTTTTCTATTTCACAGCCCTGAAGACTGTTTTTAGTTCAAGCTAAATACTTTAACTCAGGTCTAGTAATATTAAATCAGGTGTACACAATGCCTGACACTGAAGTATTGGAGGCACTGTTAAGATGCTCAAGAAGACTAGATTTGTTTTATGAATTTGTATGGAAGATATACATTTAACTGTAATGACTACAGGACTAATGAAGCAATATCCTTTGACTATTTTGACCATTTCATATCTAGCTGGTCATGCATTTTTAACTTAATATACAATGTAGCAAATTAGTGCACATTCCAAAAAGTTATATTTGTTTTTCTTTGATCTTAAACTGAATAACATAGTGCTAGGGCCTTAGCATATTAGTAAAGCTTCTAGCTTCTCTTTAACTGGAGAAAAAGATGTTTCATCTGCACCCCCTTTGCAAAATCCTAGATCTATGCATATATACCCAGAATCTTCAATTATGTCATCACGTACATTTTCCACAAAACCCATCTGCCAGTCAGTACACCATATGGCCAGTGATTACTGTATAAGCAGCCCTTTAATATTTTGTTTTATTCTTGTTGCTTATGTAACTTCAGGCCTTAGTGTGCACTATCTACCCCCCTCCATAAAGACAGATTCCTAATGTCCTCCTAGGTTTTTCTATGGTATTCATCATTAGAGTATCTGAATATTTCACAATTATTGATGGATTCATTTTCCAAAATCCTTGTGAAATGAAGGGATAGTATTTTCCCCATTTTACAGAGACTAAGGTCCAAAGTGTCATCTAATCTTGGGTGTCCAACACGAGGTGCTTGGACAACATTTTTCAGAGTGCATTATGTGACACTTTATATGCTGAGAAAACAACTCCTGCTGCTCTGAGTGCTCTGTGCTTCTGCACATCAAACTCACAGGATAAATACCAAACAAGACATCCAGAAAATGAAGAGAATGTAATTAGTAACCACTGTTGAACAATCTGGTGTAAGCGACTTGCCTAGAATCATGCAGGAGCTCTGAGACAGTGAAAGGGATTGAATCAGTTCTCCAGGGTAGTTTTCAACTGCCCTAAATATAAAATGATTTCCTTTTGCTTCTGCAATCCCCTACCTGCTTCACCCCACACTGTACAACTTTCATAGATTGTAAGACCAGAAGGGACCTTGGAAGATCATCAGGTCCAGCCCCCTGCACCAAGCAGGAAAGATAATTGGGAGCTAGGCGACCCCAGCAAGGTAACTGTCTAGTCTCCTCTTGAAGATTTCCAGGGTAGGTGATTGCACCACCTCTGGAGGGAGCTTATTCCACAGTCTGGACACCCTGACTGTGAAAAAAGTTTTTCCTAATGTTGAACCTGAATCGGTCTTCCAGGAGTTTGTGGTCATTATTCCTAGTTTTCCCCTCAGGTGCCCTGGTGAACAGTTGCTCAACAAGCCCTTGATGTACTCCCCTAGTGTAGTGGTAAGCTGCTACCAGGTCCCCTCTCAGCCTTCTTTTTCTCAGGCTGAAGAGTCCCAGATCCCTCAACCTTTCCTCATATGGCTTGCCATGTAAGACTCTGATCATACAGATGGCTCTTATTTGGACTCTCTCAAGTTTGTCCATGTCCTCGTTAAAGTGTGGTGCCCAGAACTGGACGCAGTACTCTGGCTGTAGTCTCACCAGTGCCGAGTAGAGCAGAAGAATCACCTCCTTGGTTTTGCTGGAGATGCATTGATTGATGCATGCCAGAGTATTATTTGCCCTCCTGGCTATAGCATTGCACTGCTGGCTCATATTTACACTATAGTCTATTATTATCCCCAGGTCGCTTTCATTCATGGTGCTAGTCAGTTTGGTGTGTTGGGGGTTGCTTGTCCCAAGGTGGAGCACTTTACATTTGTTGACGTTGAACTTCGTCAGATTCTGATCCACCCAACTTGCTAGCCTGTCTAGGTCCACCTGTATCTGTAGACCATCTTCAAGCATGACTGTGCTTCCCCATAACTTGGTGTCATCTGCGAACTTGGCTAGTCAGCTCTTTATCCCCATATCCAAATCATTAATAAAGGTGTTGAAAAGTACTGGACCAAACACCGCCCTGTGGGACACTGCTGCCCACTTCTCGCCAGGATGACACAGATCCATTCACTACAACTCTCTGAGTCCTATCCTGCAGCCAGTTTCTCACCCTTCTGACTGTCTTGGAACTAAGCCCACAATCCTCCAATTTTCTTGTGAGCGTACTGCTCTGTCACATAGCAATGCCACCACCTTTCTTCCCTACCTGGTTCCTTCTGTGCAAGGTGTAGCTCTCTATAGTTATGCTCCAGTTATGTGAGGAGACTCACCAGGTCTCCATAATCCCTACTAGGTCATAATACCCACTGGAGAGTAAGAGGGCTAGCTCCTCTTGCTTGTTCCGCATGTTCCTGGCATTAGTATGTAGGCACCTGAGTCCTCCTACTGAGGCCCTTGTCTCCTGTTCTGCTGATGGAGAACTATTCCCTTAGCTCCCACAAGAGTGGCTCTTCCAGTGTCCCTATCTACAGGGCTTACTTGTATGTTAGTCCCTGGACATGTTTGAATTTGTGTACCCCTGTCCTCCAGCAATCTTAGTTTAAAACCCTATCCAGAAGATCAGCCATCCTGGCTGTGAACAGGGACTTACCTTTCCTCATGAGGTGAATGCCATCTCTTCCCAGGAATCTTCTCTCTCTGAAGCGCGCGCCGTGGTCAAGAAATCTGAAGCCTTCTCAGTGGCACCAATGTCGGAGTCTCTAGTTCCCTTCCTTGATGCATCCTTCCCTTCTGGAACCATGGCCTGCAACAGGGAGCACAGAAGAAAAGACTACCTGGCCCCCAACCCCTTGTGCCCAGTCCCCAGAACCCTGTAGTCACTCATGACCCGATCTGGATTACTCCTGGCTGCATCATTAGTTCCCACATGGATGAGGAGCATGGGGTAGTAGTCAGAGGAAAGCAGCAGTACTAAAGATAACAGCCCTGATCCACAGCTAATGGGCTTCAGAGACATTTGCTAGTAGCAGAGGAATGCTGAGGTTCAGAACTCTTGGGCTTCATTTTTGCCTTTGAATGGTAGTGTGTTCTAGTATCGTGGACCCTTTTGCCCATTTTACCTACACGTGACAATTTTTTGCTCAGGCATCTGACCTTGAAGCCAGTCCTACCCACAGGAACTCCGACTAGAGTTAACAGGGAACTCCTGCTCCACACCAAAGCTGGAGCCCACTTACTGAGGTCAGAATCTCAACAACTCTACTGAGATTTTCAAAGACCTATATCTCATCCAAGTGGCCATTGTATAAGGATTGTGCTTTTGCTTTTGGCCAACACTATGAAAATATGCTGTGCTGCCAAATTTCCCAGTTCTCCCAGGATACCATAGCTCCAAGGGAAAAATAGAAATGGCTGACAGAATTTTAACATGGAGGGGAAATGCATTTTTTTCTAACCTTGTTTTCAGAAACAACTGAACTGTTTGAACTTAAAAAAAAAATGAAAACTGCCTTAGCTGAACATATTAATCCAAATGGTTATGGAGGGGCAAAGTTAATGGTAATTGAAAACAGGATCTCAGAACAGGAAGTGTCAGATAACATTAATAATGGCAATACCATCAGCTGTATGTATAATATTCACCCCTTGCTGAATTTATTTGGCTTCCTTCTTGCCTTCCTCTGTCTTTTCTTTGTCATTCTAAATTGGTAGCTATATCTGTGAGTAGAAAATTAGTGAAACAGAGGGAGGAGTTGTCTTCATATTTTAAAGGTGTGATATTTCTTTCTTTACAAAACTTCCCAATTGTCCCTGAAGAAAAATAAAGAGAGTACAGTGATATCGTATAACATATAAATGACTCTAACAGGTCCAATTAACATTTCTCTCTGGCACTTCTGAAAGTGAGGCCTCATTAAAAGCAGCTTCATAAATGTTGTTCTGCATGGAAGAAAGACTGTAAAGGTGAATTGAAATTTTCTTATTACTGATAAGTAAAACTAAAATTTCATTATCGGAAATAATAACAGAAGAGGGGAATTCATTCTCTTCAGAGAACCACTTATAATAGAAAAATACCGTTTCATGCCTTACTTATATGTATACATTTGTTAAAAGAAGTGCAGAGAGGAGGCCCAAGGTGGGGACAGGAGGCTGCTATGAGTCTGACTCTGGGCCTGACCCTGACTCAAGACTACAGTCAAAGCTGGAGCAGATGCCCCCCACCCCTCTGTATTGTACATGAATTTGAGACTAGAATCTTTCCCCTCTACACTGATTGGAGGAAACCTTATCTAATATTTGAGTAAATATGGTAAGCTGCACCTGTCTGTGCAACAGCCGTGTTCTGCTTGTCTCATTATTAAAGAAATATTGCTTCTGAATAACTTGTCTCTTAACATTTGGTTTTCTGAACATATAATCCCCCCTGCTAAGCTCCACATACAATCTCTGGAATGTCACTTGGGACATAAACACTAGTGGAGCTGTACTTCTGTTTCACCAGGGCTCTGTGACAGCATGCTCAGACTTTTTCTGCCAGCTGCATACAGCCAGGCAAAGGTCACATTACCTAATTAACATAAAAGGGCCATTAAAACACTGTCCATGCTCTTTATTTAAAAATTCTATATGTATTTTGGAATCTTTATTTGAAAAGGGATTGAACAAAGTATGAAAAAAGAAAAAGCTCAGATAGCCCATCCTATGCCTGTTGGGTCTCTCAAACTTAAAAAACCCCAACTAATTAGTGTAATTAAGCATCTCAATTTTTTCATGTGTCTGTAACTCTAACTATCCCTGAAGTGTTGCTATGGGGGAGAAGGGGTGGGGGGAGAAATCCAGTGTGCATCTCTTGAGCAATTTAATTTAATCCAGGACTAAACCCACCAGAATATCCTAATCCCAATAATATGGAAGCTCTAGGGTGTCAATCAGGAAAGAGTGACAATTGGTTGGGTGCTCTAGCTAGGCTGTTTGAATTTCCTTTCACTTTAACCTTAACTCTAAATTCCCTGCATTTTTAGCATTTAAACTTGTGTTAATTACAATATAGTATAACCAGGTTCCAAAAATGCTTAGACAAATTCATGGAGGACACGTCAGGGATGTATCTTCTGACATCACTAAACTAAGGATGGTGGGTACCAGGGAGGGTATGAAAAGGGATGGGTTACCGTGGACAAGCCTGAGAAGTGTGATTTCCTGCTAATGCATGTGCTACTGCCACTGTTGGAGACAGCATCCTGGCCTAGATGGACCATTGGTCTGACCCCATATGGCACTTCTCATAGTTTTAGCTGTGCAATATATAATTTTTAGTTCATATCTTTTAAATGACTAACCAGACCTTCACTTCATCTGAACACAGTTTTGGTATTGGATATGTAACATGGATACGTATGTAACTGTCAAGTTTATTTCACTTATTTTTTGTTGTTTTCAGTTCATTGTTTGCTACCTCCAACTGATCTCTTACATGTATAAGAGTGGCATAAGTGGCACAGCCAGCCTGTGTTTGTGGCACTTGGTAGATCAGGGAAGGTACAGACAGAACAGCAGCAGGTAGGGTGGAAGCAGAAATCAAAGGAGCAAAGTGGGCAGGAAGAATAGAGCTGGGAGCAGAAAGCAGAACAGCAGATAAAGCAGGGGAAGGGGATTGGAGTGGCATTTGGGAAGGGTGCAAGGCTAGTTTGTCACACCTATCAAAAAGGTTGTCCCCTGGTGTCGCAACCAGTGGATATATCATACAGCAGTGTGGATGTATTTGTGCTTTTTATGGTTTTCTCATAGGGAAGCAGCCACCAGCCTGATGAAAATATCCAGCCTTCAAAAATGAAGAGCATGTTTTTTTGTTCAACTGTTGTTTGCAGTTTAGTACTTAACTTTTAAGCCTCTTAGAAGTAAAAAGTGTGAGAAAAAGTAAGTGCAAAAATTACAACATAAAAACGTCATTTGACCCATGCAGTGTATATTAGCAGCTTTCCAGCCTCGGGAACTTTCTACAATGCTCTTCCTTACTGGTTAGAGGAAAAATCCTCTTACTTTTATTTTTTGCTAGATATAGCTGTAATGTCAGAGACAGGAAAAGGACTGAACAAATTTCCCTCCACTTTGAATGGAGGCTATACAGACTATTTGAGGATGCAACAGGAAAGAGAATTACAATCCCCAATACATGCACACAGTAACCCCAGGTGGAGGGTAGACAAATGTTAGCATGGCTCATCTGTTATGCTGCTGCTGTTTAAAAACAAGCTAATTGGCTTTGTAAAACCTCATAATTTGTGTAGGCCAAAATAATTGAACAAGGCAGACAAAGTGTTTAGAATCAGGGTGAAAATGTTCTGCTATTTCAAAAGAAGGATGATAATTAAGCATCCCAAAGATTAAAGGATCTTTCATACGTGGCAAGCAGGAAAAGCTCCATAATCAGAAAAATCCACTTACAAATTTCAGCCATTGGCATTGCAACAAACCAGGACACCAAGGACTAAGGAAGGATTAGATTCTCTGCATATTAACAAGGGCTTTGGCTGTTCTCTTGGGCAATATCTTAACATGCTTGTCCCTTTAGGAATAGCAATGGTATGAACAGCAGCAGCAAGCAGTTCACTACTGTCTGCATTACAAAACAAGGTTAGCAGGATACATTTAACTAAGCCTTTCCCAAAAATATTGGTTAAGAAAGGAATCTGATATAGAGCAAGTTTGTCTTTGTGATAGTTTTTATTGGCATGATGTATATTGCCTATGCAGGGCATGATAATATTGGCCTGCAAAGTCCTTTAGAGTAGACAATAGGCTGGGATACCCTTGGCAGGTGTAACTAAACAGTAATCATTGAAAACAATAGGGTAGATTCTGTTCTCTGTTATAGCAATATAAGGTCCTGATTAGAAAAAGCCTTTAAATATAGAGGCTTAGTACAGACAGTCAAAAAGCCCAAGGTTGAATCAATTCAAGCTTCCCAGGTTGGTCTAAGATGTGTAGATTGAACTGATAAGCAAGTGAACAGACATTCACTTTTGATTCTGGAAATGCAGTCACATGCCTGCAGTGGCCCAAGCCAGAAGCCACAGGGGTGCTAGAGCAATAATCACTGCTCAACAGGAGCAGATGGCTTGGGCCAAGGCTAGCCTGCCCACCTATGAGGGGTGGTTTGCAGGGGAGGTTCAAAGCATCTTGGGATGCTGGAGGACTGTGAGTTAACTTGATTCTGGAGGGGATCTGGGGCAAAAGTTCAATAAACTAATTTAACCTAAATCAGTTAATTCTAATACTACGTCCATCCAGGTTTATCTTAATACCAGTTTTGTCCATTTTGAAAGTGGTTTATATGCACTGAGATTCTGATGTGTTACAGATTTGAACCAGTTTCTGATCACTTATACCAATTTATGTGTAATCTCTGTCCCTAGCTTGTATAGCTGGTTCCGTGTGTGCTCCAGGGCTCAAGCAGCCACTGTAAAGAATCATAGATTTCATAGACATTAGGG
The DNA here is from genome assembly GCF_001723915.1 of Gavialis gangeticus. Lineage (NCBI taxonomy): Eukaryota > Metazoa > Chordata > Crocodylia > Gavialidae > Gavialis > Gavialis gangeticus. The sequence continues at coordinate 24,160,196 of NW_017729022.1, read as the reverse complement.
CTGGAAGGGACCTCGAAGATCAAGTCCAGCCCCCTGCCCCAGGGGCAGTAAGTCAGCTAGGGTCAAAGATCCCAGCAAGATAAGCATCCAAGCGTTTCTTGAATAAGTCCAGAGTAGGTGCCTGCACCACTTCTGGAGGGAGTCTATTCCAGGTCTTGGGGGCTCGGACAGCAAAGAAATTTTTTCTTACGTCCAGCCTAAAATGGTCTTGGAGGAGTTTATGACCATTGGTTCTTGTTTTTCCTTGGGGCGCTCTGGTGAACAGACATTGTCCTAGGTCCTGACATACACCCCTTATGTACTTCTAAGCAGCCACCAGGTCCCCCCTGAGCCTGCGCTTTTCCAGGCTGAAGAGTCTCAAGGATCTCAGCCTCTCTTCAGAAGGCCTATTCTCTTGCCCTCTGATCATGCGCGTGGCTCTCCTCTAGACTCTCTGAAGCTTCTCAACATCCTTCTTGAAT
>NW_017729022.1:24147963-24154735 GCF_001723915.1 Gavialis gangeticus | reverse complement strand
AATCTTACCAGGGATTGAGGTCAAGCTGATTGGCCTGTAATTCCTGGGATCTACTTTCCGCCCTTTCTTGAAGATGGGTACCACATTGGCCTTCTTCCAGTCTTCAGGTACTTCACCTGGGCGCCATGTGTTTTGGAATATTTTTGCCAATGGTTGGACTATGACACCTGCCAGCTCCTTGATTTACTCTAGGGTGTAATCTGTCAGGACCAGCTGACTTGAAGGTGTCCAGCCTCTCAAGGTGATCCTTTACTAGATCAGCACCGATGCTGGGTACAAATACACCCTCACCCTGGCTGTCCTGCATCTTGCCAGGCAGGGCAGTCCCACTGGACTGATGAAAGACCAATGAAAAGTACCCATTAAGTAAATTGGCCTTTTCCTGGGTGTTGGTTATCAGCTGTCCCGTTTGGTTCTGCAGGGGCCCAATGTTACCTTTGCTTTTTTCCCCGACTCCCTACATATCTGAAAAAGGACTTTTTGTTATCCTTCATATGTGAAGCCAGATGGAGCTCAGTTGCAGCCATGGCTTTCCTGATCTGCTCCCTGCAGGTACAGACCAGTGCTGAGTACTCCTCCTTGGTGGTAATTCCAGCCTTCCATCCTTTAAGTCTCTCTTTTGAGGTGTAGGAGGTCCTCAAGTTCCCCGCTGAGCCAAGGGGGTTGCTGTGCCCTTTTGCTACGCTTCCTCTGAGATGGGATGGCCATCCCTTGTGCTGTTAGGATCGCTCCCTTGAGGAGCAACCACTCCTCTTGGGCTCCTCTTCCTATCACGTCATGGTTCCTTAGGGCCTAAACAACGAGCCTCCTGAGCTTGTCAAAGTCAGCTTTCCTAAAGTTGGGGACTTCTGTATTTGCTGACTGACTTGCCAGCTTTGCAATGGATAGTAAAGGTGATCAGCTCGTGGTTACTATCACCCAGCTTTCCATCCATTCTTAGATCACTGACTACATCATCCCCTTTGGCCAGTACCAGGTCCAGTGGGTCTTCAGTACCCACAGAGTCATGCTCGCAGATGTTTAAAAAGACCCAACTGTGCTTTACCAAAAGAAATAGTGCATTTCTTCTACCTGGCTCTGCAGTGTCTGTAAAGATCAGGCCCTTCAGCAGGGCCTTTTGGCACTTTTAACCAAGAGCGATTAAATCAGCTATTAGATAAAATTGCCACAAACACCCCACTAAAGTGCCTGATCTTTACAGATGCTGTGGAGCCAGGTAGAAGTAATGCACTGCCTCTTCCAGGCATGTGTGGGTTTTCAGCACAGGAACATACAGAGTTAAAAGTAAAGTGCCTTTTGGGGGGGTTTTTATGTTTGCAATTGCCCACCGGCAAAAAACAAAGTTGACACCTAGGCTGACCAGGAATGAAAATAACTAGGTACTTTAAGGCTAAACATATGTTGAGTTCCTTTCCCACACCTGGATTGAAGTTAAATTTACCTGGGTGCAAAACTAGTGAATGTGAATTCAGAATCAGTCTCAGTGGGGGCCACTGCATGAAATGTGCCCTATGGAAGATGCACCCCACACAACAAAGAAAGCACTCAGGCCTCACTTTCATCCCAGCCTATGTTTGAAGGCTTGGTATTCAGGAAGGAAAAAGCATCTTTTCGCCTTGTAAAGTGAACAAATTTGATCTAGAAATTACAGAAGCAATGGTCTGCAGAATGTCATCTTTTAGAACACCATTTAGCAGCACAAAGATATACTTCACAGTTCGTTACTTAATATTCTGCTTCTGACATTGTTGATATTATGTTTAGTCATTTCAATATGCATTATTGGTTCAGAGTAGACTTCACTAAAATACCCGTAGTTCATCTTAGGGTATGTCTACAAGTCTACTTAGGGCCAGTCACTGTCAGGCTCACTCTAGCTCCAACTCACCCACCCTCTACATTAAAACTCCTTATCTCACCTCCTAGCAGCAGTTCTGCTCACCCACTGGAAACCTACTTGATCATCAGGACCTGAAGCCACCCTAACCCATCCTTCCAATATGTTGAGTACTTATCCAGTTCAAACAAAGTGGAAGTACAGGATGTTTACTAGTGACTCTTTGCATTCCACCTCCTGTCTTTTGCTGCCTTCAGTTATCGCTGGTACAAAGGGAAGGACAAGCAGAGCCGTAGTCAGGCATTTTGGTGCCCAGTGCAAGACGCATGCAGTGTCCCCCTACTCACTTCTAGGTAATTACTTCCATTTGATTTTGTACCCTCCCCCCATGCAAAGGTACCTGGTGCCAGTGCACTGCTGCCACTGCCCTTGCTTTTTTATGGATGTACCTTGATACAGGGATGATGTTGCTGGGGGAGGGGGATTATTGGTGAGTTTTAAGATGGGTGAAGAGTCCAATCCATGCTCTGCAAGTTTTTCCACAGGTATGACCAGTGGTGCCATTGGGGAGGTGGGGGTGGGATGGGACAACACAGCTGTTGGTCAGGATGTTGTGTGCTTTCTTTCCTCCTCTGCTGTTTCTCATCTTCCTGAGCAAGACAGTTCTCTTGAAGCGGGTTGTAGTTTGATGTATGGTGCAGTGCCATTGAGACCTGTTGCCAACCAGGACTTCCCAGTTTGTAAGGTTAATGCCACCCTCCTTGAGGTATGCTTCAGGATGTCCTTGTAGCACATCCTCTGTCCTCCATGGGTCCTCTTACCATGACTAAGCTGAGAGAAGAAGACTTGCTTCAGGAGATGTCAGCCATCTGCACATAGTGGCCAGCCCAGCAGAGTTGATATTTCAAGATCTTTGCCTCAATGCTGGTTATGTTAGCTGCATATAGGATGCTGGCATTGGTGCAGTGGTCTTCCCATCTAATGCGAATGATTTTCCTGTGGCAACACTGATGGAACCATTCCAGGTGCTTAAGATGGCTTCAATATGTCACCCACATTTCACACCTATAGAGGAGCATGGGGGACTGCATTGTAGACCAGTATCTTAGTTTCCATCTGCAGATCTCGATCAGCAAAGACATGGCGAAGCAGCTTTCTGAACGATACACTGACACAGAGAATCCTGTGTTCAATTTCTACATCAAGACTGACTGGAAGAGGTGGCTGCCAAGGTATGGGAAATGCTCAAAGTTTTTCTAGGGGTTCTCCACCAATGATGATTTGGTGAGCTGGGGCAGACTGATGGCACACTTGGTCTTCCCGATATTAAAGGAGAGTTCCAGGCTATGATAGGTCAAGGGTGGACTGCAGATTGGTCTCAGTGTGTGCAAGGATAACCATCATCAGTATACAAAGGTCAGTGATACCAGTCTTGGTAACTTTCATTTTGCTGTGAAGGCACCACAGGTTGAAAAGCTGACTGCCCATTCGATACTCAACCCCAATTCCAGGAGGAAGGTGGTCACGAATGAGATTCAAAATTACAGCAAGATGGATTGAGAAAAAGGGTTGGAGCAATGATGCAGACCTGCTTGACACCGGTACAGATGGTAGATCTGTCTGATACATTGCAAAGGACTGTAGCGGTCATCCCATCGTGTTGTAGCCTGAGGATGCTGATGAACTTCAGTGGACAACCAAACCTAGCCAACACCTTTCATAAGGCTTCATGATTGATGGAGTCAAAGGCCTTGGTTAGGTCAATAAATGGTATAAACAGCTCCTGGTATTGCTCTCTACACTTCTGGATCTGTCATGCAACAAAAATCATGTTGATAGTACCCTGTGATGGTTTAAAGCCACACTGGGATTCTGGAAGGACATCTGCAGCAACAGGGAGGAAGTAATTCAGAAAAATGCAAGTAAGAATCTTCCCAGCAGTGGAGAGGAGGGCAATGCCTTTGTAGTTCCCACAAACTGACTTGTCCCCTTTCTTGAAGATGGTCACAATGTTGGCATTCTTTATGCCAGGTGGAGCTTCCTTGTTAATCTATATTTTGATTGGAAGTTGGTGAAGTTTTTGTGCTAGTGCTGTTCCACCAGCTTTGAAGACCTCTGTGGGAATGCCGTCTGGTCCTGACACCTTATTGTTCCTGGTCTGAGTGATAGTACTCCAGACTTCCTAAAAGGATGGGGGATCAGCAAGATATGCTAGTACTGGGTGTTGAGCGGTCAACTCAGTGGCAGCTGAGACCTCAGATTCACAGTTGAGTAGAATCATGAAGTGCACCCTCCAGCATTGTTTGGTGGATACATTATCTGAGAGAAGTGTGGAGCTGTTCTGGGATCACAGGGGGTTAGGCCACTGGAACATGGTGCATAAATTACTTTTATTGCCTGAAAGAAGGTTCTTATATCATGTTGATCAGCAAAACTCTGGAGCTCCATGGCCTTCGCTTGCCACCACTGGTTTTTAATATCCCTGGCTTCATCTGTACTACAGCTTTAAGAAAGTGATAAACCTCTTGTTTTTGCTTGTTGGAGGGTTCATTTTGCCTACTGCAGAACACGGTTCTCTTCTGATGGATAAGTGCTAGGATTTCCTCATTATTTTAGTCAAACCAGTATTGTTGATGGTAATTGGAGTATCCAGCTGATTCAACACATGCCTTTTGAATAATGTTCTTAAGTTCCTCTCAGTTTGACTGGATGTCCTTGATGTCATCAGGTAGGTCAGAGAGCCTCTCAGTAAGGCATTGCTGAAGAGCCCTTATCTAGCTTGGTTTTGGAGTGCCTTGGTGTTAAATCTCTTCCACATTCCTTTCAGTTGTTTCCGGGGTTGTGGTGCAAGCTGCATGTCCATGATTGATCTGACTAAATGGTGGCCCATCCAACAGTCATCTGCGCCTCTCAGGACTCGGCTAATATGGGCATCAGTTTGATCACAGGCTCTGACAATAATATAGTCAAGAAGGTGCCAGTGTGATTGGAGTGTGGGTGTTTCCAAGTGGTCTTATATTTGTCTGTAGATAGTATTTGTGATGAGCAGGTCATGCTCTGCACATTTGCTAAGGAGGAGGATACCACTGGAATTGACTTTCCCTACCCCCTGTTTCCCAATGGTGCCACTCCAGAGTTCAGTGCTGCCCAGCTCTTGCATAGAAGTCACCCATGAGGATGAGTGCTGTAGAATTGTTCCTTGTTGACTTCTTCAACATCAAGTGTGGGGGCATACGCTATGATGACTGTAGCATACTAGTCATTACTGAGCTTGAGGCAGAGTTATGAGGCATTTATTAATGCCCACAGGGAGTTCTGAGAGCTGACTGACAATCTTGTTCCTGATGGCAAAGCTAACCCTGTAAATGCTCCTCTCTTCAGATAACTTTCCTTTCCAAAAAAAGGTGTAGCCACCTCTTTCCTCTTTCAGTTGGCCTTCATTTGCCCAGCAGGTCTCACTTAGGGCAGCAATATCAGTATCATATCTTGCAAGTTCTCTAGCTGCTATGGCGGCTCTTTTAGGACACTCACAGATCAGGGAGTCCATGAGAGGGCAGACATTCCATGTGGCAAATTTCAGCACTTTATTTTGTTGGTTTTGGCCTCACGTAGAGTGATCCCACTGGATGCAGCAATCCAGCCAGGGGGCTTTGAGACGGCCTGTGTTTAGGGCACCTTTTCTAGCCCCTTCCCTATTCAGGTTGAGCACAGCAGATCCTAAAAAGGACTGCTCAGTCATGACCACAGCTGCCAAATTGTACTTCTGTCTTGGTAAGTGCAAAATGACCATCATACAACCACTGCATGTGTGTAGAGTTGTGACTAGGGACTCCCAGAGATCACTGTTATTGTCCCCACTGCCACTCATCCATCACCACAGGACTTAGTTTGTGGGAGATGTTAATATTCCTGACAGAGGCCTGCACATGACATCTTTTAATGTGGGAAAGCTGGTGCACAAGCAACAGCCACACAAACTTGACAGGAACCCTGAAGCCAATGGCAAGGATGTCCAAGACAACCAGAGATCTCCAACCTGCTGCGGCCCTCATCTGCCTTCACAGCTGCAGAGAACCAACAAGTCCTCAAGTATGTCTGTTCCACCATTGGGGTCTTGAGGAGTTTGGGCCATGCTTCGTTGCCTCAAACCTCTTCAGGGGAGACCTACCAGGAGTAGAAGACTTGAGACAACATAGCTCTGAGGGTCATTGGAACACACTAGTCTCTCCACCACGACACAGTTATGGTCCAAGGAGAGGGACTGGTTTTGGACAGTATTGGATCTGAACCCTAGACAAGTTCCACTTGAGTTTTTTTGCTCCTCTTCCTTCTATAAAGGGAAAGAACGTTGGTAGAGTAATTTGTGCAATAGATTCAATGTTTAGCCCTCAAAATGGCTTACATCTCTTCTTATAATTAATTGTTGACATAGAAATTAGTTTTATTTGCTGCTTTTTTTTGTGACAGAGCAGGTTCTTCTTATCCTCAGAGAAACTGACCAGAATAATCTGAAAGCAATATTAATGATACCACATTAGTCATTACAAATGTAGATGGTGTTGGAATACTGAATAAAGGCTGTTATCAGGATAAACTGAGAGCGTATTCAGAATACACAGAAGGCAAATGTCAGGCTAATGGTTTCATTTCAACCTTTTTATAGTGTATTTATCTTATCTGAAAAAATATATTCATAAAATGAATTTATCTAAATCATTAAGTCCACAGATGTTCTCCTTAATAGTTAATCTAATACCAAGCAAACAAGCTATGAGTCAGAAATTCTTACACATATGAGACTGCATTGCATTCCTATTCCTTTCAGATTGTTTTCCAGTCTCAAGCAAGCCTCATTGTCAGCTATCTGCACCCTTTCATGAAGTTAGCCAAACAAGTTACTGAGGCCTGATCCGGGCTGACTGAAATCAATTCACA
>NW_017729022.1:24128519-24142963 GCF_001723915.1 Gavialis gangeticus | reverse complement strand
ATTGTTTTCTAGTCTCAAGCAAGCCTCATTGTCAGCTATCTGCACCCTTTCATGAAGTTAGCCAAACAAGTTACTGAGGCCTGATCCGGGCTGACTGAAATCAATTCACATCAGCTGGGCTTTGGATAAAGCCCTGGTAATAAAGACCGGTGTCATCTGCACTGGCTAAAGCTTTCTTCTTTGGTTGAAGCTGTACAATGAATCCATGCCTTCCCAAATGCTTATACCGGCAAAAGAGTATTTTGCTCTTCAGACAGAAGAGCAATTCTTCTGCCCACTTTGCTTAAAACAGATCTTAAGCCACTAAAAAATTTGTCAGCATCGGCACATCTACTTTAGGGCTTTTGCAGTCACAGCTATGTCACTCAAGGGAAGAAACATCAAAACTCAAATGTAGACCAGATCTATTCCTACATTGTGAGGTCCTAATTGCAATTCACTTTAAAAAGAAAAATCATCTTTTGTGTTTTATGAATAGTTGCCTTGCAGCATGTTGTGATGGGATCAGTTTGTTTCTCTTTAAGAAAAGAGGATATTGTATTTTAATTTCTGGGCTGATACCTTTTATTCTTTTGGGTGGGTTTTTTGTGGATCTTTAGTACTAAGTTGAGGACTGGATATAGAAATATCAAATTACCAGTTTAGAGGCAACTTTTAAAGCCCATCCTGGTTTTCATTTGGATCAAGATTACAGCCCAAGCCTTTTCCCTAAAGCATTCTTGAGAAACTGCTCTATTGGCAGCTACTGTGAATTTCATTTGATTACCCTCTGGCTTTCACATAACAGACCAGATTTCAAATGTTATCCTTTGATGTCAGAAATCACGGTGAGCCATTTGTGCTGCCAGTTTACCTTATGTAACCTGGGCATGCCCAAGGATATGCCCTATTCTCAATTGAATGGGATGGGTAGGCAGGAGGGGGTGCTGTGAGAGGGATGCCAGAATTTCGAGCAGATCCCTCTTTCCTCTGTAGAGTTAGCCCAAGCCCAAAGTTCTTAACTATATACAATTTATTAAGTTATAATGTACATAAACATAAAACTAAATATATGGGTGTAGGGTTTGTGGGGGTGAGGTTTGTGGCGGTGTGAGGGTTTGGGGTTTGTGGCTGAGTATGTGAGGGAGGGGTTTGTGGGGGGTGGCTTGGGGTTGTGGGTGTTGTAGGTGGATTGTGGGGAATCTGTGGGTGTGGGAAGGCTATGTGGGGGGGAGCTGCTCAAAAGGGGTGGGTCCCCTACCCCCCTACAGGGTGCTGCCCCCCACACAGCACATGGACTGCCCCCCCTGCAGGGCCCACAGCTTCCCCACCTAGGGTCACATCTTCCCCACACAGGGCCCACAGCCCACCCTCCACCACAGGGCACAAGTCCCCCTTGCATGGCCCACATGCTGTCCTGCAGGGCCCACATGTCCCACTGGAGGGTCCTCATGCACCCTTGCATGGCCCCAGCACCCCCCCCCACAGGGTCCCAGGCCCCAACAGGGCCCACAGCTCACCCCCACAGCAGTAATGGCCATAGGGCGCTCGGGGCCCACTGCAGCCAGAGCCCCTAGTGGCACAGCATGGCCCTGATCACCTCAGAGCTGGCGCCACTTGTGCCACCTATCGTGGGACTGGCCTAGCTCAGTGCAGTGCCGCATGGGGCTGTGCAGCTTCAGGCAGCACTGGGGCCACTTGGGCTGTCACCTGGGGGCTGGCGCTTCTTGCAGGGACAGTGTGTTGTACTGTGCTGGGTCCTGCCTCCATGGAACCGGCCCAGCCCAACAGCACCCAGGGCCTGTGGAGGCAGGACTGGGTGTGGTGCGACATGCAGTCCACATGAGCAGCACCAGCCCCTGAGTGACAGCCCAAGTGGCCCCAGTGCTACCTGAAGCTGCACAGCCCCTTGTGGCGCCAAGCCAAGTTGGGCCAGTCCTGCAACAGGCAGCACACCTGGCTCTGGCTCTGAGAAGACTGGGGCCACGTCATGCCACTGGAGGCTCTGGCCACAGCAGGCCCTGAACACCCAGCAGCTATTGCTGCTGCAGGGAAGGCTGGGGCCCTGCGGGGGTGGGGGGACTGTGGATCCTGCAGGGGACCAATGCTCCCCAACCAGCCCCCTCACCCGCACACAACCCACACACATGAGCTCTCCAAAACTCTCCATTCCTCCTCCACCCATTAGGTTGGAAACACAAAAGGCTTGAAGCAGGGAGATGCAAGATGCTCTGGGAGCAATAGAGACTCCCTGTAGTGGTACAAAAAGTCGTAGGAAACTATGGCTGGAAGGGACCTCACAAGGTCATCTAGTTCTGTCCCTCGCTCAGAGCTGGATTATTCCTGATAAACCATCCTAGTCAAGTGTCCATTTAACCAGCTCGTGAAAACTTGCAAAGACAGAGATTCTACAGTTTCTCTCGGCAGTCTGCTCCAATGCTTGACCACCCTCATAGTCAGAAAGTTCCTCCTAATCTCCAGTTTATATTTCCTCTGTTGCATTTTAGGCCATTTCCTCTAGTCCTATCCCTTCTGGCCATAGAAATAAACTCACCTCTATCCTCTCTATACTTGCCCTCCAGATATTTGAAGACTGTTACTAAATCCCTCCTCAGTCCTCAGGGACGATAGGTCAGCTGACCTTAGCTGCTCATTCCAGTTGCAGAGAGTGGGCAGGGGGCTAGGATTTTGGCCACATGTGTCCAGCCTGGATGTTTAGTTGGGGCGGTGGCAGATTGGGATGAGTAGCGAATGCCAGCTAAGTTGAGGCCCCAGGTTTGAGGCCATAGCCTGACAGGAAAAATCACTTTGATTTGTAAGCAACAATCCTGTTAATACAACCCAGTATGCTGTTTGCTTTTTTTTGCAACAAGACCATGCTGTTGGCTCATGTTCAGTTTATGACCCACTGTAACCTACAGGTCTGCAACACTGCATCCTAATTAGTCATTTTCCAGTTGGCATTTATGCATACAATTATTCTGTCCTGGTTGCAGGGCTTAGCACTTGTCCTCGTTTAATCTCATCTGATTTATTGTAGACTATTTTTCCAGTGTATTCAGGTTATTCTGGAGCCCAACCCTACTTTCTGCAGTATCTCCAACTCCCAATTTGGTATCAATTGCAAAATTGCTAAGCGTAAACTTTGTACCTCCTCCCAACTAAACATTGAGCTATTGATGACTACTCATTGAGTGTGATTATCTAACTAGTTATGTACTTTCATCTAGTCTGTATTTCCTTAGCTTGTTAATGAGAATGTCATGAGAGAGTGTCAAAACCCTTGCTAGAGTCAAGATGTATTTCATCCAGGGCTATACTGCCATCCACAGAACTTCAGTATAGAGGAAACTCAGGTTGGTCAGGTATGACTTGCCCTTGATGAATCTGTGCTTGTTGTTCCTTATCACCAGGGATCTGGGTTTTCAATTCCCACAGAAAAATGAAGTAAACCTCAGACTTCCCCCTTTACCAGAGTAAAATGCAGATTTCTCATTTTAGCAGAGAAACCCATGGATTTTGTAGTTCCAGCCTGTAGAGGGATGAGAGGGAGCAGGAGCAGGAGCAGAGTCAGGCAGGGGGCTCCACATATCGACGTGGCTGCCAGGCAGCCTGGAGAGCAGCTACCGCAAGTAAGAGTGTGTGGGGGCGGGGGATTGAGGACCCCATAGGGAGGAACTTGGGCAGGTCTGGGACTGGGACTGGGGCTGCTGCCCTGCTGGGCAGTGTGTGGGGCTTGAGGCCCGAGGCTGCAATGTGCAGCCTCAGAGCCGTGGCAGGGGGCAGGACGAGGCTGCAGGTGTCTTATTTGGGGGAATGGGTGGGGCTGGCTCCCTGCTGCAGCACGTACTCCCAGGGGGCAGGGGGGACCCGTGCCCCTCAGATCTGTATGGAGGGCAGGGGCAGGGCAGGTGTGTGCTGCAGGCTCATGCTCCCCACCCTGCTGCTCTCCCCTGGGACCTCTGCAGCACAGTGTGTGTAACCCAGTGTAGCAGGGCCATGCAGGAAAGTTTCTTGCCCCTGTGATCTCTATGCTGCCCTGGTAACAGTTCCCCTGCGCTCGCAGACAGTGCAGGTGGTGGCATGGGCTTGTGTCCCTCACTTCTGCTCTGCTCACAAGGGAATTGTTGCCAGGGCAGCGTGGAGCCCGAAGGGGTCAACATCTGTCCTACACAGCCCTGCAGTGCTCTGCCATGCCGGGTCGCTCACACTGTGCTATGGAGGCCCCGGGGGAGGGCAGCAGGGTGGAGAGCATGAGCCTACAGCGCATACCCACCCCTTGCATAGATCTGGGGGGGGCATGGGTCCCTCCTGCCCCCGGGAGTGCACGCTGTGGCCAGGAGCCAGCCACAATGCACACTCCCAAGGGGCAGGAGGGCCCCACACCACCCCTGCCTGAGCCCACACCAGGCTGGCAGTGGGGGGAGCCAGCTCCATGCTCCTTCTCCTGCAGCAGCTGCCTTCTGTTGGGGGCAGGGGGCTGCAGACCTGGGTCCCTGGCCCAGTAGCCCTGACAGCTGGGAGCCCCCTCCAGCAGGGCTTGGGGTGAGTGAGGGGCACCAGCAGTTAATATATGGGCATGAGCGAACCCATGCCCACTATGCTGGTTCTAAGGACACATGCTATAAGAGAATATGAAGTTGTTGGGCTAAATTGTCTAAATTCTGAACTATCGTTTATCCCGTCCTCCATTAAAACCCTATTTGTACTTTTCACTTGTTGTTTGCTTAATATTAGATGAGGACGATTAAGGAATGTACTTCTTTTTAAGAAAAAATGATAAGAATACATTTTAAACTTTATATGAATGTTAAAAATCATGATTACTTACATGGCATTGTAGAGATTGAAGAGAATGTGGGACCCCTCACCTGGTAGCTACATGGTACATAGTTGGTATATGTTGATCCAATCTAGAACTTGTGGTTAGTCATGCAGCCTACATTAGTCTGGGGTAAAGGGGATGAAAACGTGTTAATGCAACACTGTTCAGAGAAGAGAGAACAAGACAGCATACCTGGTAACCACATCAGTACAGAGTTGCAATGTGACAAGACATTCTTAGACAATGGTTTAGGGTGTCCATGCTGTGGAATAGGCTCCCTCCAGAGGGCTGCAATCACCTACTCTGGAATTATTTAACAATTTTTAAGAGGAGACTAGACAGTCACCGTGCTCAGGTCACTTGACCCTAGTTGTTTTTCCTGCTTGGTGCAGGGGGCTGGACCTGATGATCTTCTGAGGTCCCTTCCAGCCTTACAATCTATGAATCTGTTTAGCATGTGGTGTACAAATTGCTGGGGTGGGGAATAGTCCTATGTATAAAAAGTCTTTGTTGGTTAACGGTGAGTGTGGGAGGGGTTCAGTCAGTCCGGACAGATTCACTTCTGGCAAGTCATCTTGGGCAGTTCCCTTCATGTTGGTAGTGGCCTGTGATGTGCTTGACGTAGATGTTTCTCAACCATCGGATACTATCAGTACCAAGAGGTACTTCATCAGTTTCAAGTAGCAGTGGGGTGCTCTGTGGCTAGCAGGATGTTTTTGTTGCTTGGATCTTATCCTAAAGGCTGAAAAGCACAAAATGTCATTTCATCTGCTGACATTTGATAGCAAAATAATCAGTGCCCTTTCCTGCAACCCAGCCTGCAGCATTCTCAGCCTAACCCTTAACATGAAATTGTGAAATTCTAACACGAAGTTGCAGAACAAGAAGGCATCCACAAACTAGCTTGTGTTTAGTACATAAGAAATGCCATTTACTGGATCAGACCATAGGTCCATCTTGCCCAGTATCCTGTGTCACATAGTGGCAGAGAGTGGGTGCTGAAAGGGAAAGTGAGCTGGGTATGACCAGACTTTTTTTCCACTGTTCCTTTCTCACTTACAGCTTCTAGCATTTAAGGGCTAATTAAGAGGCTGTATCCTTAACTCCCATGCTCAATAGTTACTGATGTTCCTTTCCTCCAAGAATTTGTCCTAACCCTTTTTGAATCTAGCTAAACTGTCAGCTTCTACATGTGGTGGCAATGAGCTTCAGAATGTAATGACACACTGGGCGCATCTACATGTGCACTGGACGTTACTGTGCAGTCCCAATGCCACACAGGTCATTTCTCAAGCTACTGTGCAGTAACAACAAACTACTGTGCAGTAGCACTGGTGTCACGGTTCATGCCCGCCAACTCCATGTCGTTGTAGCGTCTTGTGTAGCTTGCTTCACTGCGTGAAAAAGAACTGTGTCTTGTTGTAGCATCTTGTTTCACTGTGTGAAAAAGAACTTTTGCTTAAACATACTACCCACCAGTCTCATTTTGACTTCTTGTTCTTGTATTGTATGCAAGTAAATAATAAATCTCTATTTACTTTCTCTTCACCATTTACTATTTTGTAAACTCTTACCATGTCCCCCCCTCAAGAATCTCTTTTCTAAACTGAATAGGCCTAGCCTCTTTAGTTTCTAATCATATGGGAGCCCCTCCATATTGCTAATCATCTTTATTGCCATTCTCTGCACCTTCTCTAGTTCTTCTATATCCTTTCTGAGGTATGACAACCAGAACTGGGCACAGTATTCAAGGTGTGGATGCACCGTGGATTTATAAAGAGGCATAATGACACTTTTAATTTTGTTTATAATTCCCTTCTTAATAATCCCTAACATTTTGTTTGCCTTTTTGACAGCTGTTGAGCTGATGTTCTTAGCTAACTGTCCACAATGACTCCAAGATACTATTCCTGTGTGGTAAGAGGTAATGTAGAGCCCATCATAGTGTAGGTATAATTTGAGTTATTTTTGACCATGTGCATAACTTTACACTTATCTACACTGAATTTCATGTGCCATTTAGTTGCCCATTTGCACAGTAGGGCCAGATACTTCTTTAGTTCCTAGCAGCTCACCTTGGTCTTTGCCACTTCGCATAGTTTTGTGTCATCAGTAAATTTGGCCACCTGGCTACTCACTCCCTTTCCAGATCATTTATGAATATGTTAAATAGCACTGTTTCCAACACTGATCCCTGGGGGACCAACTGTTTACTTCCTTCCATCCTGGAAACTGACCACTTATAATCACTCTTTGGTTTCTATCTTTGCGCCAATTTCTAACACACGAGTGGATGTTCCCTGTAATCCTGTGACTACCTAATTTAGTTAAGAGCCTCTGATGGGGGGACCTTGTCCAAATACTGTGTCAACTGGATTGCCCCTATCCACCTGCTTATTGACACCATCAGAGAACTTTCATAGGTTGGTATGGTATGATATCCCCTTGACAAAGCCATGTGATGAATTCATCCACTGTTCTTTTTTTATTATTATTGTTTCTACCTGTTTTCTAGGAACAGAAGTTAGGCTCACCGGCCTGTAGTTCCCTATGTCCCCTCTAGAGCCTTTTTTTAAATAACAGAGTCACATTGCCAACCCTCCAGTCCTCTGGTACTGGGGCTGTTCTAAGTGGTAGGTTACATACTACAGTTAAGAGCTCAGCGTTTTCTGATCTGAGCTCCTTTAGGGCTCTAGGGTGAGTGTCATCAGATCCTGGTGATTTACTACTGTTTAGTTTATCAGTTTCCTCTATGATCTCATCTATTCAAACCTCAGTTTGGTTCAGTTCGACTGACTGGTCCCTAGAGAGGAGGGGATCTGGTGACAGAATTTCCCTAACATCTTCCACAGTGAGGACAGTTGCAAAGAAAGCATTTCATTTCTCAGCAATGGCCCCGTCATCTTTTAGTGCCCCTTTTATACCCTGATCATCCAAAGACCCAACTGACTCCCTAGCAAGACTTCGACTTCTAATGTACTTAAAGAAAATTTTATTGTTACCATTTCTGTCTCTAGCAAATTTCTCCTCAGATTCTCACATAGAGAACCTTATTACAGTATTACATTTAATTTGCAACAGTTTATGCTCTTTTTTATTGTCCCCATTAGGGTCTGACTGCCACTTTTTGTATGAAACTATTTTTTCTGTGCATTGTCCCTACAACTCAGCCATTAAACTGTACTGGCTGTCTTCTGGTCCCCTTTCCATTTATTTATTTTTTCTTTGCAGTATGCATTTGCTCTATGCCTCCAATATGGTGTTCTTAAGTAGTTCCCATGCTGCTTCTAAGTTCCTCACCTCCTTAGGGGGACCCTTTTAACTTCTGTCTGACTAGCTTCCTCAGTTTAGTGTGGTGTCTGTTTTTAAAGTTGAAGGCTACAGTGGTAGATTTTCTTGTCTCCCCTCCTACATGCATGTCAAACCCAACTGCATTGTGCTCACTACTGCAAAGTGGCTCAGTAACATTTTCCCTTTGCATGAAATCCTGTGCTGTACTTAGGGCTATGTCAAGAATAGCCTTTCCTCTTGTAGGTTCCAGGATTAGCTGCTCCAGCAAGCAGTCTTTTATAGCATCAAGATACTTGGTCTCTGTATCAACAGAGATTCTGGATTCTTATCGCATTACGAGGACTAGCTTCTATAACCCCTATGTTCAAACCCACCTTTGCCTCTCTCAGCAGTGTCCCTCTTATCCTTTCCTGTGCTTTCCCCATCCTTTGTATTTAAATCACTTTATTCTTTGCTGTGTAGTAAATTGCTGCTCTCTGCAAGTCAATGCACAGCATCTAATGAAGTAGGCTGTTGCCTACAAAACCTTATGTTCCTCTGTCAGGTTTGTCTTTAAGGTGCCACCCAGCTATGCCTTCTACCTGACTTCATTTTGACATGACTAACTACCTCTCTCCAGTCTAACCTTTAGGCTGGCGTTTCTCAATCCGTGCGTTGCGACCCAAAAGTGGGTCACAATAATGTATGAAAAGGTCACGAACAAACTTTAAAAATGGATTCTCCTTTAAAAGAGAAAAACATAGGAAACTGTGGCTTTTCCCTTGCAGGCTGTCAGAGTTCCAGCTTGCAAGGGGCTGCTTGGGACCTTCCATGCCCCCCTTGCCCCACACACCCAACCCCTGCCCCACATACTGGGGGGCAGAGTCTGGGGGTGGGGGGCAGTGGGTCAGGAGTGAGGGGCACTGAGTGGGGGCTGGCCATTGATGTTTACAAATAGATCCTGGTCCAAAAAAGGTTGAGAACCACTGCCTTAGGCAACAATGGGATCTAATCCTCAGTCCCAACTATCAGACCTCCTGCTATGCTGTATATGTATGGCTGTGCTCAGCAGTTCTGGCCAGGCTGTCAGGCATGGGGAAATTAGAGGTTCCTGGCAGGAAGAGTTTAAACATTTCCCCCAGTGGGGATGTTAAACCCTGCACCTTCAAAACCCTGGGGACTGGGCAGAGGCTCCTTGATCCAGGGGTCCTGGTGTTCTGGGACCCCAGGATCAGGCAGCAGCAGCCTGATTCTGGGGTCTCCATAGACTGTGATGGGTAAAAATTGCCTATGCAGTTGGGCAGTTTTGTGTGTGCAGTTGTCTGATATCCCCAGTGCCCAAGGACCTGGGATCGTGGTGAGGCTCCTTGATCCTGTGGTCCTTAGGAGCTGGCAGTGTCAGAAAACCACATGTGCTACTGGTTTGCACATGCAGTTTTTAAAAGGCCCAGCACACCAGTCCCCCAGGATCAGGGAACCTTTCCCTGATCCCAGGGTTTCTGTGCACCAGGGATGTCAGAAATCTAGCTGCACATGCAATTTGTAAAGGTCCCGGCACCTGGAGACTGTGGGATCAAGGAGTCTCTCCCCAGTCCTAGGTCCAGTACCCCTTGGGACCTTTGAAAATCATGCACGCAGCTGGGCTGCACACACTTTTTTTTCTGACATCCTCTGACATCAGGAGTGGCTCCCTGATCCAAGAGTATCAGCATGCCAGGACCTTCAAAATCACCATGTGCACTTCCGCTGCACACCTGTTTTTTAAAGGTCTGGAGAGCAGCAAGCCCAAGATCAGGGAGACACTCTCTGATATCAGACTCATGGCAACCCCCAACTGCCTCTAAGGATGGGGGTTGGAGGCCATGGAGTCCAGAAACCAGTTCTGTCTGCAGCCTGATTGGTTGGGGATAGCTGTGTCCCAGATCCTGGGACTGCCCCATGCTGGATCCTAACACTTAACTGAGCATCAGAATCTGTTGTAGGTTAACCCTAACCTGCTACATGTTCAGCTTAGGATGTGATACAAATGAGCTACAGAAAGGACAGTGGTGGGCAATTATTTGGGCTGGCAGGACACATAGGGAGTTTTGTTAAGCTGTTGCAAGCCGGGTCAGCACCCCCTTTCCTCCTTCCCGCCCTACCCCACCTCCGCCGTACAACAACTCATCAAAACTCTATGTGGGATGAAACCATGAGCAGGCAGGGAGTGGTGTTCAGGAGCAGGGTGGGCTGGTGAGGTCAGGATAATGGGGCATGATCGCAGGGCACTGACAGCATGGGTCCAGGGCCTAGGGCATAGCCATGATCCATTGCCCACATACCCCTGAAACAGGTGATGGTTCTACAGGCAGGGATGTGCAGGGAGCCCCAGCCCTACACTGTCACCACCCCACGATCCTGGCCCCAGGCACAGCTCTCCACCTGGCCGCATGCCCTGGCCATGTGGTTCCCAGCCAATCTCCATGGCCACCTCTGTCCTTCCTGGACACTAGCTTGGAGCCATACAGGCAGGGCACATGGACAGGGAGCTGCCCTCCAGGGCAGGGAGCTGCATCTGGAGCGAGGGCTAGGATCATGGGCCAAGGGACAGCACAGAGCCAGGGCCAAGGCAGAGCTGCTATCCTCTCCCTGCACGCCTCTGCCTGCAGAACCTGTGCCTGTCACAGCAGCATGCAGGAAGCAGATTGCGTCTCTGCTCCAGGCCCCAGTCCTGTGCTGTTACAGCCCCAAGATCCTGGGGTCTCCCTGGTCCTACCCACCCATTTTGCTCCCAGATGTCACTGTCCCGTGGCCTTTTCCTGGCCAAGTGCTCTGCCCACGTGTGTGTGTGTGTGTCCGTGTGTGTCCCAGCAGTGGGTGTGGGTCAGGGTGCCCCAGCAGCAGGGCTGGGTCTAAAAGCAGCAGCCAGAAGTAGCTGCTGCTGCCCAGGATGCCATGCCTCCCTGGGGACAGCAGGACTGGTCACATGCACCATGGCTTAGGTACCCCCATGCCAGGGCTGGGCAGGGCCAAGGGACCTGCCATGGACCAGGCAAAATCACTCTGCACAGGCCATATTTCACTCACCCCTGGGTTACACATTATATGTGGAATATGTAACCTAATTTGTGGCTTATTTGCTGTATTATCACATCATAAATTGATTTGAACATGTGGCTGGGTTACTATTTAAGGTGTGATTAATAGGTTAATCAAGTCTTAAATGTGATGTATGCCAGGAACCTTAGTGTGTGAATATCATGGTCAGATCTCAAATTCAGTTTTGTACATGGCAGCATGTTGTGAACCACCTGAGCACCTAAATAGTGAACAACCTATTTAAAAGGAATCAGAATGTCTAAATATGAGGTAGAAATGATTGTGTGTAAGCTTGTTTCTTTAGAAATGTGTATTTGCTGTTGTTGCAATGATCAGTTTTGTTTTTTTTTAATTTATACTGTGTCAACTTATTCTTTCAACAGGAATGATGATATAAACCATTTTACAGACAGGTATGAAGTCCTATACCAAACAGTATACAAACTTCCGTCCGCTGTTTTTGGTAACAGAAAGAAAAAGTCTGAAGTGGTTCTCAACCTTTTCAGATTCAAGGAAGCCCTGAGAGAAAATCCTAGCTCTTAGCTTTCACTCGTTTCTTGACTATAGAACAAAATGGGGCAATTCTTCGGTTTCAGAGAACTCAAAAATACCACGCAGCAAGCTAGAATATTTTTGACACTGTCTATTCCTATTTGAAATCTCTATGTTTATTTTGTGAATCTTGTATATGTTTGCACGTCTAATGGTACAATTATGTATAACATCCTGATACAACCTTAAAAGGATCTCACAGCACTGCAGCACCTTGGTTGAGAATTACTAGTCTGAAATAAGCCCTCCAAGACAGGAACTATTCTTAGCTGTGCACTGAGGTCACTATTAACATACATTTATTAAATTATCCATCTAATTGAGTCCAAAATCAAAATAGAGTTAAAAGATTGATTTTTTGCATATCAGCTCTATTGCATTGGTTGTTAAGTATTTGGAAGCCATGAGCAGTGCCCAGGGCTCCTGTTAGCTCAGAAGCTTTCAGGAATGTTGTTGTACCAGTAGACCTGAGCTCTATATTACAGATGGGAACTCTGTCAGCTCCATACAATTAGAAAGTTTGAATATTCAAAGTTCCCATTCCCATCTGTTACATGTTGGCTGTGTGTTCTATAGGCTTTTTGAAGGGAATCAGCCCCCTCCCTTTCTTTAATTACTGCTGTTGTTGTTAAATGGAAAACTTAGGAACACTGTGGCAATTGAACTTTATTTATGGGTGCTGCAGTGTTTTATGTTATCTTTAGCAGTTTGCACTTAAAGGCACACTTTCAAGGTTGGCAAGCATAAAATCAGACACACCAGCTGTGTTTTAGTTTGCAGGCACACATGCAAATTGTGTAGTCTCTCTACCTCTTCCTGTTTCTTGGCTCAGTTATGAACAGCCTTGTACAGAACCTTACACAAACTTGGCTGTTTGAAATGATCAGGATGCTTGTACATTTTAGTGTCCTGTTTACCTGCAAGAATTTAACATCCAAGTAAAACAGTACTGATTCATGTGTTTGTACATTCTCTACAATGGCAAAACCACTGCCCCAGGGGTTAGTTATTGTGAAATCCTTTAGCAGAAGAGTTTCAATTTTATCTGCTGCTGTAAAGTCTCTCTTGTTTCTTAGGGTAGTGACATTAGTCAAGGTTGCAATATTGTCCTTACATTCAGTTCCTGGAATCAAATTCAGGCTAAATTCCAAGTTGTACACATGTTATCCCTTGTAGATATTTCTAATCTTCTGGAACAATTCTGAGAAGGCTTCAGGAGAAATTAATCGGTAGAAATTGGGTGGCCAATGCCCTGGTTGTCAGACTCGCAATAGATTGCTGTATGGGTGCTGTAGGACAATGCCAGTGGAATTTGCTGCCACTGAAGGATTCGTAATGGAAGAGCAGGGGCTTTCCAGAGCTCTTGTGCACTCCAATAACTTCATGGGACCTGGCTGGTGCAACAGAGGGGAGCACTTGCAAACTAATGGCTTCTTTGGAGTTCAGTCAGATAAGCTTCACCAGAGTCCTTGTATTGCCTTTCTAAAAGCCCATGCCTTCTGTGCTCTTTGATCTCCAGTTCAGCAAAGGTGGATTCTAAGCTTTTGAGTTGGATCTGGGGTCATAAGACCATGGGGTAAAAGGGAGGAATCTGGGTTTTCTGGGGCAGCTTGAGGAGAAGGCAACCAGAAGGTAAAAGAGCACTGAGCCTGAAAGGGAAGGATTGTTTAAGAATGAGAGTGTCCCTTGGATGAGAAAAAGCTTCAAAGCCTGGGGAGGGATTTTCTGAGTCTGGAGGGCTTAGATAGGCCCATGGCTTGAAGAAACAGAGCCAGAGGACTCAATTGGAAATGAGAGGGATTAGGTTAAAGAGCCAGGAGTGGGCTCATCTTGCCCACAGCATTTTCAGCTTTGTCATTTTTGAGTTGCAAGGCAGTTTTCAATGTAGGAACTGTTGGGCCCAACAGGAACCAGGGGTGTAACTAGGGGTGGAAGAAAAGGGCCCCGGCCCCAAGTTGTTTAAATGCAAGAGCCAGGGCAGGCCGAGCACATGGTGAAAGCAGCAGCACAGCTGGGAACTGTTCTGTAGTTTGCAGCATAAGTAGGACTCCTGCACTCTCTGCTCTTGGAACTGTGCCCCCCTTACCCCACACCGACCTCAGAATCATCTGCATTCCCCATGTTTGGAACTGTGCATGCCCCGCTCCCCATCTGAGAACTGCTTCTCTGCCCGCCCCTGTCCTCCCCCTGGCTCTCCTGTAGGGTTTTCCCAGGGTGCAAACTCTGCTTGTTAAACCCGTTTGGGAGGGTCACATTGAAATGGTTGAGACTGGAAGGAATGGAATTGGGTGAAGTCGGGGTCTATGTTTTTGAGCTGGAAAGAGTTGAGGATCACTAGGGAGATTTGGAGTTTGGAGGGAGCTAAGTTGGGCTGGCTGGTTTGAGTTGGGTGAAAATAGATTATTTGAGGGAGTAAGTTGAGGGGAAGAGAAAGGGGGGAAGCAGCAAGTCAGAAGAAGAGGGCATGAAATACTGATATGTATGACAGAGTTGCTAAATAGACTGGAGAGCAGGAAGGGGCTATAAGAGATAGGGAGAAGGACAATGATGTAAAAGCACTGCCAAAGGAAATGCCTCCTTTTCTTCCACCCACAGTGTCTCAGTTATTCATTCTGGCTAGGGAGCGAAGTTGCACATAAACTGGTTTAAGTGATCAGAAACTGGTTTAAGCCTGTAATGCTAGGGACAGACATTCAAAAAGCCTGAGCGGGAATTGATTCAATCTTTGCAGGTTAGTCTA
>NW_017729022.1:24121611-24123519 GCF_001723915.1 Gavialis gangeticus | reverse complement strand
AAAGCACTGCCAAAGGAAATGCCTCCTTTTCTTCCACCCACAGTGTCTCAGTTATTCATTCTGGCTAGGGAGCGAAGTTGCACATAAACTGGTTTAAGTGATCAGAAACTGGTTTAAGCCTGTAATGCTAGGGACAGACATTCAAAAAGCCTGAGCGGGAATTGATTCAATCTTTGCAGGTTAGTCTAACCTGGCTAAGCTAAACTAGTTTGTAACCATACCGACATCCCCTCTAGACTGAAAAAATGCAGGCACATATCTGCAGTGGCTAAGGCTAGAAGCTGGGGCAGGGCGTGGCACTAGAGCATCCCTCCCTTCCCTCCCCCAGTACTGAGCTGAGAGGGGCATGGCCAGGCCCTGGCAGGCTGCTCTGATTAGGGAGAGGATCCCCCCCTCTCCTGACCAGCCCAGCAGGGAATTGATAACACAGTGTTTATCACCCCATTAGGAAAACAACAGAGGGACATTACCAGTTACCTGTAATTTGCCTTTGTCCCATCTGCCACAGCATGAACCGTAGTCAGCATGTGGTCTGCTAGCTAATGCTGTGTGTCTGTATAAGGCAGAGGGGATGGTGGAATTCCTGCTTAAGGGGAAGGTGAGGCAGAAGCCAGGCAGACACCTGCTGTCTCTGCCAAAGCTTCAGCCAGGGAGGAGGGGAGGGGCCAGTTCTGCTGTGGAGCAGAGAGCTCTGCCCAGCCCAGAATGCATACCGGGATGCTGGGAGAGTCTGATTTAACTTAAACCAACAAGGGGTCTGGGACAGACATTGCATAAACTGGGTTGAGCCAAATCAGTTAAGTCTGATACTAAATTCAACCAGGTTTATCGCAAACCAGTTTCAGCCATTTTCAAACTGGTTTATGTAAACTGAACATCTGTTCTGTTACAGGTTTAAACCAGTTTCTCATCACTTAAACCAGTTTATGTGTAATGTCTCTTCCTAGCCTAACAGAATAGAAGCTCAGTGCACATAAACCAGTTTCAGATTGGCTGAAACTGGTTTAAGATAAGCCTGGCTGAATGTAGTATCAGACTTAACTGATTTGGGTCAAACTGGTTTATGAAACCTCCTGGTTTAAGTTAAATCACAGTCCTCCAGCATCATAGAAGGCTTTGCAGCCCTGGGCTGGGCTGGGCTGGGCTGGGCTGGGCTGGGCTGTCAGCTCGAGAGAGCAGGGTTGGTTCTGCCCCTCTGGTCCCTAGCTGGAGCAGTGAGGACTAGCCTCACTGGCTGGCTTGCTGCCCCCTCCCCAGGCAAATTCCAGCTGGGGGCTGGGGCTGGGGGGGGTGTTAAACTCTCCTTCCCCTGAGTACAGAGATGCCCTGCTCTGCCAAAACTTAACTGCCTATTACTGTGGACTACAAATCCCAGAGGCACCTGGAAGCAGGAAGAAGATGTGATGAGCAACCCTGCAGAGTCCTGCTGCTGTGGGTCTGAACTGCAAATCCCAGAGACCTTAGGGGAAACAGGAAGAATAAGTGAGCACACAGTCCAGGCTGCATTTATTGTTCTTTTCATTTATAGTTTTTCAGAAAAAGAACTATTCTTGTTCAAGCTTTTATGAATTTAATACTACTACCTTTCCTTCCAGATCCTGTCCCCCACCCAGGCAGAGCATGGGCTGGGGCCTGCCCATACCCCTGTGCTCCAGCAGGGAGAAAGGAGAAGTCTTGGAGGTCTCTCTTCCCTTTGGAAGTGGCTGGCAGGTGTGCTGTAGCGCCTCCCCTCCCTGCTTGTGTCATGTGCCACTGCACACATGTGCTGCATTTCCTGAATCAAAAGTGATTTCTGTTCATTTGCTTATTGGTTCTGCCCCTCTGGTCCCTAGCTGGAGCAGTGAGGACTAGCCTCACTGGCTGGCTTGCTGCCCCCTCCCCAGGCAAATTCCAGCTGGGGGCTGGGGC
>NW_017729022.1:24119200-24121476 GCF_001723915.1 Gavialis gangeticus | reverse complement strand
GGGGGGGGGGTGTTAGAGTAACCTGCAAAGACTGAATCAATTCAGCCTTGGGCTTTTTGGCTGTCTGTACTTAGCCTCTGACATCATGGGTTAATCTCTTTCCTGATCTCCCCAGCACCTCTTTCATTCCCCAAACCTTCGTTCATGGCACCTTCATGAAGTTTTCCCTGCTTTTCTCTTTTTAAATAGGCACCTCTAATTCAGAGTGGTATGAGCTGTATTTCTGGATTACCAGACCCATCTAGCCAGGGATCCATTCTAGCTGTCTTTGCACATATTTGTGATAAAGCCTGTATTCTGCACTACAATTCCATTTTCTATGCTTGGCCAATCTGGGAAGAGTTAAAGTGGCCATTACTTATTTTTCAGCTGTTATGGAACATTCCAAGATCAAAAGATCACTGTGAAATATTATTTCATGGTAGGTTTTATGTTGGACTTCTGAGGCTTCCACTGACCTTTTGAACAAGAATGCTATTTAATTTTTAAATAGCTGTTTTATTATTAAACAAAATTCCCAGCTTCCCCTCACAAATGTTGCTTGCATTGTACAACACGAGCTTACTCCATTCCAAAACATGTTTTTGGTAAATTCTCACACTTCGTTAAGCATATTAATATTTCCTTTATTCCAGCTATCAAGGGAAAATTATAAACACTGTCAACGATTTGGGCGTTTCAGCCTCCATTATCAGGGTTTGCTTCTTGACAATGTTTCTAATTTTCCCACAAGATCTGGAATTGAAAAAGGTTATTCTGCTTAATGAAGCATGAACAAAGCTAGGGTACAAACATTATGTGGTATTAGTAAAAATGAACACAGATGCTAGTACTGTATGTGTGGCATACTCATGACCTTTACAGACACAGGAATAGGAAGAATAAAATAATGTTACTCCTCTATGATTGCTTATGATCATAGCCGGCTGTAGGGCATCTCTAATATTGTTCCTCTGCCCTTTAAATAATGCAGATATTTCTCTCCAATCTTTGGGCTTTCCTTGTTGCTGCTCCTACCTCCCCCTACATCACTGAATCACCATCCCAATCCCATTTTCTTTAAATAGATCCATAATAGTCTAATACTGATCCTTTCCTGCAAATAAGGAGATTGAGGACAAGCCATCCTTGAAGTGCATAGAAGACGTTTAAACCAATAAGTAACCCCTCTGAAAATTAGTATTGATATTAAGAAACCATCAGCCTATCTGGGAGACAGAGGTCTGGGTTAATCATCTGCTTGCCATAAAATCTGAATGAATGAAAATGCCACTACAGTTAAGGGAAATGGGACTGCAACATAGAGAAAGGGGTGAGAGAGACACAGGAGGATCAGATGCTAGTAGTGGAAAATGTAGGTCTCAAATGCATTGGTGCTTTTGGTATAGAACATCAGCACTCAAAATGAGCACTCAAAATGAGAGGTCCCACAAGACCTCTTACTGGTACCAGAGTGTAATCAAGGAAAATAAGTGTCAAGAGCATCCCCATTATCCTCTCTGACAAGCCTGCATGGGTGTAACGATTTCGGGGTGACTGTTCTGGGCCCCGCTGAGCTGGGCACAGCGGCTGCAGCAACTCTGAGCTCCTGCAGACTTCATGTCTGGCCACTCAGCATGCCCCCCACCCCCCCACCACTGAATCCAGTGCCTCCAGCTGCTTGGCACCTCCTCCCCCCCACTGCTGAATCTACCGCTGGCTTCCTTGTGTCTGGGGGCAGGGCCCTGCACAGGCTGATTTGCCCCAGGTCCTGCACCCTGCTCAGGTTGCCTCGGGATGCAAAACAGGGGGGCAATGGACTGGTAGAACAGAATAGCAGAGGAAAGCTTCCCTACCCCAGAAACTGCCTCCCTTCCACTGCTAACTGGTGGCTTTACACTGGAAGATAGTAGAGGTGCATTGATACATCAGTCCAATAATGGATCAGTACCGATATAAAGAAAACTGGCTGTATCATATATCGGTCCAAAGGAGATGATAATTTGGCCAATAAATGCCCGTGCTGCGTGCAGCTGCAGTGCAGCACTCAGGCAGCGAGGAGCATAGCCGGCAGCATGGAGAGATGCCTCTAGTTTGTAAGTCTTGTGTTGTTGAAGGGGAGGGGACAGATGAAAAAAATTACATTAATTGGGGAGAGGGGAAACACACAATTTGCCATGTCAATTAATCCACAGCACCTGTTTTCGATGACCATACCATCTCATATTAAGTAGAAACTAAACCACAGTGATTCAGCGAACATTGTATTCAGGTATAAACTGCCCTAGTTTAGCTTC
>NW_017729022.1:24118022-24119182 GCF_001723915.1 Gavialis gangeticus | reverse complement strand
GAAGGGGAGGGGGGAGGGAAGGGGTGTGGGGGGGGCAGTTCAATGCCCCCCTGTGGTGAGGGAGGGGGCAGGGGAAGGCAGTGCCCAGGTTAGGGGGGACAGAGCCGCAGCTCGTGGTGGGGAGGTGGCTCCCACTATTGCTTGCACGATAGGAGGGCATGGGGGGATGTGTGCCCCCCGGATCTGCATGGGGTGGGGTGGGGTGGGGTGGGCTGCAGCCGGGGCTGCATGGAGCTCTTTTCAGTGGGGGCTGTGCTCTGAACGGGCACTGGCAGCGCTGGAAGGATGCTGCATCCACCCCAAATTTCACTGCCACTCCACTCCCAGTGCTGCTGCTGCCAGCTGCCTGGCACAGTCCCGTCTCTCCCTGGCATGTGAGTGGAAGCAGGGTGTTGAGCCAGGGCTGTGCCAGGTGGCTGGCAGCAGTGGCACTGGGAGTGGAGCAGTAGCAAATTTGTGGTGGATGCAGCATCCTCCCAGTACTACCAGTGCCCACTCCGAGCTCAGCCTCTGGGAAGAAGAGCCCCACGCAGCCCTGGCTGCAGCCCACTCCACCCCACACAGATCCTGGGCCACATCCCTCCCCCCCCATGCCCTCCGAACAGTGGCAGAAGCCGCTCACCCATGAGCTGTGGCTCTGCCTCCCCCACCTTGCCTGGGCAGCACCTCTCCCTGCCCCCGCCCCCTCCCTCACCCTAACCCTAACCCTAACCCTAACCCTAACCCTAACCCTAACCCTAACCCTAACCCTAACCCTAACCCTAACCCTAACCCTAACCCTAACCCTAACCCTAACCCTAACCCTAACCCTAACCCTAACCCTAACCCTAACCCTAACCCTAACCCTAACCCTAACCCTAACCCTAACCCTAACCCTAACCCTAACCCTAACCCTAACCCTAACCCTAACCCTAACCCTAACCCTAACCCTAACCCTAACCCTAACCCTAACCCTAACCCTAACCCTAACCCTAACCCTAACCCTAACCCTAACCCTAACCCTAACCCTAACCCTAACCCTAACCCTAACCCTAACCCTAACCCTAACCCTAACCCTAACCCTAACCCTAACCCTAACCCTAACCCTAACCCTAACCCTAACCCTAACCCTAACCCTAACCCTAACCCTAACCCTAACCCTAACCCTAACCCTAACCCTA
>NW_017729022.1:24112035-24113022 GCF_001723915.1 Gavialis gangeticus | reverse complement strand
CCTCCCTCCTCCCCTTCCATCACACCAGACTTACCAGTTGGAGGCAGCTGTATCAGAAATCAGATCAGTATCAGCACATATGCCTCCTTAAATATCAGCTATTGGTATCATCCCTAAAAATCTCAGTGCACCCCTAGCAGCCCCTTAAAACTTCTCTGACCAGTGACCTTTTATGCAAGTGATCTTGGGAAAAACACTGAACTAATAGAGACTGATTAGGGAAGTCTGGGAAAGGAGAGTTGGGGGAACTTGGGGTTGTGCCATGGTAAGAAGATGGTTATGGGTGTCCACATGACAGGCGAGACATGATAGTAGTTCTAGCATGTTCACTCCTTTACTCCCTGAGAAAACTCAGACACATTTAGCATTTCTGTATTGTTGCTGGGAGGATGTAGAGTGGGTGTCTGAAGGCCATCAGAAGTTTTCTCTGTGTAGGTGACAGTTATTAAAGAATGGCTGTTAAGCATACAAAACAGAAAAGACAGCAAGATATGTTATGTGCAGCAAGAGATACTGTTTGACAGGAATGAATATGTTGCCTTCAGAGGACTGGATCTGCTCTAGTCCTTATACCTATTTTCTTCTGTCCTATGCTTATTTTGGTATATCATGCTTGTCATTGTAGTGTTGAGGGTTAATGAAGAAAAATAGATCTGGAATCCCTAGTGCTGTTGAGTTGCTCCCATTGTCAGTGAAAAAAATTGTGTAAGACTCTAAAGTGATCTATGTGAATAGTCTTGCTACTTAAAGCACGGGTCTTTAAAAAAGGAGGACTGGATTCTGTTACCAGCTCTGCCTAAATCGTCCTGCAACTTTGAGCAGGGTATTCATGCTAAAATTTTCAAAAGTAGCTACTGGTTTTGAATGCTGAACTTGGGATATTTCGTCCCTGATATTCATGCTGCAGTTCTCTTGGCATTCAGTGGTGTTCAATGTTTCTGAAAATTGGCCCAAGGAACACCCAAAATAAATTACTGATCATTTCTA
>NW_017729022.1:24068278-24107035 GCF_001723915.1 Gavialis gangeticus | reverse complement strand
TCTGAAAATTGGCCCAAGGAACACCCAAAATAAATTACTGATCATTTCTACAATATTGTCCTTAATATCTCTCTGCCTCAGCTCTCTGATGAGTAAAAAAAAGGGACAGTAATTCTTTTTGTGTGTTGGCTTTGAGAAGTTTGATGAAGCTAAGCTACATTAATCATTCCCCAGCTTCCAGTTACACTGTACGTGCTATGTTATGAAATCGATGTAATGCAGGGGACTGAACCAACTTTTGCTTCCAGGGCAAGGGACAGACATCCAAAAAGCCTGAGCCTGAATTGATTCAATCTTTGCAGGTTAGTCTAACCTAGCTAGGCTGAACCGGTTTGTAACTGGACAGACATTGTCTCTGACTTGAGGAAATTCAGGCACATGCCTGCAGTGGCTCAGGCTGGGTGGCTGGCGGGGGGCATTAGAACAACTCTCTCTCCATTCCACAGCACTGAGCTGAGGGGAGATGGCCAGGCCCAGGCAGGATCTCTGATTAGGTATGTCTGCCTGCACCATCCCAGGCTTTTCCCTGCTGGCTGTTCGAGCGGGGGGGGAGTGTTGCCAGCCCCCTGCTAGGACTCTGAGGCAAGGGACTGTGTGCAGTGTATGCATCTGTTGATGATACAGAGCTTTTCAATATCCCTCTACCTGCTTCTTTATACTGTCTGTAGCAAGCTGACAAGCAAATGAGCCATCAGGGAGATGATAATGGTGTTTATCACCTCATCAGCAAAACAATAACCTCTCTCCATTAGTTCAAACTCTTCTTAAACAGCTTTTTCTGACAGCTGACCTGTTGATTAGCTCCCAGAAGCCCTAAGTGGTCACTTTCTGTCTGCCTGTCCCAGTGAAATGGGAGACAAGCACACACAGACACCTCTTGTCATTAGCTAGCATACCACATGCCTAGGATCCATGGGGCTAGGGTCTGTGCTGTGGGATGGGGGATCCCTGCGTGTCCAGCAAGCAGTGAGGGGAGGTAGCACAGGGGGAAGCCAGGCAAACCCTTCTGTACGTACAGTCTCTGCCACAGCTCCAGCCAGGGAGCAGAGGGGCCAGCCTTGCTGTGGAGCAGAGAGCCTTGCCCAGCCAGAGAGCATGCTGGGATGCTGGGGGAGTCTGGTTTATCTTAAACAGGTGAATGATCTGGGACAGACATTGCATAAATCGGTTTGAGCCAAATCAGTTAAATCTGATACTACATTCAACCAGGTTTATCTCAAACCAGTTTCAGCCATTTTCAAACTGGTTTATGCACACTGAACATCTGTTCTGTTACAAGTTTAAACCAGTTTCTGATCACTTAAACCAGTTTATGTGTAATGTCTGTCCCTAGTCCAGAGGATTGGAACTTCTCTAGACCTTATACCCTATAAGCTGGTTTTGACATACTGTGCTCATCATTGTAGTACAGACAACTCCTGCTTAGTGCTCCTAATTGGTTCCAGAAAAACTGAGCGCTAAGTGAAAGTGTTAAGCGGAACCCATTTCCCCATAGGATTTAATGTAAATAAAGATAGTTGGTTCCACACCACCCACCAACCCAGACCCTGGGCCCTGCTGGCCCGGGCCCTGCACTCCTGCTAGCCCTGGCCAGGCTGCTCCTGACAAGGCATTACACGGGCTCTGCCAGGGAAGGCATCAGCTCCTCCCAGCCTCATTGTTCCCCCGCTGCTGTGGCCCCTGACAGCCCACACCCCGCCGGCAACCTGTGCATGGCCCAAGCTGCCCCACCCAGCCCATAGGGCCTAAGTCAGGGCTCTGGTGTGGGGTAAGCAGTGGGGCCACCCACCTGCCTATGCCTCACTTTGCCCAGGGTGGTGTTCCCTCCAGGGCACCCGGCACAGGGACAAGCCACCACCACCAGATTGCTGCAGGTTCAGGAGTGGGGGAGCTCTGTGGGCTCAGCTTCCACTGGCTCAGGCCCTGCATTCCTTCCGGCCCTGGCCTTGGGCCCTGCACTCCTGTTGCCCCACTGGCCCCCCACGCTCATGCCCTCCAGCCATCCCTTCTTTCTGCTGCTGCCGCTCCTCCCCACCCACTGGCCGCTCCAGCATCACATGCTGGAGCAGACCCTGGGCCCTGCCAGCTTGGGCTCCAAACTCATGGACCCCACCCTCCCCTTCTCGCTGTTATTGCTCCTCTCCGCCTGCTCCAGCGCCACATGCTGGAGCGGAACTTGGGCTCCTACCGCCTCTCCCTGGGCTCCCGCCGGCTGCCACTCACCACTTCCCTTGCCGGCACCGCCCCTGCCACCACTGCTTCTTCCCACGCCTGCGCTGAGCATTATAGCGAAACGCGCTCAGCGCTGAGCGAAACTAGGTAGGTATTTTAAATGAGCGTTATAAAGAAACTGTGGCAAGCAAAACCGTGTTGAGGGTTGCCTGTATCTGAGAGCCTTCCCAGCAGCAAGCCAAGCAATGTACTAACATTTGCCATGTGTTTGTTCTGTTATCTTCTACTCATGGGGAGAAGTGTGTGTGCAGCAGAAAGTTTGGATTTTGATTTTTGCATAATTACACATGCATGCATGTACACACGCATGTGCACTCACACGCATGCACTCACATACACACACACCCCTATATATTTGTTAAAGTAGGTAAGATCAAAAATATGCTCTGAACTTGGAGCAGAAGTCCGTGTGATTGTGGTGGTTCTTAGTTTGTGCTGGGTCTTAATTCATGAAGTTTTTTTGGAGTTCATTCCACAGTCTTGGCAGGCTCTGAAGAAACCTGTCTCGTATCCTTGAGTCTGCACTACAACTGGGTGTCCTGCTGTGGGTGAATGACTACTGGCAGGGGTCCCTGCAGCATATAAGCGAAGGCAGCAGGAGGAGAATCACAAAGAGAGAAAATCTTTTTTTTTGCCCGGGCTGTCCTTTACTGCACAATGTCTCAAATTTCATTCTGAAAGAGGAAGGGAAAGGCAAACGAGTGTATCTTTTTCTTTCTAGTTCCTCAACAACCTCCCTTATCCCCACCAAATGCTTCTCTGTGACGCCCATCCAGTGTCCTGGTTTTTCACTTTGATCAGCTTTCAGGAGAGCAATGGTGTAAGATGGAGGGCTGAAATTGCCTCCTCCAGCTCCACCATTCATCGTGTAAATTTTCTGCAATATAATTCCCTTGCGTTCAAAGGAGATTTGCAATACCTAGAAAAATTACTATGCAACTGAAGTTAGAGTTGTTATATATTGACAGGGCACTTGGCTTTGGAACAGTCACAGCTGGGAAAGTAGAGTAAGATGTGAGCTCCCGTTCTTTTTTTCCCCCCTGAGTATGTTAATACTGCTGCTTCTCTCTCTTAGTGGTGACTGAGATGCAAAAAAGTTCCTGGCAGGTTCAGAAACTGAGCTGGGAACAAATAGCATCCCTCCTCTTTTTCAGGCTAAAGCTTACATTAGTGTGAGGCTTGAGAAGCTGTTGTTTTCACACATAAGTAGCAAAAAACAGACAAATTGCCCCTTGTTTTGTGTAAGGTAATAAGAGTTATTCTGAGGATCATTTGCCATATATGGTATATATGGATTTGCAGCTTTGGAGTGAAGAGCGTATCTTAGTGTGCTCTTACAGCTGTTAGAAACCATTCACTTTGCAGTGGAGTATGAAGATAGATCAAAAGTAATAAATTTCCACTGGATTCTAATCTGCAAATAGTACAATGAAACAAGCTAGGAAATATTCACCCTCCCTAGGAAAACTTTTGTAAGGAAAGTGGTCTTTTGGGCAGTGGGTTGGTAGTGGGATGCTGATGGTAGTGAATTAGCCACAGCAAATGTCTCCGCAGAACTAAGCCTAAAATGAAGTAAGAGGAATTTCCCTTCTTCTCATCGCCTATCCTCTTTCATTACTAGCTCCTTTATGCTTCCACTCAGATTTAAGTGCAGCAGCTATGGGGTTTTTTTATTTTGCTTTTTGAAGTGCACATCCAGTCTTTAATGTGGATGGTGGTGCTGAAAATCATGATTATGTTTATGTAAATACCAGTTGCTTTTCCTTGCAGGGTTTCTTAGAACTTAGCATATGTTGACTAATGAAGCTCACAACTGATACAATTTGATACATTGTTTTAGGGCCCCCCCCTTCAGAATTAGACATATTAAGCAAGGGGCAAACACTGAGCCTTGGTTTCAGCAACTTGGGGAATGCCATTTCGCTAAAGGAGTAGCAGGAGCAAGAGAACCTGGATAGACAGAAGAATGAACTTCTTTCCTGTGGGAGGTGTTGCATGATAACTGCACACACAGGTAGTGTGGCTTGTCAACTGGTTGAAGGGAATGCTCAGTATGGGAGAAGAGAGGAATATTCAAGGGAAGGAATGCATTGCTCTCTGAGAAGAACTGGTTCTGTGTAGAACTGGATTATAGCATGATTTGATCTTTTGAGCTGTTGATTTAAGGATTACGAGTCTGTAGAGGCAGAATCACAAAGTTTGAGGGACTGGTTAAAAAAACTCTCAGTTAATTTTGCTTTGATCACACTTTAGGAATTAGGATCTTTTATAGCTCAAAGCATTTTTACTGGTTTTGATTAAAGAACCATGCACTATAACAACAGCTGAAAAGCCAGAGCAAGCATTCGTCTCTAAGGTGAATGGGATATGGAACTTGTGGGTGCCACCAGGTAATAGGAAGACTGCACTTTCTGGGAGACTCTGTGGTATCTATTTACTACACTAAACATACTAACAATCAAAATACAATGAGGTATCCAAGTATCAGACAAAAGAGTATTGTGTATGTTTCAGTGGATGCTGCGCCTATCCTTTAAATTAAATTACAGTATAACCTCATCAATCCGGATATCAAATATCTGGAATGCTTAAAAATCCAGAACTTTTTAAAACTACGCTAGATTGGGGAGTAGCAGTGGCCAGCCCCAGAGCAGTGGAGGGGGAAGCTTGCATACGGCAGCTGCCACTGCCATCCACCACCCCACGCTGTGGCTCCTCATGGGGCTGCTGCTCTGGATTCATGAGTTTATACTGTATTACCGAAAAAAGACAGAGCTCCTAGCTGCCTCCCCCTCCCTTCCATGTACAGCAGTCAAAAGCTGCGGAGCACATGCAACTAGGAGTAGGGGTTGGAATTTGTGAAGGGATGCTGTTCTCATACTGTTTCAGCTCTGGCCAGATGAAGCCTGAAGGTATTTATGAGGACTGGACTTCCTGTTTCTACTTTCATACTTGTTTGCTATGCATTTATTTTGGGATGAGCGTGAGTTATTTTATGTAAGCCTGTTTGCCTGTTCTTATTGGAGCAGTATATCAAGAACAAGAGTCCTTTTGCTTGCGACCCAAAGTTGACAAATGAAAAGGTGGCCTGCTATTTAACTGAAGAAACATTAACCAAGCAAGGTTGTTATTAGCATGCAGAAAGTAATTTGACTGCCTCTGGGAGGTTTTAATCAAGCCTTGTGTACTGATTGAGATGCACTGCTCAAAAGTGGGAAAACTGATTAACAAATAAAAAAAACTAGAGTGTTTTTCATGCAAACATTCATCAGTGTATCTTATGTAATTACATAGCCAATAAATCAACATAGTGTGTAAGTGCTTCAGTCATGGTGTAAATATCTTAATGACTGGAACATCTTTACACATGAATAATTTATATCTATATGATTCATTTTTCATATCCCTACTTTACTTCTGCATGATAAACTAATCCTTCTCTGTCAGGGGATATGCACTTGATTATCACTTTCTGATTTCTCTTTCTTGTGCTTATTTTTCTCAGTTAGACACACTCCATTTCATCTCTTCTGCTTTCTCTAATGTTGTTATCTTATTTATTCACCTTGTCTGCCTTAGTTTGCCTTCCCAGTGCATCTTAACAGACATCTGGGAAATAATGCCAAGGCATAAGCTAATCTTGCCTTTAACAAGTAACTTTGCAAGCACTGGGGCCCTACCTTGAAAAACTGACTCAGTCTCATCAGATATTATTAACGTCTTGTTGTCCCCTCTGCTGTTGAGGGGGAACTATTCATTATGGAAAGTACTTGTTAGGTGGCCCAGTGCTCAGTGGAAGTTCATTACTTGCAGCACTTCTTTTGGTGCAGCCTTTCACAACAATATTATGAAAATTGCTTGGTTCTGCACATAGTGTTATGAGATACTGATGCTCAAAAAGCATTTTTGTAGCTCCAAAAATCAGTGGGAAGAAAAGCAACAAAGAAAAAAATGTGCTATGAGCACAGGAGTGGGCCTAAACTCCAGTTCCACTTCTACGGGGAATGTTTTGTTTGACTTTCAGCTAGTCACACAAAACAGAATTTTCAAAAGTATGCTTTTGGAGGCAAAAGAGGACAGCTCTATGCCCTGAACAGGGGCATGACAGCCACCAAGTGCGGTGGTGACTATTTTTGTACCCTGCCATCTCCCCAAAAGCAGTGCCAGGGCTTCTGCCCCACTTGTCTCCCTCACTTCCTCTTTCCCCCATCCTTCCCTGATTATGCTACTGCATTTCAGTGCTTAAATTTTTGGGAGTTCAACTTGGGGCCCTTTTGGTCTGGTTTGCAAAGGAACTAAGTGTCCTTTATTTCCACTGATTTCAGTAGTGGCTTTGGATGTTCAACACCTGTACAAAATCCCCTCCTCTCCCCCCCACCCCTCCAAGACTCACCTGGGCAGCAGCTTGAGGCTCCAAAATTGGTGAGTGCTTCTGAAAACATTCTTCTCTCCCAGTTCTCTATCTCTGATCAAAATAATACTGAAGCATTTCCCAGGGGCTTATTGAGGAATAATTAGATAATGCTGATTATCCACCTAGCACCTTTTACTTCCCTTTGCTTCCTTTCTTTTCTATATACCTTATATCTCTGCATATTCTCCTTATAAGGCACACCACACCTGTGTGCGCACTAGTCTACAACCTTAATATTTTGGGTTCTATTGGTTATCCATGTTCATTTTACCCACTCTTGATACTTTGGTACAGTAGTACTGTACTCCATTTCACATTCTTCCTCTTCTCTGGCATAATTCCAACTTCTGTCATACTCTGTGCATTATGTGTTGTAAATTATTTAAAATTAAATAGAACATCCCATTGCTTCCTTTTCCACACTTATTTTAAAGCCCACATAATGAGCTCCACTCATTTCAGTCCCAGCTACTTGTGTGAAGGGCAGTCATATCTAAAGATTCAGTTGCCTTCCCCTTGCTCTGTGAGCCATGGCCCCTCCTGCACAGTGGAACTTCCATTGATTTTACTCTAGTTCTGGTTTTCTACTTTCTTCACTGACTTGATGTTGTGAGACCAAGGTTAAGACCACTCCTTCTGTCCTAGTTCTTGTTATGGCTTCGAAATGCACCTTCACATAATCGAATTTCCTGCCACTTACCTCATTTGCTGATTCATAAATAATGATTGTCAGGAATTCCCTAGTAGTTTAGTTTTCACCCTATGGTCACATGCTTTGTTTTGATACTTAGAAAGCAGCCTGTTTTCCCCCTTGTTCTGACTAACAAGCTTCTGTCTTGGGCTTAATTAGCAATTCAACACCAATAAGAATGAGTCACCAATAAGAACTCTTTGCCACTTTCTTTCTGCTTTGTTTAGTGCTTTCTACCTGCTATTTGAGTTGAGTTACTGTCTTTGAAATGTGGGACAGTTCTTCCCCTATGTCACGTACAGGGTATTTATTATACGTATACCCCGGAGTGGCTCCCTATGCATTTCTTTTCTTTGAATACATTTATCTTAGTATTTCTAGCTGTCACACTCCCTTTCTGTTCTCCCTTTTCTGCACAACTGTACTTTCTATCCTCTCTCCCTGCAGGGTCCCTGATAGTTCCTTTCTCCATCTGATTTTCCTTTACCGTCTTTATTTTGCTACTTCAGCTGCTGGTTAAGGCCCTCCCCTTCTCCACAAAAGATGGAACTAGCGTTCACATTTATGCACTTTTAATCTATTCACTTCATACAGATGTGCTGTTCCCACTCAGATACAGGAGCATTTCACATTTTTCTCAGCATTAGTCCTTCAGAACTAATTAATCCATGTCCCAGCTGAATTTTGACTTTGTGTGCTCATTGAGCCATGTTGCTAGTGCACCTCAGATGTGCACCTTGCATGCATGCTGAATTCTCAGCAATAGCTTTGCCCAGCACAAGCTTCCAAACACCCACAACAATCACATTTACACAGCTACACTTACTTTCTTTCATTCCACATCCAAAGCATAGGCATACCCACTGATTCCATAAACCTACATATGGCTCCTTCTGGAACTCATTTGCTGTCTAAAGAAATAATAGCATCTGTGGAGATTTTATGTGGAAAGAATATGAATTGGTATAATACTGAAGGGGTTTTTTTGTCTAATTTTAACAGATTCAGTAGCAACAGCATCTGGACCATTGCTAGTTGAAGTTGCCAAAACTCCTGGCACTGCTCTTGGGGTTGCATTAACTACCTCGATGTGCTGCAACAAACAGGTCATTGTCATAGACAAAATCAAATCTGCAAGTATCGCAGACAGGTGAGTGCTATGGGACAGCCTGCATTGCAGGTTCATGCATCCGTGTTTATCTTTATTTCTGGTTTTTTGTTTGTTTTGTTTTGATTGTTTGTTTAAAAAAAAAACGTTCCTTGATATTTTAGATAAGTTTGCCTAAGGAAGTTGCTCTAAAGGCAATTAAAGCTTAAAATTAACCCATCTTGGCAGACAGTTGCCTGTTTTAGGGATTTCATGACACCATTTACTTTTGCTCATTCCCACCTCCCTTAATTACAGAAAAACAACCCAACCCCAATGCACTATAGGTCATGCCATAAATGAAACACTGTTCTCTGGCATGTCTCAGGCTGTTTGTATATGCTGTGACATGCGAAAAATGTAGAGGTTTGCTTAGCTGTTTTAAATGTAATGCTCCAGCTGTGATTAACATTAAAAATAAATATCTTGCTGGAATTCTTAAAGTCAGTCCCACAGTGTGGAACAGCTGTCAAAGTAAGTAAATTTTGAGGCTTGCAACCTTGAAGTGTTCTTTTAGGATGCATCATTCATTCTCATGGCACGGTGAAATGGAACTCCACATACCTGGATTTCTTTCCTATTAATATTTTAGAATACCACTGAGGTATTAGAAGGACTGGCTTCCTTATTTTGCAGTATTAGATGGGGCAAATCACCTTTTCAGCTTCATTTGAAAAAACCCACCATATGGAGATAAGGTTATATTTACATTGGAGAAAAAATTGTTAGCTGTTTTCCCCCAGAGACTCTAATCTCTATATGGAAGCTGTTGGATCTTCAAAAAAAAATCCCTAAATGCTGTTTCAGCAGCAGATTTCTCCTGCATGTCCCCAGTCATCCTTCCTTGTAATTTCTCTCCAGCAATGGTGCTGTTGGTGGCACCCACTTGTAGCAGTGAGTCTACAGCTCCACTGTGGGCTTTACCCTACAGTAGAACCTTTGAGAGTGACGGCCATTGATCCAGGGGCGCTCTCCAGTTCAGTGGTGCAGGATGCTTTAATTTTCTCCCTCTGTTTTTTTCCCATTCCACAGGGGGTAACCAATTAAAGGAGCTGTCCACTTGACTGGTACGTCGGGATGCTGACTGCTGTGTTTGCATTTCTCAACTCATCCAGTAGCCAGTCTCTTGAGTGCAGCAAGATTTAGCAGCTAGCCCCTAACCTCCCCGCCCCCTCACCCCACTCCTCGAGTCACCATGCTAGCCCTGGTTTCCTTATTTGTTTGACTACTGCATAATTTCATCCTCATTTACAGCTTTTGTACTAATACATGTTTGAATATGAATAACTCAAAAAATGATGAACTGGGTGCTTGTGTGAGGAATATGGGCAAGTTAGCTAAATCTCTTTAAGCTCTTGTCATTTTATTCTGCTGCCATTCACACATATATTAATAGTCAGCTACCCCATTCCAGTTCTGTGAGTGGTGTCTTGGCATATACTGCATTTACTGACTTGTATTTAAGATTTGTACTAATAGACTTAAAGTTTAAACAGTGACAGTTCCTATGGATATACGAATTCTTCTCTTAAAAAAACCAAAAAACTCATAGTTGTCATGAGCAGTTTGAAGGCAGTAAATCTTATATTCCCAATAAGGAGCATACTTCATCATGCTGAGTTTTTCTCTATTTCCACAGATGTGGTGCATTGCATGTAGGAGACCATATTCTGTCCATCGATGGCACCAGCATGGAGTACTGTACATTGGCAGAAGCAACACAGTTCTTGGCTAATGCAGCAGATAATGTCAAACTTGAGATTCTCCCTCACCATCAAACTCGACTGGCACTAAAAGGGCCAGAACATGGTAAGGGGATGTGTAGTCCTGGGTTCTGCCTCTAATCTTACTTAATCCTTTTCACATCATCTACCATTGCTGAGGTACCTAGAAAATGAATGTCAAACCAATTATGTACATACTATTATTTTCCAGTTGCCCAGATTGTGTTCCTGAAAATTTCTTCTGCAAACTGTGCGCTGTGTTTTGTTTTGTTTTATTTTACCACAGATTACCCTCAAAGAGCCTTAAAGATGAGGGGGTAAATACTTCTCATTTAAAAACATAAAGAGATTTGGGGTTTATACTTTTGTAGGCAGATGAAAAAAAATCAAGTTAGGTATTTATAAATTTAGTGAATTCAGAAAAAAACCCTACCATTACCAGTTTTTGGCAGCATATTCACTTGGAAAGGTGTTCTGAATGACTATAGATTCAGCTACTTTCTGTGAGCTCAGATAAGTTCTTGACACTTCTTTTCCAAGTACTCAAAAATACCCAAAAGAAAACAAAAATCCAATTTCCCTTATTGATAAAGTTCTCCTTGCCTGCTATATTTCTCAAAGGCACTTATCAGGTTACTTCACTACTCATTTTAGATGTTTATCAACAGTAGTTTTTGTTGATGTACAATTTCCTCAAAGTCCCTGCCATTTTCTAGTTTACTGCTTCTTGATATTACAAATGTTATGCCAGAGTTTAAGGAAAAGTACTCCTTTTCCACGTCTAATGAAAATACATTTCTGATCCCAGAATAAAACAGAGAACATTTATATATTACAAGGAGACCAAATTAAAAACAAAAAGTTTTATACAAGGTAGCCAAACTCACTTCTTTGTCTTCTGCTGCTCCATAAATTTTAGTATAGCAGTAAAATGCTCTAAGATGGAATAGCTCAAATTATTAATGAATTTACCAAAGCCATATATTATACATTTTTTACAGAAGTCTCACAGAATCTAGGCTGTCTTTCTGCAATCCAAGCAAACTTAATTTATATCACTAGTAACATTCAACCTCATAAGGAATTATTATACCTACCCACAGTACAACCAGAGAGAGAGGGAGAAATCAAAGGCTGCCAGATAATTTCTTGCTGGAAACAGCCTTTTTAATTAATTAAGGCTCATAGCAGCCTTAATATGAGGAAAATCCACTGCCCATATTATCCTTATCAGATGTTAATTTTTATACCACAGTTAAAGCTCAGAAATCACACAGTCTGGGTAGGGCATCAAAAGAAGAATCAATTTAATTTGATTTGTGTTAAATCTGATTCATTAAAATATATTGCCTTGCTCAGGTTGTTACGAGTGTTTCTGGGATTTTCTTGGTCACGTCATCCTCCTTGCTATATTTGTTTTTTTCATAAAGCACTTTGAGGTTACTTCTATTAGATGTAGATCAGTGAGCTGTTCAGGCATCAGGCTGTTGTACTGTGAAGAGAAGCTAAATGGTTCTAGCCTGACTCTGGAACTGAATGTCCTAATTTCAGTACAAGTTAACCTCACATGGCTTATACAATATTGTTGGAAAAACACATTTTAATTTAATTTTCCAAGTCAAATATGTTCCTTTCCTTTTCCATTGCCTCATCTACCCTTTGAGTAGCGGCACTTCCCACTATGTGGGCAAACCCTACTTAGACATAAAAGCTTTGGTGTATTTAGCCAGTTATAAGATTAGGAATTCTGGAACAAAAAGTAGAGAAAAATTATAACTTTTTTTCTGGCCATAGCAGAGTTCATGTGCTGAATGTAACAGTGTTTGACAATACAGCCAAATCCCTGCCCTGGTTGGTTAATACAACAGTGCAGCCAGGGGGAAATACAGGTCCTACCCTGCAGTATTCCATCTTGTTCAGAGTGTACAGGCCACTTTGTGCAGAGTAGTTCATCTCTATTCTAAAAATGAGGTATCTTTAATCTGCTCTACTGAGCTTTTGGCCTGTTGGCCAACACATCCTCCTTACATCCGCCTTTAATACAAGTGTTGGCCACCCTGCCTCATTAAGATGCATCCCAGACTCGTTCTTATGAGAAGAACTCAAACATGGCCTTAACTTTTATCAAGGAAGAAATAATTCCTCTGAGAATTTCACTGCACAACAATAAATAGTGACATTGGATTTTTGCTGTGATTTGATTAATCAGACCCTAAGATAGGATTTTTCTGCTGATGGCTGAGAGAAGTAGTTTATTCCCCAGGACAATATAATGCCAGTGATGGATGCTGGCAAAATGAAAATGTCAAAGCAATAAATTGAGATGACTGACGTGTAAATCACTTCATTGTGGGAACAGTGATTTATGGTCCCTTTTTTAATATATATGAGTACAACTAATGCAGGTGGAGACTTGCAAAGCTTTAATTAGTGATCATCTATTATATATCTTGATAATGTTTTCTTAAGTATTTTTCTAAAGAAAGTTTTAATTAAAGCTGGTAAGGTCAGAGGGAGATGAGAAACACTACTCTCTCTTTTTAAAAAAAAAGCCATTAGAAGTATTATTTTTGAGATGAAGAAAAGTTTGCATCCCTGACTGCCAGTGAAGGGACAGAGCCTGCTTGCTTGTTTGCTTATTTATGTATATGTTTGTTTGTTTATTTATCTTTCAAAGTGCTTTCATTTTTGTTGCTTTTTATTTATGCAATTCAGTTACCTCTCCCTCTTCTCTGGTCCTTTTTGTTTTCTGATTTCCTGTCATCCCTTCATGCGGGCAGTGAAGGTTCAAAGGAGCAACAGGCAACTTGCGTGGAATTCCTGTGCCAGCAACCACAGCAGCCTCCTCACCTATCACCATTATAACACCTACCACCCTGACCATTGCAGGATGCCAGCCTTGAAATGCCAGAAAACTCCTCCTCAAAAAGGCCTTCGTAATGTTCCACACTTTTTCCTCCCGACATTTTTCTTTCCTTCCTCCTCCTCCTCCTTTTTTCCCTCCTTTCCCTCTCAAACTTTTTTCATTTCAGGCACTAAAATCTTTCAATTTTATGGTGTTACTTTTTTTCATAACATGCCCTGCCAAGGTCTTTCTGACATCTCAGGCCTCTTTTTTTTCTCTGCAATCAGCAGCCTTTGTAGATGGAGAAAAGCTTTAAAATTTCCAGGTACCCAATTTTTCAGCAATATGACTAGGTCATTAGCTTTGAATACAAAGAATGGCCTGCAAAATTGATATCAGAAATCACCTAGCAAGAAGGCATGACTGGAGTCAATGTGTCCAGGCATATTGATTTACATTGCTTCATGGTTGTGTATCTAAAATACTTATTTTATGTACTTTGCTTAAAGTAAGAGAGAAACTGTTTAACTTTATGTTTGTATCTATAGTGTGTCTGCTACTCTCTAGGTACTTTCATATCTTACAGGGCATTGAAATTCTGGTTGTGATTTTATCTAGGGTCACTCACTAAGTTTGAGAGATGTTTTTTGTTACTAAATACACACAAATCATTTTTGTGTGCCATACACCTTGTCTGATTCATTAGTGAGTTACAGGCATGTACTACACTAGTCCCTGAGATAGAGTACGATGTGCCAAGTATTCCATTTCTTACAGCAGCTTTGGTGTCTTCATCCTTCTCTCCTACCTCCATGAGCGCATACAGCCTGAGTTCCCTGAACATGGGAACCTTACCTCGCAGCCTCTACTCCACCAGCCCACGCGGAACAATGATGAGGCGGAGAATGAAAAAAAAGGACTTCAAAAGCTCGTGTAGGTGATAACAGCATGTATTTGAAATGTGTGAGAAATAGGGGTTGGGGAAACAAAATCAGAGCTCAGGCATAAAGTAACTATAGTAAAGAAAAGTAGTCAGAGAAGGACCATTGTTTCTGTGTTAGACCTGGGAAACAGGAGACAACAGTGTACATAGTGCACTGTGGCCAAGAGTAGCATGAGTTGAATACATCTAGCTTGAATAACAACTATATAGGTGTATATATAGCTAGTATACATTGCTATATTAATAATGGATATATTGTTACCTATATGTACTATGTAATAATATTATTAGCATATACTTTGCCTCAACAAATACTGGATGGGTTTGCAGTTCCAGTAATGAAAGTGATATTAAAATTCTTTTTTGCCTTTTCCTTCTGCCCATTTTCCCTTGGGACTAGAATTCATAGTTAAACATTCAAAAATAGACTCTTGGTAGATTCAGCTTTCCACTCTTGTTACCACAGCATCGTAGCTAGTTTAACTATAGAACATACATTTAAAGACATATGCATGTTTTGGTGGATTGTGGGAAGTAGAAGATAATAGTGAGGACTGTTTTATCAGATTGCAGTAATACAGTTCCAAAGTTGAAGTTTTGATGAAGATAATTTTCTGTAAAAGTAACAGTATAGTTTGCTATATTGGATGTTTGCATTGATTAAGTTGTGCACCTATTTGATCTTCACAGCTACAGTTTTTATTACGGGTTTTATTTTTTTTTATCAGTGTCTGGTTCAGGAATGTGTTTATTTTCTTGAAGGGGAGAGACAGATTGTGCAAAACCAAATTAGCCTTTAGCTTGGAGATCACAGCTTTCACCAAAGATATGAGAGAGACAGGTTTAAGTCCCTGCTCTCCATGAGTTGGAATGGAGACTTACACAAGGGTTTCCCATGCCCCATGCAGGTGTCCAAACACCTGAACTATTACTTGTTCTGGGGTGAAGGTTCTCAGTTTTTTTCTGTTGGGGTTGTTTCACTTTGTATGGAATTTTAAGTATACACCAGGGCAGAGAAAAGACTATGTGACTAGTGTTTAGGACACTTACTTGTGATATGGGAGACTTTGGTTCAAGTGTTTGCCCTGAAATCTCCTGCAGGGATTTAGACCTGGGTCTCTCTCTGATACTGAGCTATTGAGTAGTCTGGGTGTGGTCGGGAACACACTCGGTCTCTCACTCTCATTTTTCATGACAGTCATTTAAGAAGGTCTTAATTTCATACCAGCAAGAGACATGCCAAATGCTGAAATCATTATTTGTTTTGTAAAACAAAATTCCTTTTTTCCAGTTAGCCCAATAAATAGTTTTACACTTGAATGAACCACAGAAAACCTACATGCACATATCAGTAATAGTATGGGACTCCTTTGGAATGCAACTCAATGCTTTTAAAATCAATAAATCATTCTTGATTCCAGGATTTTGTTTATTGCTATTCACAGAATTTTAAAAGGCATCATACGTGACCCCATTGGTCAATGACAAACAAAACTCAGGAGGGTAGGGCATGTTTCCAATAGGCAAGACACACCCTGGCTAGGATTCCTTAATCTCTTCCTATCGTGTCAGTTATTTGAACACAATTATCTCTTTTTTTTCCCTTTGATAAAAAGTATCTCAGGGACACAGGTCATAATAGAACAGCTTCCAAAATTCCTGTGTTTTAAAACTGTCAGGATAGAATTACCTGGATGCTCTTGCCATGGCTAAAATTTAAAAAAATAAGGTAGACAGGTATATAATTCACCTTGTGGTGCTTACACATCCCCCAAGTCCTCAAGTTGATAAGTTTAATTAACTTATTTTTTTTCATTTTTTAGTTTATAAGACTGTATCTAAAACCAAAAGAATTACAAGAATCATTATAAAAATGTAGGTTCTGGAATAAATATGCAGAAAATCATCCAACTTCATCAGAATAAAGTCTTTCCCAGGAGCTCGCCTAGCTGACCCATCTACCCCTCATTTCTTTCAGGAAAAGTCTAAGGAAGCAGACTTTGCGAAGTTGCATGGAATTTCAAGAATATAATAGTGACATTTAGTATTGTCTAATGCATTTGTGAGTTTCATTTAGAACAATAACATTATTGCTAAGTTTTGTGTTTTTATATACTTCCCTTTTTAATATATGATTGTATTTGTAGAAAAAAATAGAAAACTTGTTTCACAAAAAAAATACATTTGTCATTGACTTAAATAGAGCTCTGCACAAACATAGGATTGGCCCAGCTGGCACTCTAATGAAATCATAGAAACATAGTGGTGGAGGCAACCTTAGGTGCATCTCTACATGCCCCTGACTGTA
The DNA here is from genome assembly GCF_001723915.1 of Gavialis gangeticus. Taxonomy (NCBI): domain Eukaryota; kingdom Metazoa; phylum Chordata; order Crocodylia; family Gavialidae; genus Gavialis; species Gavialis gangeticus. Next base: position 24,090,731 of record NW_017729022.1, on the reverse strand, counting down.
CATTGGTAGTGCACAGTCCTGGCGGCACACGCTTATTTTTGGATGCTACGTTGCCATAGGGATGAGCTATGGTGGCGTAGCTGATCACTGTGGCGATGCAGTGTCGGCATCATGGTTTGTGCCCACCAATGCTACGTCACCGTAGCAACAAGCTACATCAACATAGCATTACATGCAGACACTCCCCTTTAGTATCAAGTTATCCAAGCTCAGGGTCAGTGGTTTTGGAACTGTTGGACAAAGATAAACTTTTACTGTTTTCTCTAACAAACAAGTTTATCTAGGGAGTAAAAACTGTGGACTTCTACCACAGCACATGTCATCACCTTTAAGCAAACACTTACTATTGCCCCCCAGTTTCTTGCCAAGGTAAATCAGCTTTGATTTTTGTGGGGAAGAGCCCCATGTGAAACTAAGGGGGATTTTTTCTTTACTTGTCCTTTAGGAGTGCAAATCTTTTTAGGTAGCTGTACTCTTAGGCCTTGTACAGATATCCAGTTTCTCCTGGAAGAGTTGCTACTCTCCCAGGAGAAACCATGAGTGTGCGGTTGTTCAGGCTTTTTTTCCTAGAGTAAAAATGGCCATGCCAGGAGAAAAATAACCTGGGAACAGCCAGTGTTAAATCACTCCTGGGAGAATTTCTCTAGGGAGAGTGAATATCTGTACATACTGTGGCTTCTCTCAGAAGAGAACTTGATCCTCCAGCACCTCCGCTCCCCACTTCTCTCAGGGAGACAGTATAATACTCGTGCCCCTCACAATCCCCACATTGTGCTGCAGGGAAACACAAGCTGACCTCGGGCAGTCTGGGTTGGCCAGTCAGGGTTGCCCTATGCACTTCCGCTATCTTGTCACCAGGCTAAGGGAGCCTGCAGAGCACACTGAGATTTGTGCACAGGGGCCTACTTTGGCTGCACAGTGTCAGCACTGTATGCTTTCCGCTTTCCAGGGCCTCAGTATTCAAATGTCTGTAGACATGGCTCTGGGTAAGTTTCTCTACCAGGAGACCAAACCAGGGATAATTCTCCCAGATTATTTGAATGTGTGTACACAACCTTAAATAGATATATTTTTTATCTGATCAACCATTTAATGCAGTACCTGTATTGACCTGCTAATGCATTCTGTTGCATCATTTGAAAAACTGTCAATCCCTAATAAGGCATTGCTGAAATTAGACATTTAAAAGTATGTATGCTCTCTTGCACGTGCATGTATATGTCCACACATGGAAAAATAGTGGGATTATTACATAAATACTGCTTTGGAAAGCAGTAACAGTAAATGCTGCCTATAGCAAAATAGTTCTTTAGATTCTGCTATATTGTAAAGCAAAGGTCTGTCTGTTCAGTTGAAGAAACTTTTATTACCTAAGGCAATTTTATTACTGCTATAGACCCTGGTGACAGTCATGACTCATTTTAGTATGTTTTTAAGAATTGTTTTTAATGCATATAAGTCTTTCCATGAAATTCACCTGAGTGCAAAGGACCAATATAAGGCCCATAAAATAGCCACTTATGTGGTTCATGGATTTTGTACTGGTCCTTTGCATAAGAGAGAATGTCATTCTTCAATTCCATAAGAAATTCAATTGCAGTCTCCTAAGAATAGTTTTGCATTTAGAAAGCTTTGGGGGATAGCTGCCAACCATGAAAGGATGTTAATCTTCATGCTTCAAAGTTTAAAACAATCTTTGTTAGATATAGGATGATACTTATATGGAGGGGGGAAGGGAGGAAGGTCATTCCGTATTTGTTTGACACCTTTCACATAAGCAAGTAGTAATAACTATTTTCAGAAAGTATGTCCATACTGAAGTCCCAGGCACAGCACAGAGAAGGGTAAAGTCTAATTTACTTTACTTCTTGGGGAATTTTTGAAATCAATGATGAGCTCTGTCCTGCTGTACCTAAACTGTTACCAGCCACTGAACCAGGTAATTTAGAAGTAATCAGATATTTTTTCACTGTAATATAGCATTGTCTAGTACACTACAGGATAGCTGTACCTGGAGACAGACACTACATTAAATAAACCTTGTGTGTGATCCAGTGAAGGAATTCCTATGATCCTTAAGGAAAATGACTGCTCCTGCTGCTAAGTAGAGGGTTTTAGACAAGACTGCTCTTCTTGTGTGGAGCTCATGGAAACTAGCTATGTCCCGGTTTGACAACCCAAGTTTATGCCAGATATAGACTGTTGCCATTTGTTAAGGCAACAGCAAGTTATATTTTTGATTTGGTGACCAATTTCTAGCCAATCAGATTGTGATATCTTTTAAATGCAAGTTTTAGCACTTCTGTTTCCTGAGGTGTAAGAAATGAATGTACTAGTAAAGAGTGCTTTGAATTTTTCATTGCTTCTTGTTTAGGAAAACAAGCATAACTTATATAATCATCCCATGTTTGTGATAATAAAGTGTGATTGGGTAAGGTACAATAAACACTTCATTGCTGTGAGTTTGCAATGGCATATTACTTCTGCAGGGCTTCCCAAATGGAGTTATAAAAATGGAAGGCTCCTCTTGCATCACCTTTTATATATTCCACTTAATTTGTTTTTCACCTTTAAGCTTCCTCTTCCTTTTCAACTTTGAAGGATGTTACTTACCATGGAAACAATGTCATTGTTGTTTGAGTAAAATTTAGACCCCCAAAAGCTATATGATGGGGCTATATAAATGCCTAGACACAAACTGGTACCAAGTGCTTATGTAATAGTTATCATAGACACCCACCTGGTAGAAATTAGGGCTGGACTTGAGTCTATATGATTTGGTTTTCACAAGACCTCATCTATCATATTTTGGTTACTCCAGCTGATTAATCCATTGCATATAAAAATATGAACCATTTTACCTTCTTCAATGTTCCCCTGCTAAATATAACATTAACCTAATAAAATAATACTCCTAATCCACTTTAAATACTTCTGATACTGCTTCTTTGACATTTAGGAGGATAAAAATAAGAAATGTGTTGCCCAAATCTCAACATTGCATATCTACATAGCAAACCAGCCTTCAGCATTTTTATAACTTACATTGAGAGCATTTGTTGTAACAGCCAGTCTCATTGTCCTCTGTATGTATAGAAGCATGCAGTAAACTAGGCCCAGTAATAAGCAGGCTTGTTTGCTTCTTTGTGGCTTATTTCTTAAAGGGTATTCTTTCACACAGAGGCTCTGACTGCTTGCAGTCATATTCCTGACAAATTATAGGACCAGGAGGACATCCAGAGGTTTGGAGCGCAGTTCTAAGAAACATCCAGACATTCAGATGTTTATCCAAACTGTCTCAGTTTCTGAAGGCCCTAACCAACCTGTTATCTCCATTTATCCTTGATGCCATTTAAGATGGAGGTCTGATAGCCTTAACCCTTCTTCCCCTTTTATCATATACAGAAGTTATTTCTACCCACACATAGACATTGAATTTTCAAGGGACAGAGCTGTCATGCAAAGACTGTCCCCTCCCCCATTTACAGAGCCTTTTTGATGTCACTCAGGCAACTGGATGTGGTACTTGTGTGGTCCCTATTGCTGTCATTTTTAAACATACAGGGTCTAGAAGTTTTTCCACAGATGCCAAAGCCTTAATGCTGTGTGGATGTTTACAGAGGTTGGCATCTTACAATTGTACAAGTAAGTTTTCAGGGCAGCATTGGGCCACCCCTTCTTCCACCCACCCCCGCCCCTTGGAAATGTATTGATTGATTTAGATTTTTTCCTTTTACTTCAATGTTAACGACATTTACTTTCTAGGCACCAACATTGTTAAAGTGTTAATAGTGCTAACGTTAAGCCATCTGTGACTATTCTTAAAAATTAAGCCTGCACTTAACTGTTCTTAAAAGAAAAATAGTGGGACCATTAATGTTCTCCTTAGGTATCTGCAGAAATGATGAGAAAGTTATTGAGCTACCTAGATGCCTGCTGAAGAAGGGATTGAGACATGTATGGGCAACAGGGATGTGGCCAATGAGTAGAATAATTGTGGTTTAGTGTTTAGGAAAAGCGCTTGTTGAAACAAAGCTGTGTGAAGTTGGAAGCTATGATCCAGAAACTTCTAGAATGGGGCGGGCAATTATTTCAGCTGGAGGGCCACTTCACAAGTTTTGGTGTAGCCTCACCCCTTAATGGGTGCTGCGCCCCCCCGGTTGCAATCTTGGCACTGGAGGTCCCACCCCCTGCCCTTTGCTACCGGAAGTCCCCCCACTTGCCCCAGAATTACTCCTTTTGGGAGGGAGGGTGCTGCCATCTTTTAACTGGAAGAAAACCAAATCATATACTAAAAAAAATCAAACATTTACTATAACTTATTTTGCCCACCCTTGTTTTAGAAGGTTGTTGGGGCATTTGATAACATGTTTCTAAATGTATCTGTATTTTTAATCTAAAAGTGTTGAAAGCAGTAAATGGCCATTTTGCATTTTTATTGTAGTAAATGTGAAAACTGGAGATCATGACTGCAGTTAGCTTATTAGCAGTTTCATGTAATGAGGGTTCAGATTGTCTCACAATCAGGCATTTTTAAAGTGCCCTGCAGCTATACGCTTCTGTCAGGACATGGCTATAGAGCACCTTCAGGGGCCCAACTGCATGACAAACTGTCATTTCTGTCAAGGCCCACAGTCTTAGTGTAAATTTGTCTTTGTTCAGTTAGCAGCAAAGAGCAGGAATCATATATGCATAAAATCAAGAACAAATTGAAAGAAGCTGTAGACCCAGTCAGTTTCTTATTTCACAGAAGTATACCCTGATACAAAGGTCACAAGTAAAATCAGCCAACAAAGAAGCTAAAAAGTGACTGGCAGGATATAAACTGAGTTTCTTCTTTCTCGTCTCACATTTAAACTTGAAGATCCTGATTTCTGCCCCAGCCCTATGTTTGGAACTAGGTCGTGTCACAATTCATTGCACCAAAATGATGGAAAGCTGTCCATGTTAAATCATAGGAGACAACTGAATTCAGAATTTTGTCAGTTCCTAAAAGATCTGCACTTCTGTGTAGCCAGCTTGACATTAATCAAGTGTGATTTTAGCACATTAAGATTGGTTTTGTCAAAACTTTATGACAAGTTAAGAGCTGAAGAGTAAGTTGAGAAAAGTATATTGATATTTAATGGCAAACTGGGAAGCCTAACTAGTTAGGCTGTAGCTTAGTTATTGTGTTCTTGTGCTTTACTTGCAGAATTGTAAGCTTTTCATCCTGGAAATTATGTGCCTTCTGTGAGTGAAGAAGCTGTCTTCCAAGCCTGTTAGGTTTGCCCAAATGTTTTGTAGAATAAGATTAGACAATGCACAAAAAAGGAAGATGACAAAAGGAAGGGATGTGGCAACATAAGAAAGGGAAGATGATAAGAATAATCAGTAATTAGGGCTCATGGTAGTCCATAAGATTATAGGTGTTCTTTTTTATTATTTATTTAATTTTTTTGAACATTGATTTTGTAAGAGCTACATGTCATTGTTAGGGTGGTGCCTCATCAAGTGTGTGGAAGATGAGAGAAAAAAAGGAAGAGACAGTGTTGAGGGCCTGCGCTAAATCCCTGAACAGCTTCCCGTTGACTACCATGGGTATTGAATCAAGACCCAAGTTTGTAGAATCATATGAACCTGAAAGTCAAAGCAAAAGTCTGAAATTTTAAACCCTAAACTGAAGGAAATGTTTACGTAGTCCCTCAGAAGTAGGGTGACCGTATCTCCCTGTTCGGCTAGAACAGTCCCGGATTTTGGAGGCCGGTCCTGGCTGGCCAGTGAAAATGAAAACAAGTGTCACAAGCATGGGGTATGGAGGCAGAGCGGCAGGAGCTGTGAAATAGGAAGCCCTAGCAGACAGCAAAATTGCCTTAAAATAATTTATCTTCATTAGTGAAATGACCATTAGTACTAATTGTTACTTCACAGGTGATGGTTAATACCTATGAAGTGAAAAAACATGAGCCATTGATTCCCTGCAGCCTGCAGGGGTGAGGGGGAACAGAAGCAGAAGCAGGGATAGTGTTCCAGATTCCCCATTGTCCCATATGGTCACCCTACTCAGAAGGGAAACCACTGAGACTTGAGGACTGTTGCTCTAACAATATCTAAAATGCAAAAACAAGCAGCAGTTTTGTTTTACTTCCTAAAACCTTACAAAGCTCTTAAACTGCCCTCAGATAAGCCATGAAACCTTACTTAATTCATTGTAGGCAGTGCCAGAAGAAATGGGCCTTGAAGGAATTTAGAGGAGGGCAGGGTAGTAGCATAGATTTATAAAGGGAGAACACTTCAGAACTATAAGTGTTGAAAGACTTAGGAATACTGCTACAGTATTGCTCTGCTGGTTTGACTAGAAACCAAAAGAATTAGTCTCTGTCCTATGTATAAGATGTGTCTTCTAATGTCTGCATATAAACAATGATAAAAGAACTCATTAGGTTGAGATCAAAGTACCCGAGGTGCAGCCTGCTCCTTTTCTGAGTATCTGTGACGAATCTCAGTCATTTTTCTCTTGACTTGTGCTGCAGTGCAGCAAGTTCAGATGAGCTGTGTATAAACAAAGAGCATAAAAAAACCTATCACTAACATGGGTATCTTAATAGCATGGAGGAGCATTTCTGTATGAGATTGTCAGCCTTTCTGAAAAACCATATAGAGCCTTAAATATGTGTATATGTACTGGTTTATAATTCAGGAAAAGTTGGTTAATTGATCTTACGTATTTCAAATAGTTGAATGTTAAGTTAATAAATAGTACTCATGACAGATAGTGAAGACATAAATTCTTTTTTAGCAGCATGCCTAGAGCATTTGCCTAGTGCTATTACATAATGCATTAGAGTAGGATTTTCAAAAGAGCCTTTTATGAGAATTTGGTTGAAAGTCAGTGGGAGCTGGACATCTGCATCCTGTATGTCTCTGGCAGATGTGCAGTTATAGGATCTGATGTGCAATCCCTACAATAATGCTTCCTGCCATGCCACACATGCATGGCAGGAGGTGCAATTGTGGGATCCCATCACACTATATTGCCCATGCAGGGGAAATCTGGTGTTAGGCTCCTCCTGCACTGGCAAGTAGCAAGCTCCTGCAGCTGGGAGCTCAGATCGCTGACGGCTCTCAGCCATGGGAGTGCATGGTGTGCCCCCACAGCTGGGAGCCCCAGCCTAGCCACATGTTCAATTAATGTCTTGATAGGAACTAGCCACAAAGTTATTACACAAAATATATGTAATTGTACCTTTAATTGCCCATCTGCCAGGAACATACAGGATGTAGATGTCCAACTCCCACAGACTTTCAGCCTAATTCTCAGAAGAGGCTCTTTTGAAAATCCCACTCTAATGCATTATATATTAGCACTAGGCAAATGCTCTAGGCATGCTGCTAAGACAGGAGTTATGTCTTCACTATCTGTAGTGAGTGCTGTACTATTTATTAACTTAACGTTTGACTATTTGAATTACATAAGCTCAGTTAACCAACTTTTCCTCTCTTCCTTGTTTTGACACCCCATTAACTGCATTAACGTGGCCAGGTAACTACTCTATATGCGATTAACTGGTTAATCACTTCTTAAGTATAATGTGCCAGGGGCCTTAGGTTCTTTTGAGAAGTCTATCCTGTTTCACAATCATAAATTATTACAAACAGGATTTAAGAAAGTTATTCAGACAACTTCCTTTTTTTTGTGCTGAAGGGAATAACATTAAATTGTAAAACCAGATGTTTTCTATTCTGTTATCTATCATAATACCATTTATAAACTTTGCCCTCAATAGAGTTTGAAAGAGGCTGGTAGTCTCTGGAATTCAGTGAGCTTATTGCATAGTAGGTGAATTATGTCAGAAAACAATTACATTTTTACTGCCTATGTCTGAATGTCTTTCCCTCTGGTCTGCTCTATTTTGTAGTGTCTTTAGCCTCTAGCACTGTTGGTCTGGCTGGGCAGGTTGTCCACACAGAAACTACAGAAGTAGTGCTGACAGCTGACCCCATTGTAGGGTTTGGGATACAGCTCCAGGGTAGCGTGTTTGCCACTGAGACGTTGTCTTCTCCACCTCTGATTTCATATATTGAGTCTGACAGCCCCGCAGAAAGGTGAGACTTTTTGAGATGATTGCTCCTAACTATATTTTCCTAAGTGTTCCTGGGATTACTTTGGATTGGTCGCTTTGAGCTTTCTGATAAATTACGCAGCATTGCTCAGTGGAAATATGATACATAATGAATTCTTTGTTCTGACAATAAAATTTTATATTCTTGAACAGGTATAAGAAGAATAACAAGCACCAGTGCCTTTACTTTGCAGATTCTTCCAAAGTGAAACTGGAGGCTACGTTAATTAAAGGGGGGGGACAGAGGGCACACCATAAAAAATTCTCTGACATGCAGAAATTTCTTGTGCCATAGGGAGAACCCCATCTGTCTTTGCTGCAGTGTAGTTCAGATAGAATCTTAGGAAGTACTGGTCTTAAATTATTAATTTTATCTTTAGAATATTTAAAATGTACTTGCATGCTTATATTTGTTGTTCATAATAATGCAGTTTCATACAGCTCCACATTAGCTTAGTAGTCAGTCCAACTGCTGGCTTCTAGACCTACAACGTACATAGGCTATTGAATTGTGATAAATCCATGTTAGATTGGATTTATTTTATTTTACTCCTGGTTACCTGAACTTCTGATGTATAACTTGTGCTATTGTGTACCAAGGTGTGGGGTTCTACAAATAGGAGACAGAGTAATGGCTATAAATGGAGTCCCAACAGAAGACAGCACATTTGAAGAAGCTAATCAGCTTCTGAGAGACTCTTCTATCACCAACAAGGTCACTTTGGAAATTGAGTTTGATGTTGCAGGTATGAATGTACAATTGTTTTATCTTGCAAGACAGTATTAGAAATGAATCCCAGGTGCATTTGGATTCTTTTAGGCTGGAACTTTATTTTCACATATTTGTGACCTTTGTTTGCCCAATAACTCCTCTGAAACTTGCGCCTTTTTGTGCAGCTTTCTCATTGCACTCTGCCCTCCAGCATGCTCCAGAACACAAATAGTAATGACAAGTGCTGAAGAAAAAGCTGGTGACAGTCCCTTTGTCTGAGTTGTATCCAAGCATATTTCTCTCCAGAGATAGGGATGTTCTGCTGAGCCAGGACAAATCCTTCTACGCAGAATACTCTGCTAATAACATGCTTTGCTGTATAGAAATGTGTGCTATTACCGGATGAATGGAGAACTCTGAATGGTTCCTTTGTGTGACGCATCAGGTTGAAGCCTCTTTAGATGAGAAAGAATACCAGTTAAAATCATAGTTAATTTGTAGTTAAAGTGACCAGTGCATTTTGCCTTCCTTGATCTTTTGATAAGAAGGCAAGGTAGAAGTGTATCTTGCAGACTAGCTGAATCAGAGATGTATCTGATGAAGTGAGCTGTTGCTCACGAAAGCTGATGCATCTCTGATTCATGTAGTTTATAAGGTACACTTCTACGCTGCCTTTTGCCTGACTTCAGACTAACATGGCTAACTACCTCTTTCTACTTTTTGATAAGGCATTGCAGCATGTACATTAGATGTAGAAAGGCATGGTTTGCCTATATTATATGCATAGGTAATGGCAATAAATGGAGTCCTAACAGAAGACAGCACATTTGAAGAAACTAGTCAGCTTCTATAGATACACAATGCAACCCTAAGCTAAATATGCTGTACCATTAAGACACTCCACTTATCTTATATTAGCTCCTCAAAAGCTAGTATGGTGTTAACTCTGCTATGATTTTGCATGGTGTACACATACCTACAAATGAAACTTAAATGAATGGCCACGTGCAAAATCCTAGCAAAGTGTTGCCAGCCTGCTAATTCTAAGTGACAACTTCATGAGCCAATAGCCATTGAAATCTAAAAAGTGAAATTATTGGATATTATCCATCCGTTATTATGCGTATAAAATGCAATGTTAAAAAATAGGACAGTGAATTTTAAGTCTGCTTCAGGTTACAAGAGAAAAAAGTTTCAAAGTTTCAAACTTTAGACCAGTTTTTCCCTAGAATGTTTGCGACAAAACTGCTGCCACAAAACTACCATTGACTTCTCTGCAGCAGGATCAGACTTCCAGCTGCTTGCAGGCATGTGTTTACATCTCTACACTACTACAACTTAAAATGAAATTTATAGTCTTTGGTCAGAGGCCAAAATCCAGGGTACAAGAGATACCAGAAATCGAGATTCAGATGTAGTTCAGACATTCATTTACTCAGTTAGTGCTGTTCCTTTGCTTAGTGTCCTATGCCTTTACCCCTTAACTTTTTATTAGATGTGAAAACCACTGAAGTTAACTGACTGGACATTTAAAATGTATACATCCTATACCACCCATTGCCTGAAGATAAGAACTTTGTTTTAATATACTTTTTATTAAAATGACTTGCTAGTATTAAATGCGCACAGAAAAAAACCCACTTATATCTAAGCTGATAACAAGTAAACGCAGTTGCCTGAATACCCATGCATTCTGCATAAATTTAGTTTTAAACCTCCAAAAAAATGGAGTTACAGACCCTTAACTTATGCAGTGACATTATCATCACAGATATAAAGTACACTGCACCTGCATCATTTGCATTAATGGGTAGGTGTGATGTAAGAGTAACTAATATATTTTCATTGGCATATGTTTATAGCTCCACATATTTGAAAGTAGAGTATCCTATCAACTAGGCAACTTTTTTATTACAGAATCCGTTATACCAAGCAGTGGGACCTTTCATGTAAAACTACCAAAGAAGCATAACGTGGAGCTTGGCATCACCATAAGTTGTAAGTAAAATGATTTTTTTTAAATCCCACTCTTCTGTGGGATTTATTGGTATGTGAACTATATATTTATGAGCTAGATGAGTATCAACATATGTACTTTTATTCCTGCTTTTATCAGTGATCTAGTTCTTACCTTACAACATATGTATAGTAGGGTTGGTATGTTGTAGCCAGGATGGTCCAATAAATGTCCAAGAGAATGATTTTTTGTGATACCTTTTAGTGGGCAACTGTATGGAATACATACAATAATAATATATATATGTATTAATTAAAAATAACTTAAGTGTATGCTCAAGTACTATTGTCAGTACCTTAAAAATAGAAGTCAATTAGCCTTAGATGCATGAAGTATTTTCCTAACTAGGGATGCTTTCCTAAATAAGGGCCAATATGTACCAAGTAAAGCCTTGAATCCTGCTCACAGAAGAGGACCTCCTGCACAGATCCTCATAGTTCAGGGGACTCCTGAAGAGAGGCTTCTGCTGGCTACAGGGATGCACACACTTTATGGATTAAAGGAAGAGTTTTAAGGTGGCTTATCCTTTTACATCTCTCTATGCCAGCAGAGCAGCACAGTTGGGCAGTCCTGCAATAACACACCAGTAATGTACACATCATGGAGGAAAACGTAGGCCCCTCCTACACATCTAGGTAAAGGCACAATGGGATCTACTACGAGATCCACACAATCATGCCTCCTGCCATGCATTAGATGTCATCGTGCCTAATCACCAGTGTGGAGAGAGCCTGATACTGGGCTCTCCCTGCACTGGCAACAAGCAAGCTCCTGCAGCTGGGAGTTCTCAGCTGAGGGGCTCCCAGCTGCACAGGGTGCCCCAAGCAAACTCGGGACTGGACGATCACAACAGCTGTGATCTCTAAGCCCGGAGGGTCTGGCACTGGCAAGCATGCTGCCAGGAGGCACATTGCTGGAACCCTGTATCCACAGCTGCTGGGGCTGAGAGTCCCCTTAGTTGGGGCACTCCCAGCCTGGGCTGGACATGATGCACTTCTGTGGCTGGGAGCTATCAACTGATGGGACTCCCTGCCTCAGGGGAGACCCTGCTGCACATGCAAATTAAAACTGAGTAGCAACCAGCTTTAAAGTTAGTACACATCTTCAAAGTGTAACTTTATAGTTGGTTGGAGCTTTTTATGGCGTGTTAAATATTTTTCATGTGTAGCTCCTCTCGAGGTAATTGTGCAGTTAACTGGTTAATTTCACCGTACTTGTAACATATAGAGGGGGCCATAATCTTACTGTGGAAGCAAGCTTCTGTTCATACAACAATGGTGGAAAATTTTAAATAAAAAAAGTGCTTTGACATTGTCATTTTGCATGTGAAATCAAGGGGCCCTTCCCCCTCACCCCCACTGTTACAGCAGCCAACAAGCTTTGTCTAAAGGCTAAAGTTTGGCCATAGTTAGATCTATTGTACCAAGTTTGCCATGATCTACATAAAAGTTAAAGGGTGTTGTTCTTTAAACAGTTATTCCAGGACTGGATCAGGCCTGATAGGCATTGACATTTCTTTGCATTTGTGGCATTACATAAGCCATTAGTTGTATTCAGAGTTATGTATATGCAAAATGTCTATGGGGGGGTTTCTGCTTTAATTTTTATTTTCAAAGCTTCCAGCAGCACAGAATAAAAGTAGTCAGAAATGCAATGAACAATTCAGTACCATGATTCATGTCTAAAGAACAAATGAGATGCACTGTAAGCTTGGATTAATATGTTCCCCTTAGTTATATATTCAAATTAAACAGTGAGGCTCAGTAAAAAATGCAGTTTGGAGCAAATTAAAATCATAGGCCTGTCAGGAAAAAGTGTGGTAATACAAGAAATATTTCTGCAAATAAACATACTGAACAAAGAGGAAAACTGGAAAGAGATCGTCCTACTTTGTTGTTATACTTTGGATCAATCTTGATTTCATAGTTACTTCTACAAATTAGCTTGCCCTAGCATTTTAGTTATTGTTAGATTTTTTTTCAGAACTCCAGAGGCACAGCTCTTACACTTGTTTTGTCTGGTGAACATAACTTCTAAGAGTCTTTGTATCCTTGCCACACTTGCAATATAATTTTCTGGAGTTATTGGCATATAAAACTGGACAGAGACATGAATGACCTGTTTTTTTTCTTGTGTTTCATTCTCCAATGTGTTTAATATGCTTTTTATTATTTGATGTATCCATTCATAATATGTTTAAGCTTCCTTCTCTTTCTGTGCTTGAATATAAAGGATTCAAAACCTATATCCTACACTTATTAACTCAAACTTTGCAAACTTAGCTGATGGAAGGCTTGAATTGATGCCCCTCATGCTTGGTTTAATAATTTTTCTGTTCTACTTTACTAAGAAATGAGGCAACCATGGGATGAGGAGTTTTACACCTATTTCCTTAATTTAGAGCATTCATACTATATTAACATCAGTGTAAAATTTATTGATGACACTGTCATAATGCTAAATTATTTCTTTCAAAAATTAATTGAGAACTGGAAGAACTGTTCTTTAAATTTAAGGCCCCACAATATTTGGAGCTATCAGGCTTTGAGAGAGAAGAGAGAGTGGTTTTCTTGTGACAAATGTGCCCCCACAGGTAATTGGGTATTCCTGTCTTTGATAGATTTCCAGTGTGCATTCATTCTGGTGCTCAGTTGTTGTTTGGTCTCTCCTACGTGTTTTCATTCGGGTCATTTGGTGCATTGGATGAGATATATTACGTATCTGGAGGTGCAGCTGTAGGATGCAGGATTGCTGATGGCTCTGTTGTGGGGCGTAGTAATTGTGGGGGTGGTGGAGATGTGTTGGCAAGTTTTTCATGTCTTGTCATGGCATGGTCTGGATCCTTTTGGTGTGTTCTGGGCCTGAGGAAATTTGCTTCTGGCGATGAGGTTAGCAAGGTTTGGTGCTTGTTTGAAGGCTAGGATGGGTGTTTCTGGGAAGATCTCTTTAAGAATAGGATCTCCTTCTAGTATGGGTTGCAATTGTTTGAGGATTTTCTGTATGGGTTTGAGGGAGGGGCTATATGTCATAATCAGCAGTGTGCATTTTTGGGGGGGCGGGGTTCTTATGTACTGCAGCAATTCTTCACGTGGTATCTGGGTGGCTCTTTGAAATATGCGATCTAGCTCTCTGGAGGAGTGTCCTTGTTGAGTGAAAGCCTTTTTAAGATTAGTGAGGTGGCAAACCTGGGTGTTCTCCTCAGTGCAGATTCAGTGGTATCTGAGGGCTTGACTGTATATCACAGCTTTCTTGGTGTGTTTAGGGCAACTGCTGGTTCTGTGCAGATATGTATGTCAATCTGTGGGTTTCTTGTATAATGTGGTCTGTATTTTATCATTCTAGATACTGATCATAGTGTCTAAAAAGGAGATGTTGATGCTGGAGTATTCAAGAGATAGTCAGATGGAGGGATGATAATGAACTGATGGAACTCAATCAGAGATTGTAGGTTTCAGTCGAAATGAGGAAGAAGTCATTGATACATCTTAAGTATAGCAAGGGTTTGATGGTGAAGTCCTTGAGGAATTCTTTTTCCAGGTGGCTCATAAAAGGTTGGCATACTGTGGGGCCATTTTGGTGCCCATAGCTGTGCCCGTGGTCTGGAGGACGTGTTGGTTATTAAAAGTGAAATTGTGTGTGAGGATGAAATGTATAAGGTCAGTAATATAGTTTCATAGTTTCTAGGGTCGGAAGGGACCTGAGCAGATCATCTAGTCCGACCCCCTGCCATGGCAGGAAAGAGTACTGGGGTTAAACGACCCCAGTAAGGTGGTCATCCAACCTCCTCTTAAAAACCCCCAGGGTGGGAGTCTGCACCACCTCACTTGGAAGCTGGTTCCAGATATCTTTGGGTCTGTACTCTGAGTTGTCACCTTGCTCTCGTAGGTATGTAAGGCAGGCTTGGATGCCATCCTGGTGTGGGATGTTGGTATATAAGCTGGTAACATCCATGGGGACTAGGAGGGTGTTGCTGGAAAGGTGGTCTCTGTTTTTAAATTTCCATAGCAAGTCTGTAGTGTTGTGGACAAAAATTGCTCTTTGCGTGACACGTGGTTTTAGGATTGACTTGACGAAACCTGATATTTCCTCAGTTAGGGTTCCATGGTTGGATATGATAGGTCTGCCAGGGTTCCCTTGTTTGTGCATTTTAGGAAGCATGTAAACAGTCCCTGAGTTGGGTAATGGGGGTGGGGATCAAGGTCTGTAGGTTTTCTTGTAGTTTGATGGTATTTTTGAGTTTCATGGTGAAAAGGGGAGTAGGATCTTCTTGTAGTTCTTTGTAGTAGGTGGTGTCAGAGAGTTGTCTGTTGGCTTCCTTTATGAATAGCATGGGGCCAGTCCATGGGCTGTATTGGGCCCTGCGCTGTCCCCGCACTTGAGAATTGGGCCCCAGGCCCCACGCTGCCTCCAGGTGGGCGGATTCAGAGCTTGGTAGGGGCAGCACAAGTCTCTGGGCTCTAATCCCAGCATGTGGGGGCAGCAGGGGGCCCCTCAGTTCTCAATCCTGCCCACTCAGAGTCAGGTTCCAGGGTCCTCACAACCCCTGCCCCACTGCTGTCAGGATCTGGGGGCCCTGTGCTGCCCTGCCTGCCCAATGTGGTATGGAGGGTCACAGCCCATGGGCTGAATGACACAGCACTTGGTGGCTGGATCTGGCCTGTGGGCTGGGGATAGAGTACCCCTGCTATAAATGAAAACCAATGAGTTTCTTGTGTTAACTGTTTCTAAGGGCAGTGGGTGTATATACACAATTTTTATGGTGGCCTTCCATATCCTTTTGCCTTCTCGGTAACGTTTTTTACTTGAGTTTCCCCAAATTCTGCCCTGAGTTAGTGGTCCCATTCTGTACCTAAGAAAGAGCCTTTTTTCAGGGTTTTCATCATGCTTTGGAACAGAAACTGAGTTTGCAGTCTGCCAAGATAAATCTCCATACATTTCATGCTGCGGTTGGCACCAATTTCACCCTCAGTTAACTGTTTAGAGAAATTAGCACTTCTCTATTTTTTAACTGGGCCCTTGCAACTAAATGTGACACAACAGTATGTTACACAGTATCACTCTTTTTAAATGGGCCAAACCATGAAAGTTACTAAGCAGGACTAACATCCAGGAGTAGTTGTGAGGTGTTCAGATCTGATTTGTCAACCATATTGATTTGAAACAGCATAATGGAATATAGATTTTTTTTAAGACCTGTTCTTGTGTCACTATCTACTTTTTCATAGCCAAAGATTTGAAAACTATATTGAATGACATTCAAAAGATATAGTCACTACTATAATCTGAAAACCATAATTGCCCGCTCATTCTTTTATATGCTTTGATATGAATAGAAGATTCTAATAGTCTTACTGAAAATAAGGATGAAAACTCCATGTATATTCCCATTGAAGCTAATGGGACTAATCAAGGAGTAAGACATTACTAAAGTAGTAGGGGTTCCACTCTTTTAAGTCCCTGCTATATTTTCTATAGTATCCCTGCCTTATTGAAGAATCCATTGTACCTTATACCTGAATGAACTGAATGGACCTGCTCTGGCAGTTATATGGGGTTCTTTACTGAAAGAGACTTCTGTCTGTAGGACCTGTCTTCTTTACTACAGAAGTTGGAAGGTGTGTAGTAAATAAGGTAGGGAACTGCATGAAGGGAAAGGAAATGATCACATGGTTAAAGCCCTAGAATGCTGCCCTGAAGAACTGGGTTCTTTCTACCCCTGTCCCTCCTGCAGAGTTCCTATGTGATATTAGACAAATCAGCTAATCCACCCTTCTTATATATGGTCATTTCATTTTCCAGATTGAGGCCCTGGAGTTTGATTTGCAGAAGTGTTGACACTCACAGCTTCACCTAAAATCTCTAGGATCGGTGCTTCGAATATATGAAGTGCTGTATTATACCAAGTGCTGTAAATATTGTCTCTTTGATATCTCAGATTTGGCACCCAAAACAAATGGATGCTTTTGATCATAATCTTTCAGTAAAACACGAGTAGCAATACCCCTTATCTCCCAGGGCCACTTTGACAATAAATTCATGAACATTTGTGAATCAGTTTGATACTGCACTGTGGTGATGAATACCACAGAAAAACCCATAAGAAAAGTAATCATTTCATCTTTAAACCAGGTTTTCAATAGTGTACACTAAATATGGCATGGGGCCATCCTGCAAACAACAAAATGTGAATTATCTGCTCATTAAAGGATAGACATATAAAGGGGATTTTTTGCTTCATGCTATGCTCAGTAGCTGCACTGTTAAAAGCTTTTTGTCCATATGATGCAGATCTTTGCCTGTAGTAATTGGTAAGAAAATGCATGTTCAGGATTCTTGTCTGAAACTGTGGTAAGTTCACTGCACAGTAAATTGCTGCATGCTGATGTTCCTCTAGACCGGTGGACAACAACCTTTAGAAACTTCAGGCTGGAACACCCAGCTCCAGTGCAACAGAGGCCAGAGGGCTTCAGCAGTGCATCAGCAGTGTGGGGCTTTGCTAGCACTTACACCGGGGCCAGACAGTAGGAAGCTGCACCTGTGCTACCACTGCATGTCTCCAGCTGCAGCACAGGAGCAGCTTCCAGACAGTGGGGAACTGAGCCAGGCCCAGGCAGCTGGAAGCTGCATCTGTGCTGCTACCAGTTTCCACCCCCCACATTGCACTCTCCCCCCAGACCTCCCATCTTCCAGCTGTGGTACATACACAGCTGGAATCTGCCAGGCCCCGGAACAGATCTCTGCCAGCTGCAGGAGAAGTGGCAGCAGTGCAGCTGCAGATTCCAGCTGCCTTCCCCTGGTTCAGGCATGGGCTCAGGCAGAGCCCTCTGGATCCAGCTCACAGGCTATATGCTGCCAACCCCTGAGTTAGGTGGCTCTGCTGTGTCCTATTTTATTGATCCTTTGGGGGCTCTTCCACCCCTTCTTGCATCTTATCCCAACTAGTTGGTCTCTCTGCTTTGTATTGCTTTTGGATTGCGGTGAATGGATGTCACTGCCCAGTTTAAATGATGGTGCCCACCCATGGTTCAGTCTGTTTGCCCTTACGCTGTCCTGGAGTCAGCACTTCTAGTAACTTGATACTGCACTGCACCATACCTCACACACCCACCTGTGGTGCAGAGGTCCTGGATATTCTCACCCTTTGGAGAAAGGGGAAGGTTCTGTGATCTCTCAAGGTGAGATACCATTAGAGAGGTGTTTTGGGGGCTTGACTGAATAGTGTCATAAATGGGGCACTATAATATGCCAGTTTAAAACCAAGTACTGTATACAAGAGAAGTTACCAGAAAACAAAGGACCAGAACAAAGCTTCCAGAAATTCTCAGGCTGCCTTTATCTTGGGGCATCACCATCTTGACCTACTAGTGGAGTAACAGTGAAGAGGCAGGTGATGAAAGGAGCTCCTGAACCAACAGTGACTCTGAGGATGAGGAGACAGCTGCGACCCAGGACCTCTTTGCCACATAAGATATTAGGTGGATGATGAAGGAGCAAAAGCATACTGCAGGGCATCTGGAAACCCAGCTCTCCAGCTCTGTGACAGGCCAGCCTTGGAGTCCTGGTCACACCCAAGTAGTCAGGAGGAGTGCAGAGGGCACCTTTAGTGTCTTATATTGTTTTCTTTAATTATAAGTAAATGGTAGTAAATGCTACTATATACGTGACACTTGTTTTTTTTGGTGCATATTAACATTAATGTGTAGAACATTCCAGAATGGGTAGCCCTGCCTTTTCAGCCATGCAGAACATTGGGTAGGACCATTATAATGAATAACATCGTTGCATAATTTGGTGGGCTCCACATAAGCATAGTCTTTGCTTTCTGATCATACAATCTGACACATTCTTCAATATCAAAATGCCTGCAGAAGTACAAATGTGAAGTACTTGTGTGTTGTCCTGTCCTGTCCCTGTTGTGTCCCCTCCCCCCTGTCATCATGGCTGCAAAAACTCATTACAGGCATACCTCGTTTTATTGAGCTTCGCTTTATTGCGCTTCGCAGATATTGCGTTTTTTTACAAATTGAAGGTTTGTGGCAACCTTCATTGTTGTCTTATTTTAAGAAATTGCCACAGCCACCCCAGCCTTCAGCAACCACCACCCTGATCAGTCAGCAGCCATCAACATCAAGGCAAGACCCTCCACCAGCAAAAAGATTACAACTCGCTGAAGGCTCAGATGATGGTTAGCATTTTTTAGCAATAAAGTATTTTTTAATTAAGGTACGTACATTGTTTTTTTAGACATAATGCTATTGTACACTTAATAGACTACAGTATAGAGTAAACATAACTTTTATATGCACTGGGAAACCAAAAAATTTGTGTGACTCGCTTTATTGCGATATTCGCTTTATTGCAGTGGTTTGGAACCGAACCCTCAATATCTCCGAGGTATGCCTGTATATGCCATGTAGCCCAACATATCCTCCATACCAATAAACCATTAATTGCAAACCAGTCCTTGCAAATATTCTGTGAATATGGTAAAAAATTGGGAAATGACTAACCGTCCTGAAGATGGCATTTCAGAATTATTGAGGGGGAGGAATATATCTTTGGTGTCAATGGAAAATGAACGAATACTAATAAGCTATTGCTACTTTTCTCACTGGATGCAGCCAGACCTGCAAAATCACCACTCTTAGCAACAGTTTCATTGTTTGGAAGAACAAAAAAGAAATGAAGAAATACCTAGCAACACCCAGGGGCAGATCCAGGCATGCAGTGGTTCAGTCACATTCCCTTTCAACTGTGTAGTATATGCACAGTCAGCTCTCCGCCACCAGTTGCACCCCTTTTTCAAAATCCTAGATCTGCTCCTAGCAGCACCTTGCAGCCTTTGAAAAGTGAGACAGGGCCACACAGAAGACCAGGTTCTCAAAGGTAAAAAAAACAGGACAGAGGCAAAAATGGAGCTGACTGAGGAAAGCCCCCCCCATGATTGGGAAGCTGGCAGAGCAAAGCCTTCCAGTAACCTGGGAAGCTGTTGAAATGGACTGGAAGATCATGAACATACAAAGGACAGTGTGCTCCCTGTGAGAGCTCCCTGCTCCTTCAGCAGGATACATCAGCCACATCAAGCTGCTTTAGCCTTGGTCTTGCGAGACCTTAAAAAACTTTTCCTCCTGGGAACAAGTAATCAGCCAGGGAAATTCCCTCAGGACTTAAATGGCAACAGCTTTTAGTACCTGCCTTTGATCCCTCCGACTCAAATGGGAGCTCACCACCACAATGTACCAGCCTGCAAGTTTCCTGAAGGGTGACCAGCAGGAAAGCCTGAAGGCTGAATACTGTGTTGTGAGCTGCTGATTTCAGAATTCACTTTTTGCATTGCTTTTTTCTCCATTCTTCCTTCTGTTTTTTCCAAATGGTTTTGTCACATAGTTCTCCAGGCTTAATTCATTTGCACTTGCTCTTTTGCCCTTGTGGAACAATAAATATAATGTTTTCCTTCAGCTGTGGTAGTTTTTATATAAAACACTTAATAAAAAATCATGTGTATCCTTACTGCAAAGTGCAGGCTGCTATAAAACACGCAACAAAATAGCGATTAAGACAATAGCCATAAACCAAAGAGTGAAAGCACAGCCCCTGCACTTCAAAAACGTATTCAATTTACAGAAAGCAAGAGTGCGTGAAACAAACCCCCACATAGAGAACCCACTCCTTAAGCTCAAGCAAAGTATGAAACTGTTACATACAGTGGAAGTGAATGAAGGAAGCTTTGACAAACTCCACGCAGCATAAAAAGTTAGTCCCTATCCCCATGGTAGGGACAACTGGAATCTCTCATAATCAGGGATCCAGGTTTTCTGTTTCCCACAGAAAAATCACAGTTTTTCCCTGTTTTTAAGCAGAAAAATGTGGGAAATCATAGTTTTCCCTGTGCAGGCTGGCAGAGTTCCAGTCTGCAAGGGACTGCCTGGGGCTGGGGGGAGCAGAAAGAGCATGATCAGAGATACGAGGCACCACATACATGTGCACACATACAAATGCACATGGCAGCCAGGCAGTGTGATGGAGAGCAGCTCCCCACAAATAAGTCTGATGGGGTGAGGGGAGCGCATAAGCAATGTGTGGGGGAGATAGGTGAAATGTCAGGGGGGTAGGGCAGAACCTAAGCGATATGTCAGAGAGGTGTGGGGGGCATGTGACCCCCCTAGATTTCTGTGCCCACAAAAGGGCATGGGGCTGCAGCCTAGCTGAACTGGCACTGGGCAGGAGCTGCCTCCGTGGCCCAGTGGGTGGGCCATGCCACAGAAGAGTGCTATGCCTCCATGGCTGCCAAAGTGAGGCACCCCTTGCCTGTCCAGCAACAGTGGAGGGACACAACCACGTGCCACTGCAGCACCTCACCTTGGTGGCCATGGCATTGCAGATGACATGGGTCTCTGGGCACCAGTGGTGGTGTCAGCATAGAGTTATGACCCTCCCACACTAGGTCCCACCCACTGGGCTGCGGAGGTAGCTTCTGGCTGATGCTGGTCTGGCCAGACTGCAGCCCCATGGCCTGCTGTGGGAGGCTGCACAGTGCCACAAAGTTGGGGCGGGGGACAGCCTGAATCCTGGTGAGCAAAGTGGGCAGGAGAGCTCTGATTTTCCATGATAAAAAAACAGGCCTGTGCAAATAGGGAAGTAGTTGATTTGGATTCAGCAGATTTGAAGGACAGTGATTTGATTCAGAGATTCAGATCACTGTCCCGAATCAATTTGGCCAAATCAGCTTTGGAAGATTCGGCGCTGATTCAGAGAGATTCGGTGATTCGGCCATAGACTATAATGGGAAATCACTCAAATACCTATAATTTGTCATTTTTTGGCAGGTTTGGATGAAAACATCAGGAATTGTAGCCCCTTCTGAGGGCATGAAGCCTGCCATGGTTCAAGGAGATAGGTGTAGGGGTTTCTGGGAAACTGCACCTCAAGCTGCTGAAAGCAAAACTTTTGCGTCACTTGTGTGATGTGTGTTAAAGCAGATTTGGATGAAAACAGCAGGGATGGTAGCCTGTAACAGGAGGCCTTCCCAATGCCGGTTAGATCACTGCCCGCCTACCTTTTTCTGGGCCAGCCGCCTTTCCCTCTTTTCTCCAGGCAGAAACAGCTCACAAAAGGGACAGAAAGGCTGCAGACAGAGGCTTATATGCTGTCTCTATATCCCTTCCCCAGTGCACTGTAACTGTAGGAGGACTCAGGGAAAGATCACAGTCACTGGCCAGCTACAGATGTCAGTCTTTCCCCCTCCTGCTCCCCCTCCCTCTTCTCAATTTCTCTTCCCCTGAAAGACTGCCTTCTGAATCACTGCATCTTTTTCTGAATCTTTTCCAAATTGATTTGGAGGCTCCAAATCGATTCAGAGGGGGGTTTTTGTCTCCCGATTCGATTCAGATTCGGTGATTCGACCTCCAAATCGGGCCGAATCTTCTCCGAATTGAATTGGTGACCAAAGCTTTGCACATCCCTATAAAAAACCAAAATCAAATGCCAAAATATATAGGTATTAAGAATTTATTTTGTTATAATGATTGAAATGCTGGTAAGCTTCCAAATTGTTTTAAAATTGTAAATATATCAATAAAACATTGTGTTCAACTGATACGTGTGTGTGTGTGTGTGTGTGTG
>NW_017729022.1:24062558-24068196 GCF_001723915.1 Gavialis gangeticus | reverse complement strand
GTGTGTGTGTGTGTGTGTGTGTGTGTGTGTGTGTGTGTGTGTGTGTGTGTAATCTACATGGCAATTTTCATTTTGGACAGGCATCCTGCTGGCTGTTCAGTCTCCTGAAAGTCTCTGTGCCTCTTCTCTTCTCCCGACCCTCACCAAGACTCTCTCCTTTGCTCTCACAAGCACTGTACAGCATACCAGACCCAATTCTAATTGAAGGAGATATTGCACAGCAGCCTCTAGTTTCCCCTTCAGCAGTCACCTTTTGGTCTCAAATTTACACTGTCATTATTCTGCAGCTGCTAAGGCTTGTCCTGCATCCCAAATGTCTGATAAAGGCTTTATCAGGCAGAACAATAGTGGGCAGTCTGGGTTTCCTAGAACAACAGATGGAAATGCTAATGCCTCTGATGTACTGCACAGTGGCCAGTGGAAATAAATCTGTCCTTTTTCATTAAATAAGAGACATGAACTCCTAAGGGGCCTGCCATCCAAACTTTTCAAGGCCTTCTTCTATTACCATTCTGGAAGCTGCTGGTGACTTAGCTCAGGCCTTAGGACTTTTTTACATGTGCAATCGCCCAGCGCTGCGATGCATGCAGTTGTATAAGCAGCAAAATGCATGTCAGCGCAAAGAAAAATGGCAGTGGCATGCATTTCAAAAAGCGCAGTGTCACCATTTTCTGCACGCTGACGTGCATTTCACCACTTGTACAACTGCATGTAGTGCAAGGCAGTGCGCATCAGCTCGCATGCGGAGCAGACTCGATTAATAGTCTGCTCCAAAGTGGCAGATCTCCAGCATGTCACAGGACAGAAAGGTATATGTATAAATGCCCTTAGAGCACAGGGGTCACAAAATAGGAATATGGTTTCTATCAGTTGTCTCAGTTTGTAGGGGAACTTTTTGCTTATGAAGCTGTTGGTAATCATGTCAGCATTTGCAGTATAACATGCAACTTCCAGTGCACACTTCCTTAACAACACGAAGCAGTCAGCCTACTCTCACCATATTGCTTAGCTACTGATGAATAGCAGTTGGAGCGGTCAAGCTTCCAGATGGCAAAGACCACATGCTTTGGAACAAAGATGGAAGCCGTTTCCATTGCTGTGTTGATGTTGTAGCTATAGCATGAGCTTTCTTTAGGGTAACAGGGTAGTTCTATACAGAGGATGGTGCTACGTGCTGGGATGCTTCCGAAAGCAATCCAGCCAGCGGCCATTTGCCAGCTGTGTCAACAGCTATTTAGCACACACTCCCCAGCTACTGCCTCAGTTGCTTGCCCTCAGTTACACTACTGCTGCTTAGTCTTTAGAGCAGGGGTTGGCAACATGCAACCCGAAGGCCAGGTATGGCAATGGAGCAATTTGATCTGGCATATGAATGTGGGGCTTTAGCAGCAGGTGCTTTCCCTATTTCACTGTAAGGAGAAGTGGTTGGAGCTTTTCCCATGTTGCTGCAGGGAGGAGCAGCAGCAGCAGCAGCTGGATCCTAGTGGCTACCCACCCTCCACCTCTCACATGAGGTGGTCATTTCGACCTTCAGCATACAATGACTGCTAACCACTGCTCTGAAAATGTGCTCTTCCATCAGGCCATGCTTGTTCATGGTTTCAGATATGAGAAAGTGAAACTTTTGCAAGAAAATTTTATTTAGGGACAGCTGATCCATCTTATCATCCTTCTTCTCTGTTCCCACCATGCACTTACAGGCAGGCAAGTAACTGTACCTGCCAAAACCAGAGCCAAAGCTGCTCAGTAGTGTGGTAGTTCATTCAAAATGCTACAGCTCTCTGGCAGTGGCAGGTCAAATATGCTGTTGATTATTAAATCTTGCTGAGTATACTCAGACAACTTTTATCATTAAGATCCATCAACCAAACCAACAGCATTGTACTACAGGTATTGCAACTTGACAGAATCTTGCTTAATAGAATCAGTTGGGTAGTAGCATCAGAATCTGAAACTGTTCTGTGTATGCAAGGTTTTCCCCCCACCATCTATCAGAATCAAATCTGTTTGCATGCATTCACCTGTAGCATCTTGAGCACTGAATGAAGTATGTGAACACATGATAAAAGACTGTGGGCAGTTATGTGCTGTAGGTATACTCTGTTGGTCATGACTATAATGAAGTGCAGTTTGTGATCAAGTGAGTCACTGGGGCAAAGCTTCTAGTATAAAACACAATTATGCCAGCATGTTGGCAAAATGACCTTTATTCTGTATAGCTTATTTTATTTATGGGGTTCTCCGTTAGGTTGTACTGGGAAAAGTACAGTGCTGCCTTTCTAAGTGGTGGCCATGTGGTGTAGCTGTTTCATGAAAGTCATCCAAGGACACACCTGGGCTCAGTCATAACACACGTCCAGTTGGGCTGAATTAAAATAACATGAGCAACCTTAATTGTGGGATTTCTTATCCTCTAAGAGCTTGATCGTGATCTTGCAGCCTTAATAAATTCTGTGTGTGTGTGTGTGTGTGTGTGTGTGTGTGTGTGTGTGTGTGTGTGTGTGTAAGAAAGACAGAAAGAGAGAGAGATAATGTGTGTATGTAATATGTTGTGTGTGTGTGTGTGTGTGTGTGTGTGTATATATATATATATATATATATATATATATATATAAAAAAAATACGTGTATCCATGTCATGTATGTATCTAAAAGGCTGTATGTTTGTTCTTTTTCTACAGCTCCATCCAGTAGAAAACCAGGTGACCCTCTCGTTATTTCTGATATCAAGAAAGGAAGCGTTGCTCACAGGTGAGAACTCTAAACTCACAGCAAAAGTCTGTTGCTTCCAGCTTGTATTTCATTTAACTTCTGCACATGTGGAAAGTATTATAAGTGTTCATCTCTCAAGCTTACAAATCAACTGAATGATTTTATTGGAAGAATAAATATGTTTTTAATCTCCAGTAGTTTAGACTGACTGTTTCCCATACACAAACCTACTTCAATTTTAAAATCATTAAAAGGACAAGTTTGAATGTGCCTTAATGTAATGTTAAAATTGTAGTAAAAATGACCATGTAATATTGTTTATTTGTTAACAGAACTGGAACACTAGAGCTTGGTGATAAACTGCTTGCCATAGACAATATTCGACTAGACAACTGCTCCATGGAAGATGCTGTTCAGATCCTTCAACACTGTGAAGACCTTGTAAAGCTAAAGATCCGCAAAGATGAAGATAACTCTGGTATTACAGTTCTTGCACTTACAAATCTTTTAGAGCATAGAATTGTTGTTTAATAGGTAGATTGCAGTTAAGGACTTTTGTTAAATGTTGTTTACATTTATTAATGACAATTAAAAATGTCAGAGTAAGTTAAACATAAGGGGCTGTCCAATCTGAAATTATCTCCATGGCAATGTTGCCAACAGGGACTTTTTTGCAATAGAAACTATTCTGTATTCCAGTAAGATGCTTTCCCCTCATAACGTTGGTTTTGCTTTCATGTTGCCAGCTAAGTCTCTCTCTCCGATTCTGGGAATCATGCATAGGGTGGCTTCTTGTATCCCATGAATTGCCAACAGCCCTGTTCGTGATCCAGCAGTACAGTTAAGAGTATATTTAATCTTAAATCTATAATTTTGGCTTCTGTAGGGCTCATATGCCCAAAGTTAGATGGATTCTTAGATACTTTGCAGGTTCAGCCCATAAAGGTGAACTGAAATAAATACCATTGGGTATACCAGTTTCTACCCCCAGGTCACATGATCCATAGAAGTGCACACAGAGGGAGTTCTACTGGGCAATATAATACCAAAAAATTGGATCAGGTCAGTCCAATTACAATAGCTGCTGTTATTACTATATTTAGTCAAATACAAGACCCTGAATATAAGCTGACCACCCAATAATTGGATTCTGTATATGGACAATGTTGTCATTTGTTGTAATTTTCCAGGTATGGAATCTAAGTATTGTAGGGTTTTCTTGAACACCCCCCGCCTCACTGCTGCAACAAGGATAGCAGTGTCTGGGGTGGGGGGGAGTCAGGTGCCCCCCTTGCCCTCTGTTCCATCCACTTCTGCCCCCTGCAGCCTTCCTGCCCCCACTGCCACCCTCCCACACCCAGCTCTTTACAGCTTCTGGCCCTCCCTCCTGTTCCTTCCAGTCTCTGCCCCTTCCCCACAACTCCCTAGTCTCTGCCTCTTCCCTAAACTTCTTTGTCTTATATTTGAGTAAATACAGCAATTACTATTTGTAGTACAGTAACACCTAAGAGAGAGCCATAGATCCCAGTGTGGCAAAACCATGACAAAAATATGGTCCCTCACTGATGAGTCTTTTATGGAACTCAAAGAACCTCTGCCTTAGGAAGGGAGAAAACTGAAGACCATTTTAGACAGGTAACTGAGAACAGGTGTTTACTGTAAGCAGTTGGAGATTTAAGAGCTTTTCTCTGTACACAGTTGGAGGTGTCTTTTAGACATTTATAGTACCCTTGGCCTCTGTCTTCTACTTTAGAATCATAGGAAAAGTAGGGATGGAAGGGTCCTCAGGAGGTCGTCTTGTCCAGCTCCTTACTTAAGGTAGGATCATCTTTGACTAAATCATCTCGGTCAAGAGCTTTTTTCTGTCTGCCCTTAAAAATTTCCAGGGGTAGAGACTCCGCAGATTCTCTGGGTAGCCTGTTCCAGTGCTTAACCACTATAGAAAGCCATCCCAAAGTAAATTTATCCTGCTTTAATTTGAGATTTTGCTCCTAAGTCCTTGTCCCCTGTTGCTGCAAAGATGTCTTTCCCCATCCTCTTTATAATCTCCCTTCAGGTATTTAAAGACTGTTATCAAATACCCATCTCTGTCTTCTCTAGACTAAATAGTCCTAGTTCCTTCAACCTTTCCTTATACGTTCTTGCACATCCCAGACCTCAAGCAATTGTTTTTGCTCTCTGCTAGACTCTTTCTAATATGTCCATATCTTTCTGCAAGTGCAACGTCCAGAGCTGGACACAGTAGTCCAGGTGAGACCTCACCAATGCCAAATAGGGTGGAAGGATCACTTCCCTTGATTTGAAGGTGACAGTCTTGTTAATACAACCCAATATGCTATTGGGCTTTCATGACTCGTATTCATCTTATTGTCCACTGTAATTTCCAGCTCCTTTTCTGCACTACCTGTAGCCTAACTAATCATTCCCCAGTCTGTATGTGTGTGTGCAATTGTTCAATCCTAAATGCAGCACTTTATACTTGTCTTTGTTGCATATCATTCAGTTGATTTCAGACTACTTCAACAGTTTATCAAGGTCATTCTGGATCCTCGCCTTACTTGTCAGTGCCTGCAATCAACTTGCTATCATCTGAAAATTTGCTAATCAATCCTATCACTCAAATCATTAATGAAAACATTAAACAGTACTAGGCTCAGGACAGACCCCTAGGGAGCCCCATTTGATACCCCCTCCCAATTAGACATTGAATCATTAATGATTAATCTTGAGGACAGTGATCCAAGCAGTTATGGATCCACCTTACACCTTCATCTAGCCTGTATTTTTTTAGCTTATTAATAAGAATGTCTGGAGAGACATTGTCAGAAGTCTTGCTAAAATCAAGGTATATCACATCTGCTGGTGTGTCCCCCCCCAATGCATGGAGCCTGTCCCCTGTCATAGAACGAAATCAGGTTGGTCAAGAA
>NW_017729022.1:24059542-24062547 GCF_001723915.1 Gavialis gangeticus | reverse complement strand
ACAACTCCCTAGTCTCTGCCTCTTCCCTAAACTTCTTTGTCTTATATTTGAGTAAATACAGCAATTACTATTTGTAGTACAGTAACACCTAAGAGAGAGCCATAGATCCCAGTGTGGCAAAACCATGACAAAAATATGGTCCCTCACTGATGAGTCTTTTATGGAACTCAAAGAACCTCTGCCTTAGGAAGGGAGAAAACTGAAGACCATTTTAGACAGGTAACTGAGAACAGGTGTTTACTGTAAGCAGTTGGAGATTTAAGAGCTTTTCTCTGTACACAGTTGGAGGTGTCTTTTAGACATTTATAGTACCCTTGGCCTCTGTCTTCTACTTTAGAATCATAGGAAAAGTAGGGATGGAAGGGTCCTCAGGAGGTCGTCTTGTCCAGCTCCTTACTTAAGGTAGGATCATCTTTGACTAAATCATCTCGGTCAAGAGCTTTTTTCTGTCTGCCCTTAAAAATTTCCAGGGGTAGAGACTCCGCAGATTCTCTGGGTAGCCTGTTCCAGTGCTTAACCACTATAGAAAGCCATCCCAAAGTAAATTTATCCTGCTTTAATTTGAGATTTTGCTCCTAAGTCCTTGTCCCCTGTTGCTGCAAAGATGTCTTTCCCCATCCTCTTTATAATCTCCCTTCAGGTATTTAAAGACTGTTATCAAATACCCATCTCTGTCTTCTCTAGACTAAATAGTCCTAGTTCCTTCAACCTTTCCTTATACGTTCTTGCACATCCCAGACCTCAAGCAATTGTTTTTGCTCTCTGCTAGACTCTTTCTAATATGTCCATATCTTTCTGCAAGTGCAACGTCCAGAGCTGGACACAGTAGTCCAGGTGAGACCTCACCAATGCCAAATAGGGTGGAAGGATCACTTCCCTTGATTTGAAGGTGACAGTCTTGTTAATACAACCCAATATGCTATTGGGCTTTCATGACTCGTATTCATCTTATTGTCCACTGTAATTTCCAGCTCCTTTTCTGCACTACCTGTAGCCTAACTAATCATTCCCCAGTCTGTATGTGTGTGTGCAATTGTTCAATCCTAAATGCAGCACTTTATACTTGTCTTTGTTGCATATCATTCAGTTGATTTCAGACTACTTCAACAGTTTATCAAGGTCATTCTGGATCCTCGCCTTACTTGTCAGTGCCTGCAATCAACTTGCTATCATCTGAAAATTTGCTAATCAATCCTATCACTCAAATCATTAATGAAAACATTAAACAGTACTAGGCTCAGGACAGACCCCTAGGGAGCCCCATTTGATACCCCCTCCCAATTAGACATTGAATCATTAATGATTAATCTTGAGGACAGTGATCCAAGCAGTTATGGATCCACCTTACACCTTCATCTAGCCTGTATTTTTTTAGCTTATTAATAAGAATGTCTGGAGAGACATTGTCAGAAGTCTTGCTAAAATCAAGGTATATCACATCTGCTGGTGTGTCCCCCCCCAATGCATGGAGCCTGTCCCCTGTCATAGAACGAAATCAGGTTGGTCAAGAATGATTCGTTCTTGATGAATCCATACTGGCTGTGTATTCTCAAGTGTGACCTCCTAGTTTAACTGTTTCCCAGAACAGGGCTAGCAGTGAAAGCATGACCTCACTGAATCCAATAGGACTTTTGTAATGGACTTTAGTGGAGCCAAATTTTCACCCTAGATTTGCACAGAGGCAGCATCTGTAGCCTTTTGAGGGACATGTGCCTCTGTTGGTGGTGGTCACATTAGTCTGAACAGGACCCTTACTTACACAGGTCACTTTCACAAATGAATGTTTCTTAATTTATAGCTGAATTATACAGTACTTATACTGAGGTTCATTTATTTTAGCTTCACATTAAATTATATGTCTTTCTGCACAACAGATACCAGTATAATTGAAGCTACCCCCATTTAGGTTCTCAGCCAGACTATAGAAATAGTGAAGTCAATTTTCCATATAGATTATACTAATAAAAACAACTGAATGAGTGCCAGCTTATACATAGTAATTAAAAATTTTACAAAGTAACTCTCAAACTCTGCTGGGAGTAAAATGAAAATGAATTAAAATGATGGTGACAAATATTTTTTTAAAGCTGACATTAACTTAAATTCATTTTAAGTAACTTGTTACTTATAGTTGCCTAGTTCTATTTTCTGAACACAGGCAATATGGAGCAGCCATACTCCTTTAAACTCAGTAAAATACACGATTAAGAAGTTCCCAAAGAGAACTAAAGCATCATGTTTATAGATAAGTAGGCATGGGGATACCAAAGCAATTTCTAAAACCTAAGCAGTTTCTGGACACTGCAACCTTTGATGCCATTTTTAGGTTCTTCTCTTAATCCATCCTTTAGTCCTGTTCTTTTCTGTAAGTTTTCTATTTTTGTCATTTTTGCCCTATTTCCCCCTTAAGTAGCTTGTCTCTCTCTAGTTTGTGTTTTCTGTCTTTCATTTCATGTTTTTTAATCCATTTCCATACCATCTGCCTGGCTTCCTTTATTTAAACTTTTTCTCCCTCTCTTTGTCCTCCTTTAGAGCTCTCTTATTCCTTCCTCCATCAAGCGATACTATATCTTTCAAAATATTTTCCTGGCTTCTGCTTCTCTCCTCAAAGCCAATACAAGTGCTGAGGTCAGGAATGGAGTAGTTCCTTCCAATAGGGTTCTCTAGTAGTGTTCCTGGTTTACACAGGAGCCTGGATAGAGCAGGTAACACTTTGCTTAGCAGAGTCCAGAGAACAATACTAGAGGTAGTACAGTATTAAGAGCTTACTTGTGGAAATGTAACAGTTCTGCACCCTGTGTGTGGCAATGGCATTGGCTCACAGGGGGGCAGCAGCTGGGCTGGGGGCAGCAGACAGCTGTGGTCACTTCTAGTTTTGTGCTCTCCCTGCAAGTACATCAGTACCCAGGGCTGCTGCCAACACCGCCTCCTCCCTTGTCCTCTCCCCCCCAGTTGTGCTACTGATTACTAGGGCTGTGCAAAGCTTCAGTCCCTGATTCAATTTG
>NW_017729022.1:24047872-24059264 GCF_001723915.1 Gavialis gangeticus | reverse complement strand
AGGGGAACACACCAGGAGGCCCCCTGCACTCTCCCAGCTCAGTGACTGGTGCCTCCTGGGTTTTGGGGCAGGGGTACCTGGGGTCCCCCTGTGACTGATCACTGAGCTGGGGAGAGCATGGGGGGCCCCCCCATGCTCCTGTGGGATGCTCCATCTGCCCCAGCATCACAGCCTTCACAAGCCTCACCTGGTACCTTGAGGTACATGGAAAAAACATTTAAAGCTGCGTCCATGGCAAAATCGTTGATTCTCTGAATCAGCATCGAATCTTCCGATTCAGAGTTGGCTGAATGTAACCGGGAACAACAATCCGAATCAGCAGATCGAATCACTGTCTCCGATTCAGGCCAAATTGAAATCAAATACGGCCCATTTCACACACCCCTACTGCTTACTTGTATCAAATGAAAAAGCAGAGACCTAAATACTGAGATGTATTGCAGTAACTGCATTAGCAGGAGAAAAGCAGCATGGGAACATTTCACCAGGCTCTGAGGAAGCCCCAGTATGTGTTATGTAAATTTTATTAAATGCCTTCTCCAAGGGAAAATATTCATAAGCAGAAGGGAAACAATCTCATTGTTTCCTGCCAACTTCTCCCCCAGAGAAGGTAATTCCATCACCTTATTGACCTGATCCTCACGACCCAGAAATTCTTTTTTTTAAATGTAGGTCTTCCGTTAGACAGTCAAAGCAGCTGCCATTGTGTATTTAGGCCAAATATTTTTCATGTTATTAAATAGTTAGCTCTCATGTCTCCTGGAAATAGCATTAAAGGTAAGTAATACTGCAATTTTGTGTGTGTTCTGTTCTGTCATTAATTTCCTTAACTAGCGCTGTGGAGAAGAAACAGATAGAGCCTGGCCTCCTTTTTTGCTGTTCCCTAATCATTGTAAACTTCCTGTTGTAGTGGGAAAATAGTTTATGTCATGAATGATGTCTACTAATTTTTGCTTTAGATATTACTGTTGATAACTAGACACCTCAATATTTGATCAACCAACACTAAACACTGCCCACTGCATTTTTCAGGTTGACTCCCCCACCCTTTTCTTTTTTAAACCATATAGTTCACTTGCTATACTGAAGGAAGGCTATGTTGATATACCTTTATTAAACCTGGGATCTCAAAACACTTAAATAATAATTCTCCCAAAGTGCAGAAAAACAGCCCTTTCTGCTGCTCACAGTTTTGTGCTTACTCAGCACATGACCCTCAGTCACTTCTTGCTGAATCTTAGGTTTTAGTTATTTGTTTCTAGAGCAATTGTCTGGCAAGTGAGATGGGTGGGTGGCATATAATCAATTTAACACAGTGGTCACCAATGTTTTCCAGCAGCGGGCAGGAATGACCCAGCTCAGGTCTGAGATAGGCCAGCACTAAGCCCACTCACTGCCACTGATTCTCCCTGCCACCCAACCACAGTCAAGGTGTAGGCAAAGTTCCCTGCCACCCAGCCATGACACAGTGTCGTACGACACAGGCAGGATCCTCACTGCTGAATGCTAGCAAACACTGCAGGCCAGATTCAGCTATAGGTTGTCAACCCCTGATTTAACAGGCGTTTTGGATAAGTTTTGAATGTATGTGCCACATATGAAAGGCCTTTCCTTTCCTTTCCTTTGATGATACATGTATCTTTTCTTTGAAACTGGAGCAGGAAACAAGGCAAAGGGCACTGAGAGAGGCTCTAAAGCAGAAAGATGCTGCATAGTTTTAAAGATAATACCATTTCCGCCTCTTCTCATGAAATGCTTAGTTCAGTGTTAAAGTGTCCCTCTCTCTGAACCTTTGCCATTGGCATACAATTGCTTTCCTAACTGAGTGCTGAATGTGCATCAGCAAGATTATCAGTACCTACTGAACCGTTTCAAAATGTCATTACTGGCACCTTTGGGAACACGTGCCTGACAGGCCAAACACCCTAAGTAAATACCAATATCATAAACAAGGACAGGAGAGCATTTGATATTTCGATCTCCAGAAAGCTTTGACTTTTTAGATTTAAAAAATATCCCCTTGCAAATGACACATGCTACAGTTGGTTGACCTCTTGCTGTGACACCTTCTGGATACAAAGGACATGCAGTGCATTTCAGCCACTCATCTTCATTTCCAAATTATTGTTTGGTAAGATAAAAAAACAAAAAACATGCAAATGACTTCACAAAAAATGACATTAGTTCATTAATTGCACAGCCTTATTTCCGGTCCTGCACAGAAGCTGGGAAATGCTTCTAGTGATACCAGAAGTGGAGACTCAAAACAGGCCCATCAAAAGCATTGAATTGATATCTGATATTTATCAATAAAATGGGCAATTAAGGAAAAAAAGGTCCTCAGATGAAGAAAAAACTGGCAAAACTACAGTGATCACAAACTCTTCCTACCTCACAACTTTACTGTTTTTAAACCCTTTCCATTTTGTTCAGTTACTGGAAACATTTTTTTCCCCAACAGGAAGAGTATCTCATTCCTACTAAAATGGTCCTGAAATTACATTTGTATAGAACCATACGTATTAGAGTTTTAAATATTGGAGGTTGAATCCTGGTTCTGCTGAAGGGAGTGGGAACTTTACTATTTATGTAATGGGATCAAGTTTTGACAATAAAAGCACAGTGCATTAAAGATGCTTTTATTTTTATTTTTACAAAATAAATTAGTGAAATATTGAATATTAAGACTATCTGAAATGTAACCTGTAGAGAATGCTCTGTCTTATTTCCAGTCACTTTTCTGAATCTATTGTTCTTTTCATTCCTTCTTTCATAAGAAACCAATTGCATCCCTTTGGCCTTTATTGTAGATGAACAAGAGAGTTCTGGAGCAATTATTTACACTGTGGAGCTCAAACGCTATGGTGGACCTCTTGGAATCACAATTTCTGGTACTGAAGAGCCCTTTGACCCAATTATCATCTCCAGTCTTACTAAAGGAGGACTTGCTGAACGGTAAATTGGAAAAATAGTAACATATGTTTTACTTACCAGCTTCATGCCTTCCACTATTCACATGAACTAACACAGTAATTTGTTGATTTCCTAAAATCTAGGGGGAAAGACTCACCTTAGCAGCTTACAGTCTTTCTGTCATCAATTTGTTTTCTGTATTTTTGCCAGGCTTGAGAATAACATGCCTATTTTAGCATGGCAATGTTAAACCTCAACCTTAGCTTTCCTAGAGCAATGGAATAGCCAAAGGATTGTGTGTTTATGTATTTTTTTTAAATATACAGTACATGTGTGTACACACACATGCACATACACATAAATTATGCATACATGCAGCCTGTTTGTTCAAGAACTTACACATAAATGTAAGGCACTCTTAAAAACAAACAGTTATCTTCAATAATGTTACCTAATGGTTTTCAGTGTTTCACACAGTAAATGTTATATAGGGGAACTTGCAAATATTGAGTTTATTTTACCTATAAGAAAATCTTATATTTGTTTTATGGACATCTGGTATGTGTGTATGTGTTGTTGTTGAGCAGTAACACTTAATAGACCTCATAGGTATATGAACCGTGGAAAAGGTATAACATTTTTCATCTTAGTACAACTATACTGAATATACTCCAGCAATAGTCATTTTTAATGAAAATTATAAATTTACTGTGCTGTCAGACAAATTACATCTTGTAAATATATTATTTATCTGTTTTACCCTGGCCAAATCCACAGGCCTCTGATGGATGTTTAGAGCCTGTGTAAATAGTGACTTAGGTCAAATTTTGAAACCTGGCTGGTGCTTTTGGACATGGTAGTATTTGGTGTGCAATATGACATTTCTTGGAAGGGCCTTTTAGAAAGGTCTGGGCATCCTCCCTTTCAGGTGTCCGAAATCGGTCAACATCAATTACTGTCATTTTTTAAAGTCTTGGCTTAATTTCCTAAGGAGCAGGTATATAGAACTGTCTCAACTGGGCATGTTTTTTTGACAGTGTCAAACAAAAAACAATGATGTAGGGAGGGACCATGTCCATTAAGAATGAAGTCTGCATGTATAAGTACACAGCCCAGAACATATCTGTTCCTCTCTTGAGCTGATCCTATGAGAACTGGCATAACAATGAGATAGTGGTTCATTGCTCTCATTTCTGCTGAATTTTCTGTCTCTGTCCTCTGATTGTGAGACTACACACTGGAAAACCTACATTTACATTAAAATCGGTCAAAGTAGTTTAGACTTTTTAAATGAAGAATGACCACAGAATCCTTAGCTGGAGCAAAGGAAATTAAAAATATCCACTTCTGCACATTGACTTTGCTATTGGTAGTATAGCAGAGGTGACTTAGGGACTGGACACACAACAATTTATACCTGTGTAATTTTCATCAATTTTATTTTCTGATATAAGCCCAACCAGGATACAGAGTGGACAAAGTATCAGCTATTCTGGGATAGCTGTATGACACGGACTACTATTGCAGCAGCTTTCCAAGAGGTGGTAGAAGGGAGCAGGTTTACCTTGAGTATACTGCTACCCCAGAATAAATTACAGATGCACACCACATACATTGGTGTTACTTGAACTGGTGATGTTTTTCTCTTATTTTTCCAAGGAAAATTTAACACCAGATTCAAGTAAGTTTCACTAGTTTAGGACTATATTCCTTTTTACACTGGTATAAAGGTGCTATGAATCCAAGCTCCTAATTGAAGCACCCTCAGTGATTATTGAAGTTGCTAATTAAAAGTAACTCCAATAGTAATAATATCAATGAGAAATTAAAGGAAGAATGTAAACATAGAAATAAATTTATTTTGCTGCTTTTTCTGTTCATCTTTTCTCAATGTTCTGTTATTCTCTTTATTGTAGGACTGGTGCAATTCACATAGGAGACCGCATCCTAGCAATAAATAGTAGCAGTCTGAAAGGAAAACCTCTGAGTGAAGCCATACATTTGTTACAGATGGCAGGAGAAACTGTAACCTTGAAAATCAAAAAGCAGACAGATGGTAAGTATGGCTGTAGTTACGTCAACCAATTTATTTCTACACCTTACAGAGCACTGGACAAGTCATGAATGGAAAAGAGGTCAAGCATCTCTATATGTTTGCAATCAACCAATAATCACTTTTGTCTTTGAATCCTATTCAGCGGCAAGTCCCAAGAAATTTCCTGGTTCTGGTCACATAAGTGAAATGAGTGATGTAGAAGATGAAACCTCTGCTGCACAGAAAACTGGCAAACTCTCTGACATATACTCCACTACGGTCCCAAGTGTGGATAGTGCAGTGGAATCATGGGATGGCTCTGGTATTGACACCAGCTATGGGAGTCAAGGTACTACCAAGATTTTACACAGCACTTAAAATAGGCCTCATGCAAACATTCAGTTTCTCCTGGGACAGTTCCTGCTCTCCCAGGAGAAATCGTGAGTGTACAGAATTAGGGACAGAAATTACACATAAACCAGTGTAAGTGATCAGCAGCCACTTCAAATCTGTAACACAGCAGAAGTTCAGTGCACATAAACTAATTTCAAAATGATGAAAACAGGTTTAAGGTAAACCTAAACAGATATAGTATCAGACTTAACTGATTCAGGTTAAATAAGCTTATAGAACTTGTGTCCCAGATTTTCTCCAGATTCAAGTTAACTCATAGTCCCTCAGCATCCCAGGATGTTTTGCACCTCCCCTGAAAATTCCCCCTTTCAGGGTAGGCAGACTAGCCTTGGCCCAAGCTGTCTGCTCCAGCTGAGCAGGGAGGTGTGCTCTAGTGCCCCCTAGATTCTGGTCTGGGCCACTGCAGGAATTTGGCTGCATTTCTGGAATCAAAAGTGAATGCCTGTTCACTTTCTTATTGGCTTAATGTGCACAGCTTAGACTAAACTGTGTAGATTTAATCAATTCGGCCATGGGCGTTTCGACTGTCTGTACTTCAGGCTTTTTCTCTCAGAGTAAAAATGGCCATTCCAGGAGAAAAATAACCTGGGAACAACCAGGGTTAAATCACTTCCAGGAGAATTTCTGGAAGAGCAAATTTTTGTACCTGCTGACACCACAAGCCTGACCATGGACAGTCTGGGTTTTCCAATCAGAGCTGCCCTATGCACTCTTGCCAGGCAGTCTTTAGCCAATACTGAGGTGTGTGCACAGGGCTCTCCTTCTCTTGCCCCTACCCCCACCCTGCCCTGGTTGCACAGTGTCAGCACTGCAAGCTCACTACTCTTCAGGGCCTTAGCATTTGAATGTCTATACATATGGCTCTGGGTAAGCTTTTCTATCATGAGAACAAACGTGGGAGAGTTTTCCTAGACTGTTTGCATGTATGTACAAGTTTATGGCTGAACCTTATCTGCCTTACAGAAAATCCTACCTCTTATCCCAACTTTCAACTTAATACTTCAGAGCGTGCTTGTGTCTCACCATGCCCACACACCTTGCTGTCTGGTGTTCCTTCTTACACTTGGCTGGCCACGAGTTCATTCTTTCATGACAGTGTAATGAATTATGAAGCATTTGTCAATATATTAACAGGCTTTCAGTAGCTTTACTGATGTCTGAATAGCCCAATCCATAGCTCATCCACAGCTAAATGAATTTATCCATCAAGCTTAGATTAATGTAAGGCACACAACACATTGAAGATGTTCCTTCCTTTGAGTATTTGAGGTGCATGCTCAGTGATTTTAAAACTGCTTACAGTAAAGATTCATTGTAAACTGCTTAAAGGGAAGCATGAGAGATTATTCAGTGATTTGTTGTGCTTGCATTCCTTCCTTAGTCATGTGACATTAATATCGAAGTCTAGCTCTGGGAGCAATCACTGCATTTAAAGAAATTATTTCAATTAAAGAAATAATGAAATCTTGTTTTCTTGAAAACATGTGCAGTTCTATTAGACTGTTTGCTTAATAATATATTTAAATGGTTCAACTTAAGTTATGTATATAAAGCAATATTTTAGACTGGAGAAAATGAAGGCAGCTCTTTAATACTCTAGATAACCAAAAAAACCCAAACAAACCCAAACACTTCATGCTACTGATATGCCCAGTACATACATTACGGATATTTAAACAGACAAATCCCCTCACCAAAGAATGTATTTGCCTTCTTCTGATTGCACACACTCCTACAAGTGTATATGCATCTCTACATTGCAGTAAACAGTTTTCGGGGAGAGAAGGCAGTGAGATCTTTTGGCCCAACTTTCTTCCCCTTCCTCCCCACCATAGAAAATTTGAGCAGGACCTGGCACAATGCTTTGTTAGCTTAGACTGAAGTTCTATGCTGATTATTTTGATCGCTTATCTTCAATTAATGTATGTCTACTCAGTGAAACATTTGTTGCCTGCTGTCTGACACTCCTTTGAGACCTAGCCAATAGTATCAGAGAAAGTAGCTGATACTAGCCTTGATTGCTGGTTTTCTGTTACTTAATGTTTAGATTTAATGGTCTTTCAAGGTACATCCTGCTAATAACTCTGTGTGGAACAGAAGACTCTCTCTTGGCATTTATTTGTGAGTGTTTTTTTGTGTTTTGTTATTAATTTACTATTACATATAATGTTTCTGTGGCCTGAAACTTGATACCCATTACAGTGATTGGGCGTGTATGTATGTTCCAATTTAAGGCACATTAGCCATTTTTAAGGTGTATTAAGAATGCAGGTCTACATGTGTGCACCCTTAATGTGCCTTAAAAATGGTGATTTTAGGCTAATCATGCATAAAATAGGTACCAAATTTAGGCGCAATTAGTTAAGGCACCTTAATGCTCTCTGTGTCGACTGAATGGGCTGGAGCTGAGCCCGAGAGGCCCTGCGCTGCCACTGGGTGCCATCAAGATGAAAAAGTAGCAGGTACTGTTCTTCAAGGTGTAGGAGCTGGAGCTGGAGTGGCAGTTCTGGCAGCAGCGGTACCCGTTGGTGTGCCGACCAACTTGGGACTAAGTCAGCAGAGGGGGCAAGAGGCACAAGGGCTCCTGTCAAAGCACAAGAAAAAGCCCCATCCCTCCTCCCCATGACTCCCTGCAGAGGAAGGGGGCAGTGCTGCATGGGCAGGGCCATTGCTAACAGCTCCCCCATGCCTCTCCCTTAGGGTGGGTTTGCTGGCCAGGCAATGCAGCCCTGCTGGGGCGGGACACCTCACTATCCACCCAGGATTCAGGTGCCCTTAGAAACCTATGCTGGGGCTCCCAGCCAAGACAGCAGGCGGGCTGGGACTGCATCTGCCCCCAGGGCCTGTCGCACCTTTCTCTGCTCTACCCACTTCCATCCCGGACAAGTGCCCAGCCTCCCAGCTAGACAATGCTCATGGGAAAGGTGTTGTGAGGTCCTAGGGGTGCTGTGGTGTTCAGCATGGGTGCAATGTGCGTGGGGGCCTGGCCATGGATCAGACAGGCCTAGGAGAGAGCCTAGCCCCCACCTGCATTGCACCCAGCCTTCATGCACTGATACACATAGAGCCCCCAGGAGCTCACACTGCCTCTCCCATAGTCAGTGTCTGGCAGGGAGGCTGGGCGCTTGCCCAAGACAGAGGTGGGTGGAGCAGGAAAAGCCATGCTGGGTGCTGCAGGCAAACATAGTCCACCCTGCTTGCTGTTGCAGATGGGAGTCCTAGCATGGGCTTCTAAGAGCACCTAAGCTCTAGCCTGCTCTTGTCTGATGCTGGGGAAGCAGAAATATGGGGAGGGGTTTGGAGCCATGGATGGAGCCAAACTGATCACGTTGGTGGGAACTGGAGGTTCCCATCTCCTCAGCCTGCCCTGGCCTGCACCGCCCAGCTATGCTGTTGTAGGCTTTGGGAGCCCTCCAGGGTGCTGCCCAGAGCAGGCTGAAGACACATTTGCCCAGTGAGCCGAGTTAAGGTGCCTTAAGGCACGTACTTGTAGGCACACACCTAAACTGTCTTAATGTGCCTTAAGCTAAGGCACACTAAGTTTAGGTGGGTATAAATTCACATGTAGACAAGCCCATTGAAATCAAATTCACTCTTGTGTTACTTTGATATTCTTGGATTTTTAATAGGGATGGATGAATTTGGTCCATTTGTGTATCTTTTACCCCTTGATCTGGTAATTACAATGCATTATGTTGTGTTTTCTTTAGCTTCATGAATATGAACACATTGCTAGGACAAGTGGTAGATCAATAGCTGTTTTGCCTATGACTTGATCTTATTTGGGGTAATTTCTCTACAGAACTCCAAAACAGGTTTATTGTTGGCAGTGAAAGTGTAAACATTCCTCACGCCATCTTGCAGGGATTGGTAACCTTTTGCTTCCAGAGGCTAGAGTGTGCAAACCAGCTCCCCACCATAAGCTAGGAATTTTAACCCCAGGGGACCTGAAGCTGCCTGTGCTTGCCCTTGCTGCAGATACTCAGCCCCTCAGCAGTGAGGGGAACTACAGGCATGAGAGAAGCAGGAAGGACTGCAGAGCAGAGTGCTGTGGAGGGGATGGGTAGCTAGGTGCAAGTTGTTGTTACACAATTCCCTGTGCTAGGCTGGACCTTCTTGAGCTGAATCCAACCTCTTCACAGCTAGAACAGGTCCATGGGCCAAAGGTTGTTAACTCCTGGCTTTGGACATAGATGGGACCATTGCAGCTGGCCCTGCACCGCCCAGGGCTCCACGTGTCTGCACTCATCCCAGCCCATACTGGAGCAGCCCCAGGAGCAGCCGACACCAGTTGCCTGCACCATGACATGATGCAGCCCAGCTCCCCACAACTGAAGCAAGTAAGTCTGTCAGGGGAGAGGAAAGGGCCATGGCTCCACTCACCCAGCCCAGGCTGCAGTGGCCCTGAGAGCTGCCGGTAGCAGCTGCCTGCAGCCACTGGGCTGTACCATGCCCCGAGCCCCTCACGGCTCTGCCCACTTGCCCAGCTCCTGCTGCAGCTGTTCCAGAATTAGCCAATGCCAGCTCCCTATAGCCACTGGGCTGCACCATGCCATGGTGCAGGCAGCTGGTGTTGGCTGCTCCTGGGGCCTCTCCAGCACAGGTTGGGATGAGTGCAGCCAAGCAGAGCAGGGCATAGCACTTACCCCAGCACCAGCTGCAGTGGCCCCAGGAGCTGCCAGCACTAGCTGCCTGCACCAGGGCACAGTGCAGTCTAACAGCTACAGGGAGCTGGCATCGGCCACTCCCAGGACAGCTACAGCAGGAGCTGGGGTGAGTGGGGACAGGCAGAGCCCCGGAGGACTCAGGGCATGGTACAGCTCAGTGGCTGCAGGCAGCTGGTGACAGCAGCTCCTGGGGCCACTGCAGCTGGGGCTGAGGTGAGTGGGGCCATGGCCCTTTCCTCTCCCCCCACAGATTTACCTGCTTATGTGGGGGGGTGTCTATGCTGATTGCATAAAACCGAATTTACCTTGCATATAATGAATTACAGGTCTAAATACGCTCATCGCATACGAGTGAATTCACATATAAAGAACCTGCATAAATTGAGGGAAACCTTTACAGTACAAGAGCTGCTCCCCTTTTAAAGCAGCTGAAATATACATTTGTCCATGCCCCTAGATTCGGTCTTGAAAGAAGGTGATCTTTCAATACCCAATTGGCAAGAAGTTTTCCCTCTCTTCTGAGATTGGTAAATTTTACATACCAGCAGTAGGTAAGGTGAGGAATCAAATCCATTCCATGACTAGTCATTATTCTCCATAAAATAGAACTTGTGATGTTGATACTGGAATGGGTTTACCTAGAGAGGTGGTGGAATCTCCATCCTTGGAGGTTTTTAAGGCCCAGCTTGACAACACCTTGGCTGGAATGATTTAGTTGGGGATGGTCCTGCTTTGAGCAGGAAGTTGGACTAGATGACCTTCTGGAGTCCCTTCCAAACCTAATTTTCTATGATTATCTTATGGATAGGTAACAATTGTATATGATTCACCTTCCTACATCTGCAAGCAAGTCTCCTTTGTCAACCTTAAAAATGCTGGACACGCTTGTATGGTTTTACTTTATTTGTCAGAAACACCCTGAGTATTATTGTTGAGTTGTGTCCTATTTTGAATATATTTTGTCTTAGCACTGAAGTTCCCCATATTTCTATTACACTTTTTGGCCTGACCTGTCACTTTGAGTTTGACTCTCCTCCAAACTTTACTTGGCATAAGCATATAGACTAAGCAAATTCAGGAATTTAGAAAATTTCATTTGCAGCAGATAATGCTTTATCTTATTTGTATTATTGATTTAATGCAGGTAGAATGCCCCAGTACAGTCCTAACTTGCACTCTAGGCAGGGGATTTAAAAAGATTGGTGTAATGATTAGATAATAAGCTTGGCAGTCAGAAAGGCTGGGTTTTATTCTAAACTCCACCATAAACTTGCAGTGTGACCTTTGATAAATCCCTTTGGCAAATAGCTTCATCTTTTTGTGCCTGAGATTCCCACATTTATTAAAGTGAGGATAATAAAAC
>NW_017729022.1:24031133-24042872 GCF_001723915.1 Gavialis gangeticus | reverse complement strand
GAAATGCTGGGTTTTATTCTAAACTCCACCATAAACTTGCAGTGTGACCTTTGATAAATCCCTTTGGCAAATAGCTTCATCTTTTTGTGCCTGAGATTCCCACATTTATTAAAGTGAGGATAATAAAACACATCCTATTCTTAAGAGTACTGTGAAGCTGAATTTATTGTGTGTAAGGCATTTTGAGCTTTTGAGATGAAAACTGTTTTATAAATGCAAAGTGGTCATTGTAGTGAAAAGCAACAGATCTGCAGCTGAACCTTTGAACATCTCAAATCTGATTGTTTTAAATTAAATCCTCAGTGATCTAATTATTCTGAAATTTAATCAGACTTGTTTAGGTATTTATTTTGACTCATTTTTCTATCTAATTAGGAGGTCAAAATCATTGTTAATAGCATGAAGATGTGTTACATTAGAAAAAGCAAGAATGTTTGCTGCTCTATTTCAGTTCAGGAGAACAAGCAGGTTAGTCTGACAGAGTGCCAGAATGCACTGTGCTGCTGTCATTTAATTTCCCTCATGGAGAGAAGAATGCTCAGTGTTCAGCTATAATTTAGTTTGTTTGACAAGCAACTGCACATGCATCTCACACATGGCTTCTTACGGAAAACTGGTCACACTTCTGCTTCTATTAGAAAAAAATGCTATTGAAATACTAAACTGTAAACTGTTTAGTCCCCAGACCTATATAGTAGTTCTAGCCTGCAGAGTCATGAAGAATTTTCTGCTCAGCCAACAACAGAGACAGAAAAGTTCATTGTGCTCAGTTGGTAGCAGTCTAACTGCCATTTAGGGTGAGCGGGGAGGCTTGGGGATGGGGTGCCATGCTTAGGATAACACATTTAACTGAGGCAGATCTTTTCTGCTTTCTGCTGGTGACTTCCCACATAAAAGTCAAAGGTTCCTTGGCAAAGACCTTTACAAGAGTGTGGAGAAATCCAATCTTTTCCCTCAATAAATCACATTATACTTAGAATATACGTTTTATAGGGCCTTTCATCCCAAAGGATTTCAAAGCACTTTCCAAGTTTAAACCAGTACACAGAACATACCCAAGGGAACACTTGATCCCCAGTGCAATGGAACTAGCACAGTAGTTACTGCATGTCACTTTGGGGCAAGAATGATAATACTTATTCATGCAAGGGAATTTAGGTAGGCAGAATGTAATTACCTGAGATGGAGTTTGGTTAGAACCCTGAGGTTAAACCCCTTTTGTCAAAACTTCAAAGGGATCTTGAATGACCATATTTTGTTTAGACTTCAATGCCTATTGCAGCCGCACCCTGCACTTCTTCGATGTGTCTCCAGTCCAACCTTTCTATATGGTCTCTTCCCAATATTCTGCACAGGCCACTGCTTCTGATGTTGGTGTTGCCAAATCTTGTGGGGTGCATTGTCGTGTTATAGGACATCTCAGGAGATGATCCATGGTTTATTTCTCCTGACAGACATATTGATTGGTTGCATAGAGGCAGCATGATTTCATGAGAGCATACACTGCACTGCAGTGCTGAGACATTTTTTGCTAATGTTCAACATACAGTGTTTAATGTAGGGACTGAAGAATGGCCAGCCTAGTACACTGAGATACAGTCTAGGGACAGAGACGCAATTTTGGACAATAGGGTTCATTTGTAGAGATATTTAATCTCTGATTTTTATATAGTTTTCACAAGAGCCCCCCCTTTTTGAACACAAGTAAATCAGAACATGATTTAGTCAATGAAACTTATTGTGACTGTAAACAAATACCAGCATTTTTTGTCCTACAAGTCATAGGTGCAGGTCTTGGCAAAGCTAGGCCATAAAAGAAGGCATTTATTGAATATTGTTGGTTGAAGACGTGGAGTCATATTATGACTATATTTTTAGGACCCAGTTATCAGGCATCGGGATACAACTTCAATGCATTTGAATGGAGGAGTCCAAAACAAAGAGGCAGTTTATCCCCTCCAAGTAG
Source organism: Gavialis gangeticus (assembly GCF_001723915.1). Taxonomy (NCBI): domain Eukaryota; kingdom Metazoa; phylum Chordata; order Crocodylia; family Gavialidae; genus Gavialis; species Gavialis gangeticus. The sequence continues at coordinate 24,040,906 of NW_017729022.1, read as the reverse complement.
GTCAAGGAACCACCCTTTTCATGACACAGGGTTGAGTGATGATGAATGGGACAGACCAACAGCCAGTGGGTAAGTCACATGCATAGTTACATTATTTGCTGTGTGACTGCAGAATTTGTTTTTAAATTAGTGTTAATAGTCCAGGATGAAAACATCTTTTTCTAACACAGATTTCCAGCTTCTCCTTTAGCTACTGAGATGTAATATTTGCATTTTGTGCTGCATGAGATTTATGATCTATGAAGCTGAAAGCAAGGCTGGCATGTATGGTAAGTTTCTGTGCATAAAAGAGCACAGCATTAGCTGTTAATGTTCAGAAAAAAACTTGTAGGTACATCCCTTTATAATAAGCTTCAGATAGAAGAAAAGAACCCCCTCCCACACACTCCCACTCCTGCACACAATGAACAACAAAAAAGACAGGAAAAGAAGCAAAACCTCACTAAAGCAACTTCATTTTCCATGAGAACTCTTGATTCTGGATCACACTAACTTACAAACAAAGCACAAGGCATTCTTTTCCTCCAGACATGGTAGAAACCAGAGGAATGAGGATAAGAGTCATCATAGCAATCCAGGAAGAGAGAGAGGCAAAGAGTCTTCCAAGACTTCCTGTCCAAAACAAAACAAAATTTTCCAGCCCCATTTTTTGCTTACTGAAAGACACCTCCACATCATCAAAACCAGCAAAACCAAGGGATATTGCACAGTATGAGAAACCAAAGATCCTTCTGCCTTCTATTGTAAGTCTCATCCAATTACTGCTCATTCATCTCTGCAAAAAACATAGTATTTTCTGCTGGAAGAAGTTATTTTCTGCAGAGAAGAAAATAGAAGTCATGCTTATCTAGGATTTCAATTATTCTGCCTTTAAAGAAATACATGCCAGTGTGTTTTAGCACAATGACCAATAAGTCTCAAATCCCAGAACCATAACACATTCAAATTGAATAATAAAGAAAACATCCAGCTATTGTCTTACTGATAAGACAGACTGGATGCGAGTGCCACAGCAGCAAAGTCAGGGGTCAGGTGCCAACTCTGGTTTCAGCCCTGGATATCAGTTGGCTATTCAGAGCAAAGTCTTTTCTACCTCAGGATTTTCAAGTGGAATCTTGATAAGATGACAGCTGTGGTCATAGATAAGCTTTTGCTACCTACCCAGCTGCTTTTGTTCCTACCACATCAAAAGTACAGAGAGACTTTTGTTATTCCAAAGGGAGACCATGAACCTGGACTATCAGAAGAAGACCCTGGCCAAAGAGTAGGTCCAACCCCTTATGCCAGTTTAAATATTCAGTGCTGCTGTCTGTCTGTAAGGTGGTCACCTGGTTCCAAGCAGTTGGAGACAGGTGAGTAAAGTAGATAGTACTGCACTTGCAGAAACTTCAGGTTCATCCACATTCCAATTCCACACCATCTCAAGAAGGACAAAAAACATAAAATCATCCTGAAGAAAATCTTAGACCTCTTACAGTTAGAAACAGCATAATTTATCTCTCAAGACAAAAAGTGCCAGTTGCTTGATGATTAACTCATCATAGTAAGAGAAAGACGTAAAGGAGTCTAAGTCAATGTAGCCCTTGAGCAGGATGGTCACGTTGAAGGTGGACAATCTAGCTTTCACTTTTACTGCAATCTCACCAAGAGACACATTGACACTGGTGAACTCAGCAGATGTTTATCTATGTCAACAATATCTCTAACTGGCCTATGCAAATCACCACTATCAAAACAAAATATTAGTTAATTTTTGGTCTGTCCTGCATCCTAAAGAACTTACAGGTGCCCGTTCTTATGTAACATACGCTTTAGAACTCAGGTTCCCAACCACCAGGCCATGACCTGATACCAGGCCACGAAGGGTTGGCTGCTGGGTCATGGCACGAGCCCCACACTTAGACCCCCATATGTCTGCCCGAGCAAGCGGTTTCCACTGCCAGCAGTGACATGTGGAGTTAAAGCTGGGGAATGGGGCAGCCCCAGGAGGGATGCAGCTGGCTGTGTTTGCCCTGTCATGCTCCTGTGCAGGTCTGCAGGTTGGGAGCCACTGCTTTAGAACAGTCTCTCCAGGGAACCTGTGCCCTGGAGAATACTCTTCATGCTTCAGGCAGTTCAGCATGAACTCATCTGCCTAATTTGGATTAGATGGGCAATCCAATCTTATAGGCACACAGTGCGCACCTCCTGTTTTGGTCAGTGCTTTAGAAGAGTCTTTACGTGAGCTGTATATACACTGGTCAATGCTTGTCTTAATTAGTAATATAATAAGGCCTACAAACATCTCCCAAAAAGCCAAATAAAAGGTGAAATAGTCTGCACCTTGGAGCTGATTAATTCAAATCAACTTCATTCTTTTTCATTTCCTTTTACGCTAAATTGCTGATCATGAAAGGCTGTTTTCACATGTTCTTCAGGGTGGGGGGAGGGAGAGTGCTTTAATTAGAATAGCTTTTGGGAGCCACTCTAATTGAAGCACCTGTAGCATCACATGTATTTAGCATCCTGCACTTCAAAATGGCAGTGGAGGCACTTTAACTAAAGCTTGTTTGATGAGCTTTAGCTAAAGCACCACACCCCCTCTGCCATTTTGAAGCACAGGGATGATGTCTAGGCTGCTGGAGCATGCTAATTAAATTAACCTAATTAGAATATGTTGGAGCAAGTGTTGGGAATGTGTATAGGTGCCCATAGTGTCTAAACCTTTCTAAGTGACGTGAAGCAAGGATGCATTGTGATCCTTGGCAAGGAGGAAGAAACAAGTGTCCTCTAGTAGAGTGGAGAGTACAGCATTCTACATGCCTCCTAGATCAAAGCAACTGATGGTGCTGCATTGGTTTCTAATATAGCACTGTGTTGTTAATATTTGGGTGTCATCTGTTCTAAATGAAATTTTCCAGACTTGACAGATGGCATTAAACCAGAAAAAATGTTTTTATTCCAGTCAGGTAGCCAAACATCCAGCCCATGATAATGGCAGTTATTTCCATACCAGTACTGTGCTAGGGGCAGTGGGAAGAGGAAGAACTAAGGCAGCAGCCCAGTGACTTGGTATAAAGAGAAGTCCTGGCTTCTTGAACACGGTTTGCTTGGCCTGAAAACAAGTAATAAAGAAAACTACCCTTCCCTTTTATTCTCCTCCCATTGTTATTAAATTAATGGCTTTGTTTTAACAAGAGGAGCACTTTTACCCTCGATTCAAACTCAAGACGAGATGCAATCATGACTCTGATAAACACGCTGTTTGGGGATTAGTTAAATAATAGGCTGAAAAATTGAATCAGATATGAACTAGGAATCTGGTAATAAGGTTTATAATTTGTTTAAAATAAACATCATTTATTCAACCACTGCTTTAAGAGTAAAGATCAATAACAGTGTGCTGCCTGGAACAATTTCCTCCTTATCAGTGTAAAAATCCTAAGACGTGAGACACAATTTAAAGTAAGTAAAATAAGGCTTGTTTGAAGACAGTATCTAGAAAATGGATTATACTTCTACTGACAAAACGGTGTGCTGGTCCTGCTAACAGACATGCTCACTCTTCCATTTTTCAGGAGAATTCTGGGGCCACCGTGGCCTTCTGCTAAAGTTCTCTGTCCTTCCTCTGGGTAACACTAAGAAATACTTTCCCCCAACATGCTACTTCCTTTGAACTGTATAGTATAGCTGCAGAGAGGAGAGAGAACACACAGCATCAGAAAGACATGGGAGTGTTCGGGAAGAATCAAAGAAATCGGTCAGAGCAAACAGCAGTGGAGTGGAAAACCCAGGGCCAAGAGGTAGAAATGTGGAATGAGAAGGACAGAACTAAAGAAAGGAGAGGGAATGGAAAAAGCAGAACAATCCAGAGAACAAAACCAAGAGTGCACACAAACTCACTAAGAGAGAAAAAAAGGAGAAAAGCAATTTATATGAGAATCAGCGTAAAAAGAAAGAAGACAGAACAGCCAAGAGAGAGAGAAAAATGGGAAGAAAATAGGCAAGATTCATGAGATGCTCCAAGGAATGGCATTGAGACTGGTGTAAGCAAATAGTGACTAATGTCATTTGAAAACTTCCTGATTTTAATGAAATTTACCAAGTACCTTATAATTAGGAGGAAAAAAGTTTTCAGAGTAAGATTCACCAGACTGATGCTCTTGTCCCCTTTTATTTAGTAATCTGGGGTTTAGGCACTCAGTGGGATTGTAGCAGAAATAGGTTCATTTCTGTCCTCTTACTGTGGGGATTTGACTCCAAGGACCTCCCAGAAATTTTCATAATTCCCCACTATACGGCAAACTGAGGTGGGTCCTCATTATCTTTTCTGTTGGAGCTGTTTCACTTTGCATGGAATACCAGAGAAACACCAGCATCACCACCCCTTCTTCAGCAGTTTGGAAATTCTAGTCCTTCACCTGCTTTTATTACAAATACCAGAAAATAAAACATCGTGCTTTGGGTTTAACCAGGACATTTTTCTTAAAAATGGAACAAAAATTATTAGTGGTTTGTTTCAGCAAGAAAAACTGAAAAGCTGGGTTTGAGCAAAACTATTTTAAATGTATTTTTCAATTCAAACAAGTCCAGTTTTTTTCTACACAGCCCTAGTTGGACCCAGAGATCAGGAAGCTTTCAGCTACAGGGGCAAGCAAGAGATTAAAGGAAAAAAAAGACTGAGATTCTCACACTGGCATATTAATACATTCTACAGGGATTACATAAGACTAGGCTGGCCCATCTGGCTCACTAAATGCAGTCCCCTCTTATGGCAGTGTAATAGTGCTGTTGTTGTGATGGTCCAGAAGTTATATGAGAAGCAAGGAAGAATGTCTTCCATTCAAAAGCTTGTCTATCTCTATCCCAGCTACATAGTTTTCTCCTGTTATCAAAGACAACCCCCACATGTAACCCTATTCCTACACTTACCGAGCTCCATTATATGTGATAGTTCAATATTAGCATACTGTATTGTAATAGTAAGATACTATATTGGACTTCTTTGACTATGCAGAGTTGGCACCAACCCTAAAAGGAATTTTCTCAGAATTCCTGCAACTTCAGAGGTCAAAGACCTCTCTAAAACATCATGTTAACATCATGGGGAGGAGTCTGTCTCAGTGATCTGAGTAGATATCCTCATCATTGCTGAACAGTACTTTAGAAGAAACACTGGAGCTATAAAAAAACATTGCGATGGGAGGCTGGTTTGCCTGAAAAGGCCAACCACTGTCTGCCTAACTGATAGTAATTGTGAGAGAGCATTCTTGGTGCAAAGCTGTCGTGTGTGAAGTGTTCAAGCGGTAATGCCTTTGACATTAGAAGCTATTATGTTAACAGAGTACCCCATTAGCAGTATCGTAGGCAAAACACCATTTATCAAGAAAGTCCTGAAATGTCTCCATAATGGTGCTCCCTATGTATGTAGACTGCTGGACACTTCCAAATGCAGTGTAAATTATTCTTCATCTGAGTGCCTTTGCTATCTTGCATGCTGATAGCCCAATAAAATGCTGTGGCACTGTAGCTCTGCATTGTGTTTCTGCAGTCAATAATTGGCAGGTTTTATCCAAACTCTTGCTGACCAATTCTATGTATCACTCAGCCAATTCTTGCAGGAGAGAGCTGGTGATAAGGCTTCAGCACTTTTATGAAACGGCGAAGAATAAATCAACAACAACAAGAATGGCCTAGAAATGGACTTTAAGTAGATACTTGAGCACTTTGTTGAATTGGTGCCTACTTCTCAGTGAAATAGAGTTGTAAACATTCAAGAGCCTATATATCCTGCTGCCCATAGATATAGTAATTGCAATAGTTGTTGTGATAGAGGCTGGGACGGGGTTATATTAATTATGATAAATATAGCCAAGAATGAAGGACTCAGCTGAAAGCATCAGGATTGGAGTAGATACGTTTGCAAGATGTTATTTACAAAGGTGAGAGCTACTTTTATACACCACCAGGGAAGTTTGTGAGGTGGGAAAGTCTAATTATAAATATAGCATTGCACTGATAAGCTATGAACTGTAATTCTGTCTGGTTCACTAATTTTCATTGAGAGGTCCCAGTTATTGCAGAATGAAATGCATATAAATTGTTCTTAAGCCCTTTCCTTTGCTCAAAATATACCTCTTCCTTACCCAGTCACATGCTAACAGTTGCCAGTATGTGAGGGTGACTCTCACCCACACAGACCATCCCACCAGCTGCTGGTTTGTGACCCCCCACCCCTCCCCAGTCTGTCCTCTTCTTATTGCAACAGTCTATTACTGCAGCTCCAATGTGTGGCAAGATGCTTGTTTGAATGGTACTTTTCAAAATGAAGCCTTTACATTGTTTGTACATTTGACTGAACCTCTCTTTGTGAATCTAGCTTTGCAGGTACCCATGATAACACCGAGACTGACCAGGAGGAAAATTTCTGGTCTCAGGCTCTGGAGGATTTAGAGACCTGTGGCCAGTCAGGCATATTGAGGGAGCTAGAGGTAGCACAATCTTAACCCATTCATCCTACTATATAGAGATAATATTTTTGTTTGTTTTACATTCATTTTATGTTCTTTTCTGCTGTATATTTTTAGTTCGCATTAATCACACAACTTCATTTAAAAGCTTTAACCCCTTTCCACAGGACAAGGCTGACAGGCGTCTGTATTTGAGAAACATGACTCTCTTGGTACCTAACCTTTATGTTTATATTTTTGCTTGTGCAGCTGCTTCCCCCACCCTTAATAAAGCTATTTTCTTGCATACAATGCAGCTGAAATTCTAGAAACATGTTCACCCCAAAGCTTCCTGATTTGCAGCTTCTGCTGTGTGCACTGCTAACACTGCCTGCACATGCAGCAATTGGTGCAGAATTTTTACGTGGGCATCATTTTCCAGCAGCAGTGCATCCCATTCTCTTCTGGCTGCTTTGTGAAGTTTTTCTTCGCATGTTGTAATTTGTATGTGGAATAGAACTTAATTTGATTAAGGCGAACATAAAAGAAAAATGTCACCTAAAACATTTTTACAAGAGCCTTATCACTTGGTAAACAAATATAACAGCTTGAGAAACATTCAGAGCATAGATACACACACACGCATGCACACTGAATTTTTACATTATGCCCTAGAGTAAATGGCAGATATGAATTCCATTTCAATGTTGTTCCATGTAAAGGTCGGGTGGGGATGAGCACAGTAACTGCATTTTTTTTTGTCTAATTACATTTTCTGTAACTTGTTTAACCAGAACAATTAAGAATATACTGACGCTTTTAAAGCTGTGGAATGGAAAGTCCTAAAATATTTTCTTTTATGTTCTTTTAAATTCCCTGAGCTGCAGAACTGGCAGAATCTCATTTTCATTTTTATGTTATGTAAAGTCCCTTAGCAACCACAAGGAATGTGAATGGCATAACTGGGTGAAATTTCTGCAGTTTAAATTGATTGTACATCCTCAGATTTATGGCTTCTGTATTGCATGTATGGTTATTATGTACTTGTAATTGCAAGACAAAAAATTTAAGGGAAATACTTAATGTCAGTTTGGTTTAATTTTGTAGTTATCTCTGGCATGGTACCACTTATGGTTTTCATTATTCAGGGCACAGCAAAATGGTGTGGAAATAGATAACAAGAAAGGATATTTCAGCAAGTTAAGATTTCTGTAATTTAAATATCAGTTATGTGGTATAGAAATTAAAACTTGGAATTGCAATTGAGTACTTCTGCTTTACCAACCTCAGTATTGAGTTGCATAGCTCTGAACAAACATCATCCATCCAGAAGTCACATTATAGAACTAGGATTCCCAGTAGGTTATGTGGTGTGATTTTTGAAACTTTAAGATTTTTGAAAAGCTAAGTTTAGCCATGCTCATGGATAGATCTAGGATTTTAAAATGGCTGGAGCAGATTGTGTAGCACATCATCAAACACAACACATTTTTCTCCAGTTAAAGAGAAACCAGGATCTTTACTAATAAGCCAGGATCTAGCACAGTTTAAAATCAAAGCGAAATAAATACGTCTTTATTGGAATGTGCACTAGGTTGCTTGATTATATATAAACATTAAAAAACACAAGAAACTAGGCAAAAAATGGTCAAAGTAATCAAAAGATAGTGTTTCATTAGTCCTGTAGTCGTTATAGTTAAATGTACATCTCTTAATCAAACTCGTAAAATGAAGTCCAGTCTTGAGTGTCTTGACAGTACCTCCAATACTTTACTGTCAGTCATCTGAGATATTACTACACCTCTGTTAAGGTTTTTAGCTAGAGCTAAAAACAGTCTTCAGGGCTCTGAAATCGAAGAGAGGAATTACTATGAACGGCTAGCAGACAGCAAAATTGCAGAAGAAAAGGTAGTTTGAATAGTGGAACATCAAGACCATTAAAAAGGGGAGAGTCATTAACACCTATGGAATGAAGAGAAACTAGCAGGAATCAAGTCAATTCTAATGAATCATTAAGTCAGTCGACTCCCACAGTACTCCCTGAATAGAAATGCTGCTGCCCTCGCTAGGCAGTAGATTTTAAAGTGTGGGTGGAACAGGAATTAGTGTGGGGGGGAGGGGTACAACAGCACCACTGCACCCACCCCTGGATCCTTCCCTGAGCATACTTCCACTTGTTTTAAAGTACTGACCTTGCTTATTTGGTTAAGACTTCCTTCTTATTTATTTCAAGATCTTCAGCCAAACAGTAAAGATTTATCAAATCCACCTGCTGCTGTAGTTTCACCAGGGAGCACGATAGAAGCTATTACAAGTGTTTTGTCATTTAATGAAAGTAGGGCTCCAGAATTTAACTTTCATTTTATTTTAAACATATTTTGAGTGTAAATAAATGATTGCATTGCACAGGCTTCAAGCTGTAATCAGCTTCATGGTATTAAAGCTTCCTTGGACATGTTAATGGCACATTCCATAGGGAAACCTTTTGCCAAAGAGCTTTTTTTAGTGGCTTCACAAGGAGATTTCATGTCTGTCCTCTTGCCTTTTGCTGTACCCTGAAGTGACTGTGTTTTGAAAATAGAACAGAGAATTTAGCCTTCTTTAATACAAATTATACATTAAAAAAATAAACCTGTTTGTTACCGCTGTAGGCCACCATTATGTCAGGAAGTACAATGAGTTTGAATCATGAAAACCCACAGCCTCGCAGCCACTTGGGAAGACAAGCCAGTTTTCAGGAAAGAAGCACCACAAGGCCACATTACAGCCAGACGACCCGCAGCAACACCCTGCCATCAGATGTGGGCAGAAAGTCTGTGGTTCTGAGAAAAATTAAACAAGAAATGAAAGAAATCATGTCACCAACTCCTGTGGAGTTACACAAGGTCTGTAATTTTTTTTAATGGTAATTCTTCATAATATATACAGCATAGGGATTCTAATTGTGTGGTTGTATATTAAGTACTTTTCATAATGACCCCACAAGTTTGAGTATGGGTCTATTATTTCTTCTTGGAAACACGCTTGTAATGTGTTCTTATAGGGGAACAAACTGAATAAGTTGTATCCTCATCTACTATTTACTTTTATGGCAAATCCTCAGAGGAGATGGCTGCATAGGATCTTGTTTTTGTTGGTGAGTTCTCTCTTTTTTTTTTTTGCTTTGGATGGGTTATTTCTCCATCCCCATATTGTGGCTTTACCTACATTGCTTCTATTGGCTCTGCCTCCTCTTTCAAGAAGGTAGAGTAAAAATGAAATCTTTGAGGACCAAGGGTAGTAAAACAATGGATCAGGTTATCCAGAGAGGTGGTGGAAGATCCATCCTTGGGGGTTTTCAAAACC
>NW_017729022.1:24001529-24026133 GCF_001723915.1 Gavialis gangeticus | reverse complement strand
GCACATGCCCAGAAGAGACAGCCTGTTACTTCAACCCAGCTGGCCCCACCTGGCTTATTAATGCTGAGCACCTGCTAATTTTTTTGGGTAGATGCTTGAGCCCCGGAGCACCCACAGAGTTGGTGCCTATGGATGGCTCTTTCACAAGAACGATCTGCTGGTAAATTGGAACTAGCAACAGTAATAATTCATCTCTGCAAAATGTGTCTGTTAAGAAAAAAAGATTACTTTCCAAGAAATATATTTCTTTAGTATGTGACTCAAAAGGCCATGTTGCTTTAATTTTTCCTTAGCTGTGAACCTGCTGATCTCTCTCGCTTTGTTTTTACTGTTGTGGTTCACTTTTTATTCCTGCAGTAGCTCTCTCCCAGTGATATAAACAATCACAGGTTTTAAAAGTGTCCTCCTGGAGAAGAAAGAGAAACCAAAAGTTGGATTGTGGCATAATTTCCCAAATTGTTGGATTCTTGCATAAAATATCACTTGGAATACAGAAGTTAGATGTGAATGCTCCATAGTAACAATGATTTTGGAGAAAACACTTGCTGTGTTTGACAGGCAGTTTATGACCAGGTGTGAAAAGGGGATGGGATGGTTATATCTCAATGGAATTCTCGGTCCAAGGGCTTTTTTCTCTATTTGTAAAGTGTTGGATGCTAACAGAAGAAGGCAGGGATGGGAGTTCAAAGGCAAAGCTGCCAGATACTCCTCCTCAAGCTGAAGTTTGACGTTAATGCTGAGACAGTGATGAAAGCCCTCTTTCAAGGGGTAATATAGGGCACCTATACACGTACATTCAGGCTGCTCTGACATGCTGTAATTATACTGCATTGGAGCAGACTCAAGTAATCGAATCTGCTGGAGCATGGTAATTACCACACTCCAGCAGACTCCAACATCTCATGTATCAGCATCCCTGCACTGAAAAATGGCAGTGGGGGCACTTTTAACTAAAGCTCATTTGACAAGCTTTAGTGAAAGCGCCCCCACTGCTATTTTTCAGCATGGGGGCGCTGATACACAACAGTCTGGGTGCCATCTGAAAGATTAGGTATCCTGTGCTTCCTGTCTAGGGATGGTGTCATGTGGTGGATACAACCCAAAAGGGAAAAACTGAAACGCTCCAGGCTGCAGGTGAGGGAACCATGGAGTGGAGGTCTTTATTCTGCTTTAGAAAGTCTTCCCATAGGGAAGCTGGAGTGACATGTAGCCTATATATGTGCAGAAAAGCTTGTACAGATTTGAAGGTGTGATGAGGGAGGTGATGGAGCTGAGGCCCAATAGGGAGACAATTAATTAAGTGGATTAGTCTCTTTATCTAATACATCAGTGAGTTTTTTTCAAAGGGGAACCCTGATTTCAGAAACACCCGACTTCAGGACAAAGATAAAGCAGTCTGTAGATTAGGCTTCTGTAGCACATTTTAAGGCAGATGGGAATGACAGAAAATGGAGCACTTTTATCCGTTGATTTGCTTACACATCAGGTAAATTAAATCCTCAAGGATGTCTTGTTTTATAGGCAGCCTTCCTGAGTGTTATATGCCATCCTGCACATTTATAAAGAGGGACCAATAAGTTAAAAAAACAACCAACATGACTTTATTTCCTAATGGATCAAAACATATGTACTGTAGATACAACTGATTAATTTAAAATTTGAGATATGTTGCATGTGGTCTCTGAGCTGTTGGTTGTGTTGGAGGATTCAGATTCCAGAAAGAACAATTTTCTCTCTTGCAATTAATAAATGTGTTTTGTAAGACATGAAATCCCATTTTTTCTCAAACAGATGCAGAAGATAGTGGGCTAGCTGACAAAATTATAGTCTCTGTGGTCAGATTCATTATATATGAGCAGGAATAATGAATTTAAGTAGAAAAATGTATTTTAATGATTCTCCACAGATAGAATGACTTCCACTTATGATTTTTATTATGTTGCTATTCAGCAGTGCAATGAAACCTTTGTTATATTCATAATACTGTCACTTACATCTTAAGGGAGTTCAAGAACTGCTGTGCTTCTCTTCTACTGTCACTGTAACTAATAAGTGCCCAGTGGACAAATGGCGACATAGAAAACAAAAGAGTTTTCATTTTAAGTGTATTGTGTAAGACTGTGTTTGTGCTTGCATAAACTCACAGGAACTGAAGCTTACGGTCTCTCTCAGATCGCTCATCTCTTTCAAGAAGAAGGAATTGAAGTGGGTCTGGTAATTAGCAATGCAAAATAAGTTAGGAAAAGATGGCAGCAGCAACAGAGGATCAGGAGCATTATGAAATGAAGAGAGCTGTAAAAAGAATAGATAGTGAATTTGAAGACACAAGAACAAAGTTGGGAGAAATTAGTTGTGTTTTTCTGGTCACCTGCCATCCCATCAGCCTTCCTCTTTCTCCAGTTTGCAAACACTTTTCTCTCTCTGCTTCTTTTTTTCGACTTCCACCCCCCTCCTCTTTTTGTTTTCTCCCATTTCTTTTCTTTAGTCTCCTCAATTTGGCTTCACCCTGAATGAATGCCATCATCACTAACAAAGCTAAATAGGTTGGTCTTTAATTTGGAGCTGAACAAGCTGTGGCAGAAAAAAGTGTTTCCGTAAGTATCCCATAGCTGAGATGCTGCTGCTGAAAATGTTCTAGCGTCTGCGCAGACCAGCCTTAAACAGTTGAGTCAGTGACATTAAAGGACCCCTGTGGAATCATAGCAGTTATAGAAAACTGTGCTTGACAAGGAAGCCTTTGAGAGACATCAGTAACAACCCACCTAGTCCGCAGTGCAGCAAAGCATTTAATTGTGCACTCAATACTAAGTTCAGGAGTACTCCCCTTAACTTCAGTAGGACTACTCAGATTATACCTTTAGTAACTCATTGACCTGTGCTGTGTAGTGCTACATGAGCACCAAGAAGCTCTACCAAGAGGGAGCTGAGAAGCAGCAGTTACTATATTTACAAATCCAAGATCAGCTCTTTTCTCCCAGTCTACATATGGGGGGGAAGCCTTAGATTCAAGACTGATTTGGGGCATCTGCTACCTGGGAGGCACACAAGGGCTTCAGGGTGGGAGGCATGCAGGTGTTCATAGTTTTCCATTTATAGATTCTAATTATGGGAGATATAATCTTAAATTTGACATTGTCTTGGATTCAGGTAAATATAGTATTGGCCTATGTATAGCACTGCATTAACATGGTTGCGCTGCTTCCAGCTCAGGAGGTAATGTGCAGAGCAGGTGCAGTATGTCTCAGCACAGCAGCAGTATGTGTTACACCTTCAGATGACTTACTGGGCTATGTTTTATTGCAGGGGTGTCTATCTCATCCAGCCCTGTGGGCCAGATGAGGGGTACAGGACTAGTCCACAGGCAGGATCAAGCCTACAAACCAGCCTCATGTGCTGGATCCAGTGCACAAGGCTGGTGTTGCCCCACATGCTGCATTTGGCATACACCCCAGACTAGGCCCGTATGCTGCAGGCAGCACACACAGCAGCTTCAATCTTGCATGTAGCATGTGGGATGGGGCCAGTCCAACACCCGCAGGCAGCACTACATGCCAAATTGTAGGGCTCCACAGGCCAGATACAGCCTACAGGCCATATCTTTGACACCTCTGCCTTATTGAATCAGGACCTATGTGCCTTCTAGGTAATAGCTCATACTTTCACTTCAGGCCACAAGAGGGAAGGCAACCCAAGGTCTCATTGAGTTTTCCATTTTGTAATGGTACTGGTGCTAATTTAGTTGGCAGCGTAGTCAAAACACCTTCCATTGTAAAGAACAAAGATGCAGTGATACTCCGAAGGAAAAGCCTGCTAGAAACACAGTTGTGCAAGTAAATGATCTAGTTGCAATACAAGAGGAGAAAGAATAAAAACTGGTCAGAGTAAAAGCACAAATGAGTAAGGCTAAAAATAAAGCATTGTGAGTGGATTATCTGGCCAAATAGTTGACCCTTCCATGGTGGAAATTAATAGAACTGAATGACTTTACTGCTGCAGATTTTGCACTAGGTTGTCATGACTTTTGTATTATACTGCTTAGCCAAATACATGTGGTTTCATTACGCAAATTTATAAAAAAAGAAAAAATTGGGTTAAGAATTATTATATAACAGTTGCATTGAGGTAGCGTCTACAAGCCAGCTGTGTTAGGGTACCACTGTGTTATGCTCTGAATAAAGTCGCAGGAACAACATCTATGCTCAGCTTATGACTGTGCAAAACATCTGCAAATAGTAAGATATCTCTTGAAATAAAACCTGATTAGCAATCCTTACTCACAGCAACATTGTATTCCTGTATTTGTGCAGGTTGTCTCTTAAGGAATTTATTAAAATTCAGATCAGTTTATTGCATTGTTTAGTGAATTCTTCTATGAACTCCTCTTGGCTGTGAGAGAGCAAAGCTTTCAAATCTGAATTCTGTTATACCAAGTTGTTAAAAAAACTTTAGATGGTAATTAATAGCTGTTCATATAACTGAACTGACATATTGTTAAATCATCATTCAAGTAAAATTAATATCTTCCTTGATGTGATCTACACAGAAAATATCAGAGGAGCCATATTAAAAAGTTCCACATGCAAAATGGTGCCCCAAGAGCAAAACTTTTCAACAGTCCTCATATAATTTTCTCATTCCCATTTAATGAGGTAATATTATCCTTCTAAAATTATAGAATGCTCCAGAAATTTGAATGCCTCATTTGATTTGCACTACACTTCTAAACTTAACATCCAAATCCAAAAAAAAAGAAGCAGCTGTAGACTCAGTACTTGTAAGTTTCTATTTAAATTTATGAAAGTTTAATTTTATATAGAACACTTCCCTCAGGGTCCAGCATAGATTTTTTGTTGCTGGTTTATCAAAGGAATTTTAGAAGTCTAATAAATCTTTTACTTTTCAAACTTTTCATATTCATTTTACATATTGTAAGGCTGATGACTGAAATTGCACCATTAAAAATACCAGTGTGCCATCGTTATCTACAATAGCAGACCCTGCAGTTAAACCGCCTTAATGGGAAACAAAAGAAGTGAACTGCAGCAGTTTCCTGGATAAACAAGTTTTTCCCATGCCCAGACTGAAATACAAAGCAAGAGAGTTCTGAGAATCGGCCTTCATCCATTTGTTGAGTCATCTGAGGTCCAAGGTAGCTCTGATCCGTATACCCCTGCATATACCAAGACAATAAAGAACATGGAATATCGTCCCTAGGAGCCTTCTGAGGGAACTAGCTAGATGGTGCAAAATCTTGTTCAGCACCAGCTCATGTGTCAAAGGATTGTGCTAGATGGGTGATTTGAAGAAGAGATGGGGTGGGAGCGTTAAACCTCCTTAACCAAAGACTCCCTACTACTTTCACCTGATTATCTGTGGCTGACAGAAACTCTTTTTCTGGGAAGTTGGACATTTTTCTTCTTAGATTCCAATCAGGGTAGAGGCACAGGCTTTGTTATCCCCGTGATCTCCTGGAGACATTTTTACCCCAAGTTTTGCTGCTCGATCCACAGTTCCGTAAATTTTCCCATGATGTACCACTGCCATGTTGCCCATATCATTCCTATGGTGAGGACAGACAGACGGTATTATTCTGCTGGTTTGCACACTTTTCTGGTACCTTTTCTGGGCAGAGAGTAGAGAAAAGAGAGACTGCTGCCATCTGCATGCACTGTATAGTACTGTCTTGCCCAATATTTGTTGAAGTAGGGAATTTCAATGAGCAGTGGATTTACTTGAAGCAGTATCTGCAGTCCAGAAGTGTAGCCAGATGTCGCATATGTCTGCTAAACTGGATGCCTTGGCTGAGAATATCTTAACATCAGTTAAGATGTCAGTGGTGAGGAAAGCTGTTGCTTTGGGACCTCTTCATTATTTTTTTCCTCTGGTTGCCAGGTCTCATACCTGAAACTGGCCAGATGGTGAACATTTCAATTCTCTTCAAAATACTCAGAGGCTCCTGGTTGGATTTTTCTGAGCTGGAATTGCAGCTTCTCAGTGTCCAGCTGTAAATCTCAGCCCATGGAGTATGGGGTAACTGTGACTGACTGTAAGCATAATTCACCCCCTGAAGGTCCTGTAAAGGCTGCGCTCACACTGCCTGTGGGGTTCAGAAGACAAGGCTGGGAAGGTACTGCTGCAACAGATTTGACTGGGTGAAACCATCATGCTGCCAAATACTTGATCCAGGGGAGCAGAGGCAAGAAGAAAGAGTAGTATGTAATTGCTGCTGTCTAAAAAGCAAACTAAAAGGAAAGCTGGAAAAGAAGAGGGTTGGGAGTAAAGCAACTGCTACTGATGACTGCCACAGGAGTAGAACTTCTGGTGGAAAGTTGGCAAAGGGGCACGGCTGGCATAGGTGATGCTGTGGACTTGAACTGTCTCTAGAACTGCCCATGCATCTGCTTTGTAGGAGATGCTGGGCACAGAATTGTGCATCAGGAATCAGTGGCTGGAAATTTAAGACATATTCAGGACAGAAATACGATATACTCATTTAATGCTAAATGTGATAGCCATTAAAACAAACCACCAGGGAATTGCTGGATTCTCCATCTCTTTATGTCTTCAGATGAAGCCTGGAAATATACTTTAGCCAAACTTATTTAGCCAAGTTATTTTGGGTTCAATACAGGTGTAATTGGGTAAAATCCTCTGGCCTGAGTTGTACAGGTCAGATTAATGATGATCTAATGATCCCTTTTGGTAAGAATTTATAAAATTCAAAATTATAACCTAAGTCCCTGAGTAGCAAAAAATGCATTCTGAAATCCCATTGCCTTTACCGAGTTTAACAAATGTGCTTGAAATGTTCTGCTGAGCTGGGAAAGAGGAACCTATAACTACACCAACTGAAACAATAACTCATGGAAAAGCCAGGTCTGTATTCAACCCCAGTTCAACTGGTCCTCCCACTATCCTACAGTATGATTCTGCTGGCACTCCTAGGTTCAGTTGTCCTATCTGGCGTCTTTGTCTTAAGCACCTTATTTTGTTGCTTGACATTTAGACACAAGCAATCAATCAGCCCTTAAAATGGTCTCCTGGATCAAAACTTACCAAAAAAACAAGTCATTTTCTATTACAGGGAAGGATAAGGCTTCCTGTTCCTTGGCTATACACATCTTTACAGAGACCGTGTCCTATTAGTGCAATGGAAATCATGGGTTATTTTCAGGCAAGGTTCTTTTGTTAGATGTGATATCTTTTATTAGACCAACTGAGTAGTTGGGAAAAAGTTCTTACCAGGCTTTCGGGTGCAGTCACCCTTTGTCAAGCATTGGGAGTCTCTGCTGGTCTGAAAGTTTGCTGAGAACTTTTTTCCAGCTACTCAGTTGGTCTAATAAAAGATATCACATCTAACCAAAGAACCTTGCTGGCCTATGTCCTTAGACCAACACAGCTACAACCAAAAACTGGGCTATTGTCAGCAGTCACAATTACAGTCATACTAGTTAAAGCATTATATAAGCAACAGAAGCCTTCATGCGAAGTTTGGAGAAAGCTTGTCCTTTAGGCAAGTTTTTTCCCCGTAAGTGTCAAAAATTGTCACTTTCTCCTGAACTAGCGGGTGCTGGTCAGAGACAAGGTATTAGACCAACTGGACTTTTGGTTTTTGCTAGTGTGCAAGTCTCACAGGTCTATAGAGTAGAATTGTATGCATCATCTTTGCTAATTCCCACCTTGTCATGCAATGAAGTAAGTTACCACTCCCGGTTCCTCTAAGATTGAATCTAGTTCCACTTCACTATAGTGGGTGAAGGAGAGAGAAAACCTTCTTTTAAATACTTTGCCATCTGCTCACAAACATCAAAGGGCATTTTGATTCTCATCTGCTCTATGACCCTGCATATTTTTTTTTTTACCTTGCATTTGTGTCCAGTCTTCTTAAAACAGGCGGTTCACATGAAACCCCTTTGTACTGGCATGGAAAACAGTGATCTCAACTAAGGAGAACCTGTGCCGTGGCCCACTGCTAATTATTTTCTTTTTGTCAGAAACCGTACACACAAATCTGTCAGCAAAATGTATTTTCTCCTTTTATTTTCTAGCCTTGTTAAAATGTTAGCCTTATGGCTGTCTCCTAGCAGCTTGAAAATATACTTGAGATCAAAACAATCTTAGACATGCTGCCATATCACAGACTAAAGTCTCCATCAATAACAGATTTCTGGAGTTTTCTTGGACTCCTGCTCATCTATCAACTGTCAGTATAACCTAACAATCTTTCTAAGGTTCATTATTCTTAATCACATGGTAAGTGTACAGTAGCTGAAATGCTCTTCCAACTCCTGAAATCCATTAAATTTGAGGTGTGGTAAGCAACGGTAGAAATAATTTGTGGGTTTTCTAATATACTATTTCCCAGAAAGTTTAACATCAGAGGTCTTACAAAGAATGAAGGACAGAAGAGTATGCTTCCCTGCACAAGAGAAATACTTTAATCTTAAATGTTGATAGGATTTTGGACTGGCCTTTTAATAGTGTACTGCACTGCAACACCACGGAGGGGAACAGGGAGGAAAAGAAAGGAGGGGTTGCGGTACAGTAAGGGACAGTATTGATTGTCTTCAAGTCTCTGTCTTCATGGGTAAATAAGGATGTGTTTCAATCATGAAATTTCAGTTGGGCTGGTTTAGGTTAATACACCCCACTAAGATGCAAGCTAATGCATTTGAACCTAGGCTAGCCAGCTAGGTCAAAGCCAGCTGACTTGTAGCTACACAGGAACTTGGCTTATATGACCAAGTGTCACGGCTTCAACTAGATTAGCCTGCAGCCACACCTGGACCAGGAGCAATACATAAATAGGGTTATCATCAAAGGTCTCCCTGAGCCTTGCCTGCCCTGTAGCAGCATTAAACATCATATACCAGGGAAAGTGCAGTTTTGATTGAAATACTGTCTGGGCACAACTGTGTCATTGAGAGATCATGTCTCTTCACACCTCTAACCTACGTCTCTTTGCCAGGCATCTGTAGGGTGGACATGGCTTGAAAAGATGACACCCTGCCTGTACAAGAAAAACCTTTCAAAGTCTTCTGGAATCCTTTTTGACCAGAACAATCAGAAACACAATGCAAGATAAAAAGGATCATCCTCAGAATACCCCTGATGTTTCCTCAGGGAATGTCCTTCTCCCTAAAATATTTAATTGTACCAGCTTTTATTTTCTCCTTTTGGACAGTATTTCTTCATCCCCCATTTCAAGGGCAACATAGGCTTTTCTATAATTATTTTTCTGAAGCAATCTCACAGTTGTATTTTCCTGTAGATACATACTCCTTTAACTCTCCTGACATTAGACCTTATGTAACTAAGACACTGGGTGGATGGAGCTTGCCAGTGCTATTACTAGTTTGGTCAGTGGTAGTTACTGCTGTGAAAGTTACAGAAGAATCAATAAAGCATTAAAGCCTAATGCAATTTTGTTTAAAAGGTTAGTTCATTTTGTGTTACCTCACATCCAGCTTTCCTCTGGGGATTCCTAAAAACCCAAATCTTGATAATAGTGCTCAGACTCAACTTTGGAACTGAAAAAAGGCCTGCAAACTATAAATGTCATGAATCTGCTCCCCACAGGACGGTTATACAGGTCAGCTTTGGACAGTTTTGAGCTCTGCAGCACAGGATTTTCCTATTTGGAATCCTGAAGCTTGAAAATGTAAGCTCAGGTGATACTGTAGCCTGTTACATTATTTAGTCCCACTGGATTTCTCAAAGCTAATTATGCTGATACAGCCTAAAACTATCAAAACAAGTCAAAATATGCATTTATTTAGCCTAAGTCCAAGTACCACATCTTAAAGGATCTGGGAATCTAACAGCTTCTACCTGCCCGGTAGAGCTAATCTATGGAAATAAAACAGCTGGAAAACAAGACAATAAAGGGACTTACAGGGAAAAAAAGTCTCAGAAACACCGAGAAGACGGGGATAAAACATAATGATTAGTAAAGTAAACTGGACATTCCATTACTGAAAAACACTGAAGAAAAGGCTATGGACGAAATTAGCAATATAAAGTAAAAGGCAAATGATTACTCATTTGGAATTAACAAAAATCTCATTTTGTTTGCAGCAGTGCACAAATGTGGAAAAACATTTGCTTTCTTATTTTTCTAAACTATTTCTACAGGTAACTTTGTTTAAGGACTCTGATGCAGAGGACTTTGGATTCAGTGTCTCAGATGGTTTACTGGAGAAAGGTGTATATGTTAAAAATATTCGGCCAGCTGGTCCTGGGGATCTGGGTGGTTTGAAACCATATGATAGACTTTTGCAGGTAAAACTATTGGCATCTTACATTTTAGTTATTAATTACTTTAAATGTATATAATATTATATGGGGGGTATACATACATAAATGTATATATGAAAGTATATTGGCAGATTTTATTGTCACGTATTTGGAATGACCTTGTTTCCCACCTTTAGTTTGACTAAAATTCAAACTTTAACCTTTCAGGTAAATCATGTTCGTACCAGAGACTTTGACTGCTGTCTCGTTGTGCCCCTTATAGCAGAATCTGGCAATAAACTGGAACTGGTTATTAGTAGAAACCCACTGGCTGCTCAGAAGGGAACTTCAGACCAACAGACTTTAGCAGGTGCTGAATGGAGTGACCAAAATAATGCCTTCCTTCAACAAACTGGACATATCACTAGTGTGGAGACACGAGAACCTACAAACACATTATAGCAAGAAGTTATTTTAATCAGACACTTGGTAATGAAAGACCATATATGGTGCTAACTCCCTTTTAAGATTACTGTGATAACTGAGGCACAGATACCATGTGGCATTAAAAAGAGCAAGGGGTCCAACTATCTGTTTCAAGGCCTATATTACTTCAGCAATGGAGTTGCAGTTTTATTTCAGATGGTATGACTACTGAGAAGTGCCATTGCAACCTAAGCCTACTACCATAAGTCATGGCAATGTTGAGTAAAGAAATGGCTAATGGCCTTAATTTTTCCCTGACTAAGAAATTTGGGAGGTGTTTAAAGACACTATTTTTGCTCTTTGCCTTCTTTACAGCATCATCATTTTTGAAAGAAAAAGATTGGATAAATCTCTTTTTACCTTGATGTCCAGATTTTGTTTTTAAATACAAATCTACTAATTTGTAAACCAGCTGGTTTCTGGATGAGGGATTTACAAGATGGTGGTATGCTGCACCAAGAAGGTCACTTGTTAAATGGCTAGGAATGTAGTGTTTGTGAATAGTGTTCTGCTGAAGAGGTGCAGTCTTCAGAGTAAGCACTATTCAAATGGTTTTAGAAAATGCACGGAAGAAGCTGCAGCATGTGGTGGTGAAGTTTCCTGCCAAAAACTGTGGTAAAACTTTATTAGGCGTTATATGTTATTTCCTATGCAATGAAGTACTAAACAGGATACGTCTTGCAACCTGTATGATTCTTTTCAAAAGAGAGATTTTTAGGTAGTCAAAAATTCAGAAGGATTATTGAATAAAAAAACCTAAACCTTAAATGCATTATTTAATCACGGAACAAAAAGAAAAAAAAAGTTTTTTTACTATATCAATTAATTGTATCAATGAGAATGATCATTACAAATCTATCTTGTATTGTTGCATATGAACTTTTTCTTACCAATAAGAATTTCTTGAGGGGTACTCATTAGTTTAAATTCACTTAAATAGGCCCTGTTTTCAGCCTTCTTGTAATTATCCTTAAAGTTTTTAGAAAATTTAAATTGTAAATACATTTTACAAATTTATCATAAATCCTGTCCCATCCCCTCAGAGCAATAAAATACTGCCAGTTGCTTTTTATGCTCACCAGCAACTGTTTTGATTTGTTCCAGTATTCCAGTTGTTATGGTAATTATTGTTTAGTGAATATAAAATATATCAGATTTGTACATTAACTAACTGTAGAGTCTTCATATCTAAGCAATCATCTCACAACAAGATTCGTTCTGGTCAATTTAAATTGTTTAGGAAGAGTATCCCTACTGCTGTTTTCCTTAATCAGTAAAATGATCAAGCTCACCTGCCCTATACACAAGCGTCATGTCCAATTTATATATCAGCACTGCCAGAAAAATATCAGTCACTAAAAAAGTTTAAACTGAAATCATGTAAAAACAGGATCATGAATCACTTAAATATGTATTTTTATTTGTAATGAGTATTAAACTGTAAAGTATTTTTGTACAAATTTAATACTTTAATAGCATGATATTTATCGTCTATGTATGTTTTTGGAAACTCAAACTGTTGCAAATATTTGTATGGAAAGGCTGTATAAAATGGAATAAACAGTGATTTAAAGACAATGTTATTAACACTGAGATGGTATTCACATGTACAAAACTTATGCACTATAAAGCAGATAAAAAGGTAGGCTTAGCAAACCATTACAGATATGCTACACTTCACTATCCTCATTTTTCGGTTATTTTTAAGTAGGATTTTTCTTTTGTAAATCTTTTACCACAAATGTGCATTTACAAGAAAGATACAAATCAACTTTTTAGAGAAGCACTGACATTTCTTATAATCTATGGAATATGCAAATGAAAGTCATGTCAGTTTAAGTACATATCAGTTGACAGGTTGGAACATTTACCCAATCCTGTAAATTCCAGTGCAGTAAGCCACATAATTATGCAAACTGTATAAGAAAGAAAATCACTGCCAGCCTCACTGTTTTTCAAAGACTTAACATACAACACTGCTAATGAGTGTTGTGTGCACAGTATCTTACAGGATTTGGCCCTACTGTGCATTACCAAAACTAAACAAAGTCATGTGAAGCGCATTACTACTTACATAAGGAGCAGAAAACTGGAATCTAACATATTACTTTCTGGGCCCTATGCAGTGCAAAGAGAAAGCCCCTGAAAATCACTCATTGCAACTTGGTTATAGTCTAATTCACAGTACAGTCTATTACGGTTTGATTCAAATTCATGTTCCAGCAGAATATTTTATGTATGGTGGTAGCATCTTAATTACTATCATACTGAAACTTCCATCAATTTACATAGAAAATTAAAATCCACATGGTGTATAAATCTTTGGTTTTTAAAAGGGCAGGATGCCAGTATGAATGTGCAATGACGCCTCTACTCAAGCCCTAATACTACGAGAGATAAACTAGAAGATACCTCTGGGTTGCACCAATATTTTATGTAACATTTAAGGTTCTGGCTGGACCAACAATGTACCATTTTGTAAAGAAGGGAACTTTTGTATCTGAAGATGTCCATGCAACTTATCTGTTCTTCCCAAATAAAAAGGCAACATAATCAACATTTTCTTGAAAACTAACATCTCTCTCTAACTTCTGCTAAAATAGAGTTGACCAAAAAATGTCAATTTTAAAATAAACTGTGTTTCAACAACTTGGAAAAATATTTAAAAAGCTTTGAGATGAATACTTAAAATGTTTCTGTTCCAAAACCATATTTTTCATTGTACAAAATAGTTAAGTAGCACAGTAATGAATATCTTTGCTTGTTAATTTTTAAAAAGTGCTTTTGGAGTGAAGTTTCCCAAATTCAGATTCTTCAGTTTGGCAGTCCCAAGTGGAGAGTCTTCAGTAGTCATCTGACAAACAAAAACAAGAACAGTTATGATTAAACTGTAATAAAACATGTGTACAAGAGAAGGGACCACTGTCCAAGAATTTATTGTTCTGAACTGACTTGAAACAAAAAAAATATTTAAAGTACAAACTACAGATTAAAGCAGCTCATTAAAACTGTGAGAATTGTTATACATCTTGATAATAAATAATTACAATTGACCTTTTATGAAAAAATTAATCTCATCAGGTAATTCAGTTTAAGCAAGCCAAAAAAACTTCTACGTAGCATTTATAAATTACTATTACAACAATTACCAGGTTTTTTTTTCCCCTCCAGTACCCCTAAATTATAAGCATCATCCCTCAACACTTTTCGAAGTAGTGAAATATTTTAGCAGACTATTATTAGAAAAGCTAACAAATTAGGTAATGGGTATCAGTAATATTTGCACTGCTGTAACAGAGTAATTAAAAAAATCCTGCCCTCCCTCCAAAAGTTTCTTACCAAAGTCATTTTCAAAGGGCTCTCAGAATTCCATGTAGAACTCCTTTCCCTTTTATATCCGTTTAATTTCACAGGTGTCTCAGTCTCTCTTCCTATGCTGCCCAGTGCAGCAGATATCCTCTGTCCATTACTAGTCTCCATTTCATCAAGAACTGTACACTTCTCCTGTTTGGTGACGTCAACTTCAGCTGGTACAGAAATGCCAAGAACATCCTGAGTTACTGACACCACACCAGGTAGGGTGTCATATTCTTGACTCCGACATTGACTCTGTAGAAGAAAGTCTGTTTGCTCTGGACAGCTGCTCGCTTCTGCAAATGCCTCTTTTAAACGCTGTTTTAAGCGAGTTTTTCTGGGGAAATTCCTGTTAGTAACTGCTTTCCTAAGTTGAGTCTCTTTAGCTACAATATAGACGCGGCAGCGTCCTCGAGTTACAGCGGTGTATACGTGCTGCCAGTGCTGTCGGCCTGCATTCCCAACTACGTAGACAATTGTTTTCTCCTCAGAACCCTGCAACGCACATAATTTTAAGAGCTCTTTAACAAGTTAAGAGAATTTCAAGGTGTTAATGAAAAGAGTTTGCAAAAAAAGGTAACAGTGCAGCACATAAGTCTCAACTTCAAAAATATGTGATAAAATTATCTTCATATGTGGGTGTGATTACTGTGTCAGGTTTAAGCGCTACTTACAGAGCCATATACCAATATGAACAAAAGTGGCAAGATTCTATGAAGAGTGGTTTTTGCCTAAATAAGATGCTAAAATTGACTACAGTAAGAGTAACCCCTTTGATTTGTTTTTGGTGTTCCAAACAGCAGCCTGTAGGCAACAATCACAAGCCCAGGCTATAGAAACAAACTACACCAGTGCTTCAACATAGGCTACATAAAGACATTCGGTTTCTCCTGGGAGAGCCTCTGCTCTCTCTGGAGAAACCACAAGTGTATGCATGTTAAGGATTCTTCTCCCAGAGCAAAAATGGCTGCTCAAGGAGAAAAATAAATGTGGGTACAAATAGGGTTAAATCACTCCCAGGACAGTTTCTCCTGGAAGAAAAAATAGCTGTACAACTACCCTTCTGACAGAAGCCACAGCATAGTCCTCCACCATCCCAGGGTGCTTTGCTCCGGCCTTCTTCCCTCCTACCAACAATGTGTCACTATTCTACAATTCCAGTCAAGCATAGAAAAGAACACATCTCCTTCACAATCCCCACATTGGGCTGTAGGGAAGCCACTGCTTTTCCCTAACCCCCAAATCTGTTCCTGATTTTATCTTCAAGGAGTCTTTTGCTTGAATGGCGCTCCCAAACTCTGAGCCTTCCCATTAAGTTATAGAGCAATGCAAAGATCAATCATTTTACTGGTTGACAGAACTCTGCTAAAAGTAGTAACTGTTATTACCTGAAATGTGTGAATAGTTCTGGCCCATGCATGTTTTATATGACATGCTCTTCTCAGTGCTTTATACAATAAAGTAAATTCAGAGCCATATGTGCTGCTGATAGTCAACAGACGGCATCCATTAATTTCCACATCCTACAGAAACATCATGTGAAGAGACTTAACAACCAGGAATCCAATGTGCATGCTCACACCACACCCATACACCCACAAACACAACTAGAACAATGATTAATATTTATGTTTAGAGCTATATCATCATGCTGACCAATCCAATTTAGTCAAGAATAAGAGAATATAATAGAACCAAGAAAACATTTTTGGGGGTAGGACTTAACTGAGATATACCAATATATTTTTTATGTCAAGCAGAAAAATCTGAACAGTGGAAAGTTATACCCTCTGATGTTCCCAGTTCTAAAAGATAGGATCCTTTTAACTACTTGATTCCCAGACAAGCCAGCTTCATACTACTTAAATTTAGTAAGTCCCACTGCCCATTAAAAACTCCTCTCTCAACACTTCCATCAATCTTTAGAAAACTGTCTTGTCCCTCAGGTATGTAACCTTCAAATGTTTATGTCCTAGAAATAAATACCATATTTCTTGAAATTAAATTTTTTTTACTGTGAATGTCTGAGGTTCAAGACAAAGGAATATGCAGCACTAAACAAAACAACAAGCAGGTATTATCAAAGCTGCCCTTTAAATTTTGCCAAAAAACCCTGCCACTGCAATTCTAGGTCTCTCTTGAGAGGCAAAAGGGTTACCCATCACCTGAGTTTGGTGAGGTCAAATATTTAATATGAGAGAAAACTACATTTTAATTTTTGTTCGTGATTTAGGGTGCAAACAGTAGTGCAGGTCCAAGCTGCAACTCAGAATGATTTTTGCAAAGCTTGAGTTACAACATTACTCAGTTCAAACAGAAGTTCACTGATTTGCAGGGGACAGGGGAATCTAGCTGGGGCTGGGAGCCTGCAGCCAGGTTCCCATGGCCAGGGCGCTCTGTCAAGCACTGTTTTCAGAATGGGAGTGGGGGGAAGGCAGCAGAAGGAGCTCATTCTTGGGGCTCCCCAGCTGGTGCAGAAGGGTGGTGTGGTTGAATTAGAGCCCCCCCCCACCTCAGGGGGGCTGTAATACAACCACTGCACCCTCTGGGGGTAAAAAGTCCCCAGACTGAACTCCCTCTGCTCTCTTTTCCCCCCTTCCATTCTGAAAACAGTGACAGGCTGGGAGCTCCACAAACACGTTACAAAGACAAAACATTTTGTAACATCTTTATCTGATATCTCATGCAATGAGGGGTCAGATTTTCACTGGCCATCTCACTGGCGATTTTTTAAACCATTTGCTGCCACGCGCTTGTATTTGGTCACAGCTATAAAACTGCTTTTTGTGGCCAGATCAGGCATAAATTGTCACTTCTGTCTGCACTGTTAGCGAGAACTCCATCCAGCTTCTTGTGGTAAAAGCATACATACATCTGTTATGAAAAAAACATCTCCATTGCATAGTCGTTTGCCATCCTTATCACCATCTCCGAGATTAAAACGTGGTCTTTGCTCATTGCGAGAGACTTTCGTTATTGAGCATGCCATGCAGTCACATTGCTTAGGATTCTCCGAATCACTATTTCTTGTGCAGGTTTTGGTATTTCTTGGATGAAGGTTTGTAAGATAGGTATTCCTTGTGCAACAAATTTTGTCATTACATTGAAAAACCAGTTTCTTTTTATGGTTTCTGTATCAGAAATAGAAATTGAAATTAAAGAGTAACAGCATAAAGTACTAAGCCATCAGTACAGAATGAGGCTGGCACCCCATACCATATAAAATGTTTATAAAAGCTAAAGCCATTTGTATATTTTAAATTAGGAAACAGCAAAGGGAAATCTTTATTTCTAAAAGGTACCTAGGTACCCTTAAAGGGCTTTTACAAAACATGCTATGACTAAGTGTGACAGTCACTAAAAACTAAATTCCAGTACAGTAAGAAAAAACGAATAGCATGTGCCCTATTTTGTATGTTTAAAAATCTGTAAAAAGAATCACAAGTAAGTTGGTTTAGTTTGTAACTTATTTGCACTCTAGCATCAAACAAACAAGGTAATACATCTAAAGCAGATTTTTTATTTTTAGCGAATTTACAATTTTGTCCTCTCGAACAGTTTTGAGAGAGAAACTGAGGTGGATAAAAGAGAAGAAAAAGAAATGTACTCACACAACATGCCTTGATTCTCAAAACTCTGTCTTACCTGGTTACATGATCTGAATAATGTCGACAACAGAGTTCATTTATTAGATCACAATCTCGCCTAAACATATAAAACAAGAAGTAGAGCCTTATTTCCTTACACAACAATAGATGGAGGGTGTAAGAAAAATTGCAGGCAGTTACATATAAAGTCTTTTCAAAATGCTAGAAAAATACATCAACATTAAGGCAGAGTTGTTGACTTCTCTAAGCACGACAGGACAGACAGTGGTCCAATGCCCACTTTAGTATTAACAATGCTAATCTTGTAACTGATAGCTAAAGAAAAGTTCATTAATTACAAGCCAATTTAGAAGATGTTGGTGCAAAAAAATATATTTAATTCCAAAAATAAAACTACAAGGCAAAAACAAGTCTGCAGAATTTATATAGGTTATCTGGGTTTGCTTCCAAGAAGGAAGAGGAACCGAAGAAAAATTATAATCATACACATAGGTGGCAGAAGGGGGGGGTGCTAACCAGGCTCAGCCCCCCCAAATGCAAATGCAGGGGGCCAGCAGGTATGGCTGGAGGGCAGCCCAGCCACAGGCTGCTTCAGCAGGGGGGAGGGGCACGCACTCAGATACCCTGCACAGCCAGGATCACAGCTGGCTCAGCAGGCAGCTAAGCTGGGAGGGGGCAGGGGGTAGACACCTCCACAGTACAGGAGACAGTGCGGTAGGGGCAGGGGCAAATCATTCATTCCTGCCCCTGCCCTGCCTGCTCCCTATTGCATTGTGGGAACTGTCCCACAACCCAGCCTGACCGGGCCCCATTCACGGTGAATGGGGCCCTGCCTGGGACAGGTCATGGGGCAATCAGAGCACAGCAGCTCATCCAGAGGCATGGTGCGGGGAAGCCGGGGGGGAGGGGAAGAAATGTGCTCCCCCTCCCTCAGTTCTCCCATGGTGCACGCAGCAGCAGGAGCTCCCCACCCACGCCCCTGGAGAAGCTGCCAGGCTCCAACTGCCCGACCTGGCCTGGCCTGAGTGCACCATGTACTAAGTCCATGTACTGAGTGGCCCCCCCACCTCCCACTATTGCTCATACATTAGTACTTGGGTGTGGACAGGCATTCAATTCTAGCACTGCAAACTGCTCAGAATTTCTGGGAAATCTGCAACACTACAAATCTTTAAGAGAGGGAGCATGCAGGTATTCCATTCTGTAACCACCTCGTCTCCTCCTCTTCACCCCATGTCTTCCCCAAACTGGGTGACCCCAGTCTGAGGAATATTCAGGAAAGACCATCTGCTTGACTTCGCTAGGGGACCATCACTGGCATGTGAAATTTTTTTATACTGAACCACCATGGACAGGAAAGATACTGGTCCCCAGTACAAGTGTGAACAGTATATCCATCAGCTATGTAGACGGCTTCAGGCAAGAATGTACTGTGCAAAGGTGCTCCACAGATGAGAGGTAACATTAAGCTTATGGAAAACCCAAGTTATTGGAAGTCTACATAAAAGAATCATTCAATGCCAGAAGACAAGGTAGAGGGAAATAAAAGACAAGTGGCCTATATTTCCCTAGTGCTTTTGCCTATAACACCCATCTCTAACTTGCTGTATTTAGACATTTTTAGAACATGCTCACAAGCAGGAGTTTTTCAGTATCTGTATACATGCTCTTTTACCTTCTGAAAGCAATGAACTGTGATTGTTTGGGATCTTGCAATCCTGGTCCTTTTTCAAGTAAAGTCTTTATGGCATATTGCAAGCCTGATTATAAGAAAGAGAAGATAAAGTATAAAAATGCAGACTGAAATCTGAGAGGTAGAAATTACAATTCAGTATGAAACCAGTATTTGCTTATTATTTGCTTTAATAAGCCCAAGAGTGCCAACTCTTGGTTACCAGAAAAAAGTTATGAGCACTGTGCAGCTTTCTAATAGCTCAACTCTGGGGAAATGGGGTATTGAGAAACAGAGAAGAAACTCATACTCGTATCTGATAAACAGCTATAATTCAGTATGTTTCACACAATTAAAAAAACATGCTTTGAAGATATTCTTTGACAGGACAGTTTGTAGAAATACTGATTTGTTGGGGTTTTTTTCTAAGGAAAGCTCTAGAACTAGGAAATTAAAACTTTGTATCAGAATCTACCACATTGACTGGAATCTAAGAAAACACTGAATTTAAGACGAACACCACAATAATTAGGTTTTATACATGGAAAATGTATATATTTGTTATAATTCTCCATGTATAGAATCTAATTATTGGAGGGTCATCTTTTAGTCATCCCTCCTCCCAATGCTGGGGGTGGGGCAGGCAGGCAGTGTGAGAGAAGGTGGTGTGGAGAGGTCAAACAGCTAGACCTCTGCTTGTGCCTTCTCCCTGCCACCAGTCCGCTCCCACTTCTCTCTCCACTTCTGCTCCCCCTCATGCCCTCTTCTCATGCCTCTGCTCCTTGCTTCCTTCCTTTACCCTGCTTACTCTTGCTCCATGCTGGAGGCTCCATCCCTGTTCTAGCATGAAACACAGCCCAAGCCCAGCCCCCTACAGCAGCTGTGAAAGTTGCACCACTGCTATGAAGTTGGGCTGGGGCCATGCCCAGTGCCCCAGACTACAGCATGGATGGGGCCTACCAGCACAGAGAAAGGGTAAGGGGGAACCAGAGGCTGCATTCAGGATGGGGGTGGGGAAGATGGCAGGGTGCTGGGGGCAGGCAGCAGCTGCGGCTACAGCCCTGACCCTAGGTGGGAGCTGATGTCCAAGCCACAGCAGCCACCTGCCCCCACACCACCTTTATACTCAATTTTAAGACAAGGGATTCCCCCCTCCCCCCTCACATTACACAGAGAAAAAAACCTCATCTCAGAATTAAGTAAACACGGTATATAAAAGTTAAACACTGACTGCTGAATAAATTACTTGATGAGAAGTATACAACTACTACAAGGATCACTTCCCCATATTTTGTTTTTTGTGGTATCTAAAATAGAAAATATGCCTAGTAGCCTTCTATTTCCTACCTAATCAACATTTTAATGCCAAACAAGACAATGGACTCTCTTTCAATAAATAGATGAATAAATAAATGCCCATTATCTTATAAATATTCCCTTTATTAGTGTCCTGTATCTAACCTGGGAGTGCCAAAGGAGTTGGCAGGTCAAATCTGGTCCAGAGGGCTTCTTGCTGCAGCTGCCACAGCGTGGTCAACACACAAGGGTTAACACCTGGCTGGCTGCATCAACTCAGCAGCTCTGGCAGCCATGGCTAGAAGCTGCAGGCTGGATCTGGGGGTGGGTTGTCTGGCTCATGAAAAGTCTTTCAGGCTGAATGACCCACTTCCATGAGTCAGATCCATCCCATAGGCCATTTCTTTGAAACCCCTGATCTAACCAACAGAAAGAAAGCCAATTCTAATGCGGAGGACCCTGCCCACAGTCCAAGAAAGCTGTTTTAGGACTACTTGCAACTCAAGTGCTTGTGCTCTTGTATCATTCTCATGACTCAAGTATCTGATGCCATGCTACTTTTCAGAGTAAGTTGATAATATTAACAGGTTTTGTTTTGTTTTGTTAATTACTGCAAACAATTCACTCTTATCGGGTAAATTCATTTTATGCAAAAAGAGCTAATAATTTAATTAAATTTTTGTATTTTTTTAAATGGAACAATTCAAATGTACTGAAATTGTTTCTGCTCTACGGTATATTAAACTGGTTTCATCTTCAAATTGTTACTTTTAGCAAAACTGGAAGAGGAGAATTCTTGCAGTATTACAAGACGGATCATAAACTCGGTATACAAACATACAATCAGAATCTCCTTCGGAAGGCAAAACAACAAAAATAAATTTCTTCTCAGGGCTTGGCATCGTCACATTCTCATTCCAACCAGTGATTGTGATTCTTGCATCAAATACTGGGAATTTCCGCTGTGAGATTCTAAACCACAAAAAGAAAAAACAGTTTCCTATTAAAACACTCCAGCTGTGCACCTGCACCTTTTGATTCATAGGCCAGGTCTGCACTACAAAGTTGTACCAGGAGAGCTATGCTGACCAGAGATATGGGACCACTCCTACTAGCCAATGCATTGCTTGCAAGTGCGGGCTTTCATTCAGGTAATGCATGCCTTTAAGGAAGGTGGTATATAGTCATATTGCAAAAAAAAAGTGTCAGCCTACAATGAGTCTACACTAGAGGGCTCTCTCAACATGGCTGTACCACCACAGCCATAAGCAGCAGAAGTTCTATAGTACCAACAAGACCACATTTAAGTTTATTAAACCAGTGGCGGCCAGCCTTTCCGGCAGGTGTGCCACAAGTTAAATGCTGCCCCCTTCCCAAGTGCCTCTCTGAACCCCATCCCCCAGAGGCACATCTGATAGAGTTTGTGCCCTGGGACACCAAGTGTGTGTGGTGGGGAGGGGCTCAAGCCTCCAGCTGCTGCAGGGAACAGAGCAGAGGCAGGGGTGGGGGGGGGGTCACTACCAAGAGCCAGGTTAACACTTCCCTGCAACCATCACAGTACATGATGAGCAAGGATGCAAATCCCTGGATTTGGTGGCTGCGGGAAAGGGTTAACCTGGCTCTTATCAGTGACTCTCCTCTCAAAGCAGGGTCCTGCCCCACTCCAGTTTCCATTCCAGTGCTTCCCTTCACTGAGCACCCAGGACTCACAACACATACAGCAGCTGTCCATTTCACTTGCGTCATGAGTTAGTCACCCCAGACTTGAAGAACTGAGTACCTCCCCATTTTCTGTAAAACTGAAAGACACTTGCTATATACAAGTGAAGGCCACAGATGAGCACTAGTAATTTATTTATTTTACCCTGCTACATTGAATTCAGCTCAAAATGAACAACGCTACATTTCCCCTGTAGCCTAGAGTTTAGGGCCAGTACCCAAAAAGCAGGACATCTGGATTCTAGGGCCTCTTCAGTTGGAGAGCTTGAATGTTCCAGGAAAATGCCTTAACCATGAAACTGTAAAGCACTTCCATTTCTCCCATTCAAGGTGCACTCCAGGAAGACAAGAATGCAAGCAGAACAAGAAGGAGGAAGCTGATTGCAGCCAAGCTATGACAGCGCTCTCCTGGGAGAACTGGGAGACTTAAACTGAGCAGCCCCTCTCTCCATAATTTTAGATTAGGCTACCACTGGTTAAACAGAAATATCCCTTGGATCAGGGACCAGAACCCAGGTCAACCCCCACCCCAAAGAAAAGTCCTAGCCCAGCAGCCTCTGGAATCAGGCTTTCTGTTGCTTCCTTCTGACCCCATGACTTTCACATTCTTGGCTATGCAGGTTCAAAAGAGGGGTGGCAAGTACACCCCAAAGCCGAGTTTCTGATGATCAGGGCATTCTGTTGGGAAGTGGTAAATGTGGTTTTCAACCTGTCTCACCTGAAAGGGACTCAGACACACGTCTCCCACCTCCTGGCTAAGTATCCAACTACTACACTAGAACATCTCTCTCCTCAGAAGCTTATAAATAAATTAAACCATGCTTTTAAAATTAAATTCGTATTCCAGAAACAACTGAAGTTACGAAAATTAAACATTATATAATAAATGTGACATAAACAAGCATTCTTATTTGTGAAATGAAGTGAATGGAGGCACCTAATGTGCAGTCGGATGTAGGTGCCTGAGCTCTTTAGAGGGGCTCAGCAGCAGGCCTGTGCTCAGCACTTCCTAATGGCTGCCTCTACTCACCGTCACGCTTTCAGAATCGCCTCCCTTTCCCCACAGAGAACCCTGGGTGCCTAAACTTATTCAAACTGAATTGCTCTTCAGCTCTGCCTAAGCCTCCCTATGGATTGTATAGGAACCTAGATTTTCAGTAGTATCTGGCCCCAAATCTTAAATATAAACAAAACTTTTTCTTGTGGTCATATAAGCGATGGATATTGGCAGGTTTACAGTTTTATTTAACATATAACCTGTATTATTCAACAGTACTCCAACAACTGTTCTCAGTGTTTTTGTTTAAACTGCAAATTTCATGTGAAATTTCAGGCTGAGATTTTTATCAAAGAATTGTATTTTGAATATAAGATTCTGTAAACAGAAAGAGTGAGCCGCTTACTCTAGTTATACCTCAACACCATTGTCACCTGCAAGCTAATGGACCAAACTAGTATAAAAATTTTAGTAATGTACACCAAAAATAAAAGCCTACCTTGTGGCATTGTCCACAATTAGCTGAGATTCAGCTCTATGATTAGTTCTCAGTTCCACTGACCCACCTCTTAACTTCAGAGCCTCAAACATGTCAGCCAGCACGTTACCTGGATCAATGCTTGGTAACTGCCTAACATCACCTAAATGAAAGGTATTAGAATCATGATGAGTACTAAACACCAGAAAGAGTAGCTATAAAAACATTCCTAAATCATGGCAGTGCAAGAAATAAACACTCCACTCCCTTTGCCATGACACAGTTACCACTTACACACTCCATACACGTTTTGTGGAACTGCTTTTTTCTGAAACACTGAAGATGGAGTTTTTTAAAAATCAGATTGTAGTACGGTCTTAATTCTTCTAAGGTGTTGCTATTTTCAGTGTGTTTGGGTCTTACTTTCCAGTCCTAAAATCCATTATTATTAGTTCAGTGGTCATTAGCCTTTTAAACTTAAAGGCACAGTCATGAGTCTCAAGGCACCTCTCAGAAAATGCCAGTTCTTAGATTTCCACTCATTTTTTTTATTGAAATAATAAAGCAATTCTTCTGTTGCAAAAAATTTGGAAAGACCACAACAGGTCAGAAGGTTTTAAATACTGTGAATTCCTATTCAAAATCTCTGGATTTCATCTTGTGAAGCATGTTTGTGTGGGCACCCTAGAAGAGAATCATTAGTTGTTATTTAATGTCATTACTAACACATTCTTAGAGTACGGGGGGGACGTGGGCAC
>NW_017729022.1:23983666-24001398 GCF_001723915.1 Gavialis gangeticus | reverse complement strand
AGACTTGTCCACAAGCATATTTAAAAGTCATACTTTTAAAAAAATGAATACCATGATTGATAAGCAAATATGCAACCTCCAAAAGTGGGCACAAAAGTACAAGAGAAATTCTCTTTGTGCTCCTCTGTTCTGTTTGTTGGATTAAAAACAAATCAATTTGGCCATTCATTTCCTGGCACACCTTAAGCCTTTCACTTCTCTTCTGTTTTGTTCACCATGCTACCAACATCATCTTTGAAGTCACATTATAGAATGAAGCAAAGCTTCCTAATAAGATGTAACAGGCTGCTGAAAGATGTAAGGGGAAGTTATCAAATTCTCATTACTTGATACTTTTAGAACCAGACAAAATGCCAGCCACCATAGTCAGCGGCAGATCCAGATGGGCTGAAGCAGTGTAGCCGCACCCCCCTGTTGGCCATGTGGCACATGCACAATGAGGTTTCTAAGCTCAGCAGAATGCCAGTGCAGCTGCTGCTGGAGTTTTGCCGATGCTGTGAGATCTTGAGTTTATCAGCTGACTGCTTGGACTCTGGCCACAGTCCAGGAGTCCAGAAAGTGAGAGTGCTACTGCCACCTGATCTCCTCTATTCTGAATTCAATGGGGGAAAAGGAGGAAAAAGAAGGTGGACAAATGGTAGCATTCTCTCCTTGAGCTCTGCAGTTGTGTGAAAGCAGGGGCCTTAGCCAGAGTCTGCTCCAAACAGGTGCTAAGCTCAAAGAGCTCATGACACTGGTAGACCTCTGTCAGCAGCTGCACTGATATGCTGGGGAGCTTAGAGAGCTCATTGGACATGTGCCACACTGCCAAGGGGGGGGGGGGTATCATCCCCATCCTGGATCCACCCATGCATACAGGAGCACCGAGAAGGATGTAGGCTGAATACTGTAATTATTTTTCATATCATTTATAATTTTATGGCAGGAACACAGATCTCCATGGAAAGATTGGCTTGTCTCTATGGTAGTTCAAAAAAATTCCATGTAAACATCAAAGTAAAACCAGGCAAGTTTCTGCTGCATTTCCTCTCACTATCGTGGGATCACAAACACTCTTTAAATACAGCCTGACAGCTTATGGACTGCATCCTGAGAGGCATCAATGTATAGCCTGCAGACTCCTGCCCAACTTCCACTCCTATCATTGTTCCAGAAGCTGCGGTGATGGGGGCCAGGGTCCATGGGGCAGGTACGAGGCTCAGTGAATTTGCAGCCTGTGTGGCTGCTTGCAGCAGCAGCAGGGGAGGGAGAGGGGGCTTGGACAGAGGGCTCACACTGCTTACACAGCAGCATGACCAGGGGGTGGGAGATGGGAAGGAAAAATCGGCCATATGTGGGCAGAAGCAGAGGTGGGCTTACATAGCAACAGGAGGGTTAGGATTATCTGCATGGTGGTAGCAACAGTGGAACATGCAGTAGGGGTTCTGGGGATCCTATATAAAACTCCCCGGGACAGGCAGACCAGTATCCATGACCTGCGCTAGACAGCCCTGCTCCAACAGAGAGCAAGGTCTTTCACATTCCGCACAACTCATGCTGTATTTCTCTGGTTGACATTAAACTAAATATACCCTCTTACTTTTCACTTACCTAGAATAATAAGCTTGGCAAGTTGAGCATGTGCACACAGAAGTTTTAAAACTGCACTAAGAAGTTGTACGGACACCAAGCTCCCTTCATCTACAACCAGAACTGTCACTGAAGAAAACTTCCATGGGTAGCATGTATCTTTTGAGTTCCATGCGTAAAAGCTATGGATGATCTAGAAATAAACCAAACTTTTAAAATGTATTTCTATTCCAGAAACAACTGAAGTTATCAAAATTAAATAACTTTTTGTGGTAAGAAGCACAACATGGTATCTTTCATCCTGTCTCTATCACAAAAAAAAAAAATCTCAATTTACATAAAAGGCAGGGGTGTCAACTCATCTAGGTCTTCAGGGCCAGAAATTTGGCAGTAGTAGTACTAACTGCTAAGGCTCCTAGAGCCACAGTAGCTGTTGCTGCTCCCACCAACCAATTTCCTGCCCAACAGGACAGACAACATGGATCGGTGGTCTAAATCCAGTCCATGAAGTGAGAAATTTG
Organism: Gavialis gangeticus; assembly: GCF_001723915.1. Classification (NCBI taxonomy): domain Eukaryota; kingdom Metazoa; phylum Chordata; order Crocodylia; family Gavialidae; genus Gavialis; species Gavialis gangeticus. The sequence goes on along the minus strand of NW_017729022.1, from coordinate 23,999,308 downwards.
GCGGTGGAATGGACAGCTGCAGCATTAATTACTGTCGTTCTGGGAGCCATGACAAGGAACCTCTTGTCCCACTGCCAAATTTCCAGCCCCATGGGGAGCCACACAGGCTGGATGCCACAGCTCCACAAGCCAAATGACATGGATTGGGAGGCCAGATCTTTGCCACCCCTGACATAATGAGACAAAATTAACATTCAATCTTACTCTTCAATTACCAGAAAAACACATCTGCTAAAAACATGTACTTTGATGGAAGAATCAATAAAGACTGCTTATGCATAGGAACATGCAAAGATCTCCTCAAAAACACAGCCCATACTCAAATGTGGTTTGCTGAGTTCTTTTAATAATTATTAGACTGAAAAGTTAGTGAGAAGCTATAGTCAGCAGAAGACTCAGTGTAATTCACTTCTTACATTGGTCCAACATAGAATCTATTCTCCCACTGGGCAAAGGCCATCTTTTTTTTTAGTTAAGTGGTATGAATGTTAAGACTATTATTCTGTAGTATAGTTGCTAGGGACAACTTTTTATTGATAGTTTTATTCTGCTGTATGTTTTCCAAAAACATAAGTTAAGCTCAACTTTTACACTAACTTTCTAAAATTTAAACATAAATCTAAATATTACATAAATATTCACGTAGGAATCTATCATCCTAAATTCCAATATTCTCAATGGATAGCTATGGCATTTCTATGCCTCCTGAGCAGTACAGTAGATATATGCCACCATGTGGATGAAAGGAGAGACTCCTCTCTTCAATTTTAAATACTACAAATTTTTCAAGCTTTATCAAGTTGATAAAATAAACTGGAGCCCTCCTAATCCTATGCCATTTAAAATACAAAGAAAGTGAAAAATGTATCCAGTTATGATTTTATAATACTGATTTGTAAAACAAGGTTGGACTTAAATGTTGAGAAGCTACATCTAAATGTAGAGTCACAAGCTTTACGAAACAGGTTTAGTTAGCAAACTGTTTCTTATATGAAGTAAGAGCAAAGACTAAGAAGATGACTAGAGAGAGTATGAAAGGCTACATTCTATACCTGATGGAGTGTATAAGCAGGAAGATGAGTCTTCTCATTCAGCAGGCTTGCTGCCCTTCCTGTGGGTGCAGTAAGTAATACATTTAAAAGCTTGCGTTCATGGACATTATTTTTGTCAGAACACTGACTAAAGGTATTCCACTCATCTGATACATCTTGGTCATTTTCAAAACTTTTACAAGCATCTTCTATTTCTTTTTCCATCTTCTGTAAATACTGAAAGAGAGAGCTAACTACTGTAGTCTTCCCACAACCCCCTTTTCCACTTATGATTGTCACAGGATTAGAACAAATCATCTTCACAGCATTCACTTGGTCCAAATCCAATTCTGCTTCATTTATGGGTTCTATATCTGGTGTCTGTTCACCAGAAATCGAATTATTGTCAGAGTTTTCATGACTATCTGGAATATGGCTTGCCTTCAGTTTCTCTGCTTCACAAAGCTGGTCATTGGATACTTTACCATCATCATCTCTTGCTTTTGATTTGTTAATATTACTAACATTGAGTACCTCTCGCACATCACTATGTAGCTGCCATGTGGTGTCTAGCAGATATTTTACAGAACCTGCAATGTCTATTTCAGCTCTGTAAAGTGGAGCAAGAAATACAAGTTTTTTCTCACTGACCACTATCATCTCGTCTTTCAAAAATTTAAGGGATTGCCAGGCATGTTCTATGGGCATATCTTTAGAAACCAAATTGGTTAATTCATCTTGATCTTCACAGGTATGTCCCATATCTCTACATCTTTGCTTCAGTGCATTGTATATTATTAATGCATTCTTCTGCAGTTCAGGAATCTTCCAAAGGAGGTGGTCACACTGGCAGAAAGCTCCCCAAGTTGCCTCACAATGGGAAAGGTCTAGTTCTCGTGAAGTTATCTTCCCATGAAAAGGAAAAAAATTTTAAAATTATTTTATAAAAAGAGACACTGGTATATTGAGGCAGGAATAATGATTTTGGCATTAAATAAATACAAGCTATAATTCAAAAGATATGAAGAAGTCTCGAAAAATATATGGACATTTTTAAGAAATACTAGTCATTCTGCCTTCTCAAACCCAAGCAAAAACACCACTTTTCAAAGCAAAAGCCCTTCATATATCCATTTTTCATTCTATTGTGCAAAACTGAAAGCTTGTACCAACTTGTCCCCTTCCCCTGCATGAAACTTTTAACACAAATTTGTTTCCAGAAGACTTGTGTATCAAATCTATATTCTACCCAAACTATCACCAAGTAGAATATATAAAAAAGAATCAATATGTATAACATTACAATAAATATGTGCACATTAGAACAGAAATTATACTTACTGTGCTTATTATTATTATTATTATTATAAATTAAACTTACTGTGCTTATTACTGTGATTTCCTTTGCTGCCAAATATTAGCAAAGTAGGATGAGATGGTTTTGCCTCATTTTTGGAAAGTTTATATTTTTTTCCCCTTTTTCTTCATATAGAAGAACAAGGAGAAACTTAGCACAATCTATGTATAAAAGTTTTGGCATTGCTTCATTTGTACACAAATGGTACTGGACAGTTAAAACAGACAAATATGATCTGGCCAGTGGACACTACCCACACCACAGGGCCTGATGCATCTGGCACCGCTGATATAGCCCATATGCAAAATAGCAAATGCTTGTTTCACATTATGATGGAGAGCCTGTAAAAGTTTTGGGGTTATTTTAATAGCCATTTTGAAGTTACAGACTAGAAAGGCTAAAGCTGTGCTAGAGATGCAAAGTAATTGATTGATTTTTCCATTTTAAGAGTTTTTGTAAGTAATCCTACTTACAAAATAAATAAAACAAAACAAAACAGACAGGCAATCTACATAGGTACACAGCACTGATTCAGGAATCATTAGTCCAAAATCCTGTACAGATGCAGAACTTGCTATTCCTAAACTATCCTGGGCAGCCACCAACTTAGCCTCTTCTTGAAAACCTCTAACAAAGATTTTATAGCTTCCCTCAGCAGCTTGCTCCATTTTCCCACTGCTTTTCCAATTAAGAATTTCTTGTAATACTTTGATACAATCCCACCAAGCTGTAGTTCAAGCTTATTGCCCTGTGTCCTGCCCTCCATGACAAATAAGAACAATTTTTCTCCAACTTCTTTAGGGCAGCCTTTCAAATACTTGAAAATTGCTATATTTCCCAAGCTTCATGCAGGCAGACTAGGGCTAGACACCGCCCCTTTCCCTCCCTTCCTGCAAGGCCATTTCAGGACCAGACTACATCCCCTCGCCTCCTGCAAGAATGCATCAAGGCCAGGCTGCCCTCCTCCATGCAGCTGGATCAAGCCATGCCATAACCACCCTGGGTGCTGCATCTGGCCTGCCAGCCTGATCTGGTGCATGGCAGACCACGCAATACCCATCTGGCCTGCAAGCCAAAAAGGTTGAGTGCCACTGCTATATGCTGTACAGCCTATCAATCTTTGCAGTTCTGTTCAAACAATACTTTTTTCCTCTACACTAATTCATTTAGCCTCAATAAAACTCAGCAGTTCAGACATAAAATAGCTTGAGATCCTACTGCTTATAAAGCACATGGTAAAGATTTTAAAAGGCACACATTCAAAGCTGTTGTTCCAATGTTATAATTTCAGTTAACCAGCCTGTTGGGACCCAGAGGCCTTCAGGCCTGGGTTCTGACTTTGCGCTTCGCTTAAGCTGTGCGCTTAGCTTGAATTGTGGTCGAGACTTGCACCTGGTGAAAAGGAGCAGATGGAAAATACTGTTCCCGACTCTAAAAGAATTGGGAAGTTGGCTAACTAAATTGAATAAATATAGCTTGGGCAAAACCTACCCCAGCTAGGAATGAAAATACTCTCTCAGAATAAAAAATTCAGGTTAGGGTAACCGTATCTGGCAAACAGAAGCAAGATTATTAACATGCATTAGGAGGAAGGCTTAAGCTAATTTTATGTATTAAGTAGATGGTATATAAAGAGAGGCGAGAGTGTACTATTCAGAACCTGCTCCTGAAAGATCTGGTCACCGATCCAAGATTCAGAACTCAGACGAAGGAGTCAGGACCTCACAGACAGGCCATTCAGTGACAGTGTTCATTACATCTTAGGGTGGTGAGCATGTTGTATTGCTTTTGACTAACTACAATATTAGAATTCTAACTGCTAAGGGCTTAATGCATGTTACTGGTTAAGGAGTAACCGTGTCCTAGTCTTGGAGTTAAGACCTGGTACAAAGCCCAAAATAATGTTACTGGACATAACAAGCCAGAACATGGATCAGAGGAGGTATGAGAGCTCTGAAAAAAAGTGAGACTTAGAAAGAAGGAATTAGCTTCAAAACTTAAGCTATTGAGAGATGATTCATTTCCACCATGAGATTTTTCAATGTATTAAGAAACCATGACAAAAAAGTTTAATCACCCCCCCATGTAAGTATGCTGAGAAAATTAAAAATTGGAATGATATTCAAAGTGCGCACACATCTGCAGTTAATAATTTAACACCAATGTAGAAATCTGCCTGTCTCACTACTTTTCCTCCAACTCATTACAATGATCATCTTGAAGGGCTCAGTATCTTTTACATGAAACCCCTGTGTTCCCCAAACCAGAAAGAAACATTCATTTTCTGCAAACCGTACACAAAGAAAATATAACATTTCCTTTAGTCTAAATTATATTGGAATTTTTTGCACAAGGAGCAGGAATAATGCTAACAAGATTAGATAAGGCATTGCAGTAAAGTTACAGTTTGGGGCAGCTGCATAGAAGGATGCTAGGTAGAGACACAAGTCAGTGAAGAACAATCTTCATAGGCTTACCTCAATACAATTAGTCAGGGATCATAGCTTGGAACAACAGTATTAAGTTCTATGATGATAATATAACATATCCATATAACTTACTGTGCTGAATCCAAGTTTCCATGGTTCATTCTTTAATGTCTTATTCAATGCTATTAGCCTTTCCATTCCATAAGAAGCATTTTCTCTCTCCTCTCCATTCATTTCAGTCTTTCTACACAAATCCACTCTCTCCAAGAGTTTGCAAAAATAACGTGGCAGAAGTCTCGGCAGGAATTCCAGTATCATTGGGAACATCAAAGCAATCAATACCATCTTTCCTGTAACTGTAGATTCATCACAAACGAAGCCTTTATTAAAATACACCCACAAAAAAACATTTCTAGAAAGCAATTCAACTTCATTACTTAGATTAGCAGACCTACTCTCAAAAACCTTAAAATCAGCTGTTCTTTAGTTTTCCACTTCTTGCATTTCCTTTCCTTAAAGCCAAGTTAAAAGTGCATAGCCAACTTTATTAATAATCTGAAAACATTTTACAGACTATTGATATGAATAATAACTACATTTACTCAAATTGAGACTAGGGAAAAAACAACCCTATTTTTTTTTGTTTTGCCGACACGGTGCATTTGACAGTATTTTATATATAATCAGCTTACACATATAGTCAAGACTGACACTACCAGTTTGTGGAGAGCTTTCACACAGAAGAGAACAGCATAGTAGAAAGTAGGCAAATATTTTTGTAAACTCTCAATAACTGGCAGGGGACTTGGGGACAGGGAAAGGACCAGAAACTACAGGGGAAGGAAGGGAAAAGGCACAATGGCCATGTCTACACGAGATGCTGGCTGCACAATAACTGGAGTTACTGTGCAGTTATGCCAAGCAATGGCTTTTTTGTGATGCTGACTTGCAGTAGCTCATGACTACTGTACAGTAGCATCACATTATGATTCCTGCCATATGACACTACTGTGCGGTATTCATGGGCTACGGCAGTCAACATCTCATGTAGAGGTAACCAGTGTGGCTTAGTGGAAAGAAAAAAAACAAAACAATAGCTACTTTGGAGTATGAGGTACTATTTCATGGTCTACCATTAGCCTACTAGACAACCTTGACCTTGATTGGGTCACTTCCTTTCTGCGCTTCAGTAAAATGAGAATAAAACTGTCCTTCTTTGTAAAGTGCTTTATGCTCCTGAAGGAGAGCTAAAAAAAAAAAATCCTGTGCATTCCCTTAGCAAGTAAGAATATAAAAAAATTACCTGTTATTTAAAAATACTGTAAACGGCATCAATTCAAATTTCATACATCAAACCTCAAGCAATCAAGCTATCTGATCAACTGCCTTCCCTAGAAGAAAGTGACTCTAAGATCTTTTTTCCTCCAGCAAGTTCTTGGAGGCAATTGCTCAGTCTCCAAGAGAACAGCACTCAAAGTGATGGAATTCACAACCCAAAATAACAAATTATTTTAGGTTATTAAAAAGACGACTAAGAACACTGTGAGGAAGATCAGGAGGAAGGAGCACAATTTAGGGCAAAGACAACTTATGTTGGATATTACGAAAACTGTAAAGGTGGTGAAACTGGAACAGAATGTAAAGGGAAGTGGCCAGTGGTGACCCTCAGGGGTCCATGCCTGGACTGGTGCTTTTCAACATCTTTATCAATGATTTGGATGGGGGAGTGAAAAGCTCACTGGCCAAGTTCCCAGATGACACCCAAGTTATGGGGCAGTGTGGCCACGCCAGAAGATAGGTTGCACGTACAGGTTGACCTGGACAAGCTCGAGAGTTGGGCAGACCAGAACCACATGAAGTTTAACACTTCCAAGTGTACGGTGCTCCATCTGGGAGCAAACAACCCTTAACATACCTATAGGCTCGGAGGTGACAGCTTGACTTGCACCACAGCCAAAAGGGACCTAGGCGTAATGATCGACCATCACATGAACATGAGCTGTCAGTGCGATGTGGTGGCCAGCAGGGCAAATAACACACTGGCATGCATCAACTGACGCATCTTGTGTAAAACTAAGTGATACTCCCACTGTACTCAGCACTGATGAGACCACAGTTGGAGTACTGCATCCAGTTCTGGGTGCCGCACTTGAATAAGGACATGAAAAAACTTGAGAGGGTCCAGAAGAGAGCCACCTGTATGATCAGAGACTTGCAAGGGAAGCCATACGACGAAAGGCTGAGGGACCTGGGCTTCTTTAGCCTAAAGAAGAGAAGGTTGAGAGGGGACTTGATAGCGGCTTACCGCTATATTAGAGGAATGCATCAGAAGCTCAGTGAACAACTGTTCACTAGGGCACCCCTGGGGAAGACCAGGACCAATGGATACAAACTCCTGGAAGGCTGCTTCAGGCTTAATACCAGGAAAAACTCCTGTCAGTCAGGGCAATCACCTACCCTGGAGGCTTTCAAGAGCAGACTGGACAGCCACCTCACTGGGGTCACTTGACCTCAGTTGTCTTCCTGCCTAGAGCAGGGGGCGGGCTGGACACAGTGATCTGCAAGGTCCCTTCCAGTCCCTAACAATCTATGAATGTTGTGCAACCTCCTTCATTGGAGACTCATCATAAGCTAAAAACAGATAATCAGTTTATCTGGGGCCAACTCCCATCAAGACAGTCTAGTCATTTGCATCACATGCAGCTTAAATGGCAAAAACTCCCATGATTAATAAGCCCCAGTTCTCCTGGAGAAAGTGTTGCCTTGGTACTTTAAAGGTATTTAGGGTGGGATAGTGGGCATACAGAATAAAAGGTTTTGGGTTGAGGAGGAGGGGGAACTCTACTGTCTGCTTTTAAACTTAAACAAATTTCTGCCTGGCATGATGTAGGTATATTTAACCCTGCCTGCAAATAGAAGTTTGGGCTAGTTTCTCTCAAAGTTTCTTCCAGCCCTATGCTTTTATCTTAAAAAGGAAATTTCATTAGCTGGCACTTATATAAATCATATCACCTGATACATGAATCATGTACAGCTCAATATGTCACATAAAGGAGAGCTGAACAGAGTTGAATCAGTAGTTCTGAGATAAATAAAAGTTTATTGGGTGGATCTGTGTGTTGAATGCCACCCACCACCTACAAATGTTTTCCCCCTATCTGACTCCTTCACGTCCCAGGTCATGCAGACTTACGTACATGCTCAATTTTAAACAGGTTTGTGGAACTAGTCACATGCCTGAAGCTAAGCATGGGAACAAGAAAAATCTTTTGTAAAATAAACGTTTATTTAAATGCACTGTGTGCTACGACATTAGCCTGAAAAAAATATCTGAAAACTCATCAATATTTTTATGTGAGAATACATAAAATGTACTTACACGATTTCATAACATAAACAAAGATATCAAATTCTTTGGTCTCTCTGGGATTTTTTCCTTCCTTAAGTTTTGACTTTTGAAACTCATCTAGTATTTCTTCAAGATTTCTGAAGTCCAAAGATGCATTCGCAGGAAGCCAATTAAAAAATGCTAGTATAAAATCATCAGGAACTTTACACTCTTTCAAGAAGAGAGAAAACACTTCTTTTTGGTTCTCTCCAATATCAGCCTGTAGAAAATATGATGGATATCCTTGTGCAACATTCTTTGATCCCACCTGTTTAACTTTAATGTTAACTTTCCACCAAGGGCCAACAAACGGAAAACGTCCAACCACGGCATATTTCTTCTGGGATGTTTCCTCCTGTATTATAACTGAAAATAATAATAATAAATTACAAATGGTGAGACTAAAAAAATTGTGATTTTAAATTTAACTACATTTTACAAAACAAATCACTAGGTAAACAAGTTTAGAAATAGTTTTAACTTTATTATTTTGACAGATGTCCATAATTTCATTCCAGGCCATACTAATCATCCTGGTTTTCCCCGATTTAAAAAAAAAAAATCGCAATTTCTCCCATTAAAACCCTCAAATCTGTGATTAACTAAAAGGCCCCTTGCTCCCCACCCCCAGCCTCCCTGAAGGCCTGCTGGTGCCCCCCACTCTCCTTCCACAGCCCCCTGGCCCTGCTCGTGCCCCTCACTCCCTCCCCCGCAAACCCCTGCCAGAAAGAGCTCCCAGCTGCCAGGGGCTACAGGGTCAGGGACCTGGGTCCACAACCCACTGCTCCTGGTAGCAGCAGCAAAGCAGAACCTAACTCCTCCCCACCCCTGCTGCAGGCTCTGATGGGGGGGCAGCTCCCTGCTGCCGTGCACTCCCAGGAGGTCAGTGGGGACCTGTGCCCCCCAGATCTGTACACAGGGTGGGTGTGGGCTGCATGTTGTGGGCTTAGGCTCCCCCCTGCTGCCCTCTTCCAGGGCCTCTGCAGCCCAGCAGGTGTGACCCGGCACTGCAGGGCACAGTGAGGCGTTGCAGAAAAGCTGCTTGCTGCTGAGAACTGTGTGCTGCCTTTGCGTCCCCTTTGTGTGGGGCTGCAGTGAGAGGCAGAACCCTGCACCACCGCCCCCAAGGCTGCTGCGTGTGGTCAGGGCAGTGTAGAGCTCACAGCGGCAATGAGTTCCTGTGCAGCACTGCTGTGCCCTGCAGTGCTGGGTGGCACCCACCAAGCTGCGGAGGCCCCAGGGGAAGGCAGCGGGGTGGGAGCAACAGGCAGCCTGTGCCCACCCTGTGCACGCAGCTGGAGGGCATGGGTTCCCCGTCCCCCATGAGCACACACAACGTCAGGAAGCCAGCCCATCCCCCGCTGCCCTGAACAACCCACCCGCAACCCTGCCCCACTCCCCGCTGGGGCCCTGTGGCCACTCATTACAGCCCCGGGGCCTAAGCCCCACGCACTGCCAAGCTGGGACAGAGCTGGGGCTGCTGCTAAGTCCCTCTCCCTCCGTTTCCACCTCCTCCCAACTCATCCTGCAGGAGCTGCTCTTCAGGCTACCTGGCAGCCATGTGCATGCGTGCGTGTACATGTGCACACGGCACCCCCTGCTGGACAGCCCTCCCCCTGCTCCCTCCCACCCCCTACAGGCTGGAACTCTGCCAATCTGCAGAGAGCTCTTTGCAAAACAACAAAATCCACAGTTTCCTTCGGCAAAGGGGAATATCCGTGTTTTTCTCCGTTTTTCCATGGGAAATGGAAAACCCAGAACCCTGCTAATCGACTAATCTGGAGTCAAAAAACGTTATTTTCCCTGGCTCAGATTGAATAGAACAGTGCTGGGGGGGGGATTACCTTCTTCCATACCATGATGTGATCCTCATTGGCATGACAAGATAGCTGGCAGTGCCCTTGTCGCCTCTGCTTTTATCTGTGACATGTTGTAGTGCAGGGATTCTCAACCAGGGTGCCACAAAATCCTTTTAATAGTGCCACAGGATGCTGTACAATATTAGCACTAAGAGGTGTGTAAATACTTGCACATGATTAACAACATAAACCAGAGAATTCAAACAGGAATCCATAATCCCAAAAACCTTCTGATTTGTTGTGATTTTTCTGATATCTTTGCAGGAGAACTGTGCTATTTTTCCATAGCTAGAAAATGAACAAAAGGTAAGAGCTGGCATTCTCCAAGGGGTCCCTTGACTCTACTCAGGTTAAGAACCAGCACTGTAGTTTATTTTTGTTCTGCCACATAGTTGTATATGAAGGTCTGATGCAGTGTTTTTGTTTAATGAGATGAGTCTGGGAAATCCTCAGGTCAGTGTAGTTCTCAAACATTTTAGACTTAAGGCACTCCTTAGAAATGCTAGCTCTTAGTTCTCACTCTGTTTTTTTTACTACAGAAAAATAATAGGGCAGTTTTTCTATTGCAGAGAACTCAGGAAGACCACACCTATGGATTTCCATTTCAAATCTCTGGGTTTATCTTGTGAATCCTGTTTGTAAACCTAACAGTGCTAATCTCAAGGCATTCCAAGGTGGCACTCTACTTCAGCATCACTGCCTTTAGACCTGCTAATGCAGAGAAAATGAATCACTAACCAGGGGACACTTTTCAGCCTGTGTCCCTATGAATCTCATCCAAGCATAACTGAGCTGTTGGAAACTTTATTGGTATTAGGATACACTGTTTGGGAAACACCCTTTTCCTACAGCTGCTTATTTGGAAACAGTAAGTTTATTATTAGCTTATGGTAGCATTTTCAGCACTCTGCAACTTTCAAGAGATAATACCAGGAGATGTTTATCACTTAGTAGAAGTGAAGGTTAATTGAAGTTAACTGCTTAACTTCATTACTTTCATTTGTCCTATTTTCCTTACAAGAATGACAAGGTTTTATTTAATAGAACTTGTAAATAGAGTGCAATCTTAACTGGATTTGAGCATGCTACCCCTTTGCAGAATAAAGACAGGCAAGCTTCTCATCACCAGACAAAGCTACGTACTTCTTGACTTTAACTGCAACCACAACTACTTAAAAAAAAATAACACAATTGGAACTCAATTCTTAAGGAAAATACATGTGTGCTTGGAAAAACAACCAGAGCGCTAACTTAACATCCCTCAGCCTGTGTTCAGGAATTAAACCAGAGTGACCTGCTGGCCAATTTTAAAGGACATCAGTGTGCAAACATCTAGTGCCAGAATTTTCCCAGGTGCTGACTCTTCCCACTTCAAAAAGGAACTTTTGGGCACTCAAATAAACCTCTAAATCTCACCTAACTAAAAGTTCCAGATGCGGTTATATTCTTGTCTGACACCCGATTTTAAGTAAGACTCGGGGATTATGAGAGTTCAAACAAGGAGACAAATTCCACAAGTGCTGATAAGCAAAGGGTGTGTCTACATGAGACACTTACTTCACATTAGCCTGATAACACTGCAGTAGCCTGGCAGTTAAAAATTGTGCTAACAGCCTACTGCATAGTGTTATTAGGCTAAAGCATCACAAAGTAAGTGTGTGCTGGCACTACTGTGCAGTAAGTCTAGTTACTGTACATTTAGTACTTCATTAAACAAGTACTAAATTAAATGAGCAGTAATTGTGGCTCATTAATGAATGTGTAGATGGACCCGAAGAATTTTACTCCGAGCACTACACTTGGGCAGGGGTGTAGGATCTGGCACCTAGCATGTTTTTAGTTTATTGCTTCTCAATTAATGCAAAACTTGCCCAAAGGTTTGCTTCTCTAATAAAAAAAAAATTCTCTACTAATTTTACCAGCACTAGATTCATGGCACTTTTTGTATACAACCGCAACGAAGCATAATTTCTAACTAGTTATAACTTTCAGTTTTAAACATTAAAAAAGGTTTGGACCCAGTTATTGCAATGTAATAGCTCACTAAAACGTCAAATAGTACAACCTAGTCTGAGGTTTCAGGTAATAAAGACTATGTATATGGAAGGAAACTATAATGGGCCAAGTCAATCCTACGTGAAAAAAAACTGAGCCATTGCGCAGCACTTCACACCACAAAATGGCTGAACTGGCCCATGAATTGTTCTTTGCTCAAAGCAGAGACCACCTCCCCAACACCACCTGAGCAGCGAGCAGTACCAGAGCAGCCTGTGTGGAGATTGGCAGAAGGGGGAGAAAGCCTGTTTGATGCACAGAAAAACCAAGGGCACGTGCCCACAGAGAAATGGTTAGCCTCCCATGTTCTCAGAGGTGTGAATAAACTGGTTTAAATTGTCCCAAGAAATCAGTAACAGGAACAGAAGTGGAGGTCAGCAGTTGCCAAGGAGTGCTCCAGGGGGCACCAAGCAAACCACATCAGCCAGTGCCCACTGGGAAAAGGGGGAGAAGGAAACAGTGCAGTGTGGGATGCCTGCAGCACCACTGGTGTCTGTACCCAACACTGATCCCAATCCCAGAGAACCAGTTACAAATAACACTGGATTTTCTGGGTACTTTTAAAAGATTGCAGGTGGTTTAAAACTGTACTAAACCAGCTTTTATGTCTGGACAACCTTAGCTAAAACCGCACTGAAAATGGTCCAGGTGCTATGAGTGCCCACACCCTAGGTGTTAATTTAGCCCCTGGCCACCAGGTGGGATCTGGTCAGCAGGGGTCCCCAAGGGCCTGAAAATTTGGCAGTGGGGGACTGGGGGTAGCAATCATTGCTTCCCCCTGCTCCCAAATTTCCACTCGCCACATCCCAGGCATTGGAACCAGTGGCCCTGCAGGCCAGAGCGTGGCCACATCCCAGCACGGTGGTATCCTGGAGCATCCCCAGGCACTGGCCTCACACCCTGCTCCAGCACAGCTGATTCAGCCACTGGTGGGCAGAGATCAGGGCTCAGTGGTTCACCCGCGGGGGAACAGCGCAGCCCCTGCCTCTGCTGCCTGCCCTGAGTGCCAGCTGCAAGAGAACCAGCTGCAGGGGGCACCCCTGGCGCTGCCAAGCCAGGTCAGGCAGGGAGTGAATGTGCGCCTGGGCATCAGGAGCGGAAAGGGACCAGTTCTTCCCCGTAAGCTAGTAATTACGGTAAGTAAATGCAGTAAATTGCCCTCCCCCCACATCCACTCAAATTAGAGCTGCGCTCAGGCGCTAAATTCCTTCCCTCTTCCGCCTCCCCTCCCCCCCACAGGTCCACTCTGATTGGAGAGGAGCCTTGAGGGTTCCACCCCCCGCGGTAACGTCACCTGCCCCCACAAACCCGCCAAACCGTTGGCGGGGGCGTGCCTGCGTCGACCCCCTTGCAGCGGCTGCGCTCACCAGCTCGCCGCGCCTGCCCGGCGCCCTCGCAGCTCAGCTCGGCGGGGCCCGCCAGGAACGGCTCGTCCAGCGCGGCGTCCTCGTAGCCTTCCTCCTCCTCCTCCTCCTCCTCCTCGTCCCCGTCTGGCCCCAGCCCCGGCTCGTCCTTGGGCGGCAACAGCCGCCCCCACAGCTCGGGTCCCGGCCTGGCTCCGCACTGCTCGCCCGCCCGCGCCATGCCCACGCCCCGCCCCGGCCCGCAAGTCCGGAAGGCGGCGCGAGTCTGCACTTCCCTGCTTGCGGGAGGTGACTCCGCCTCCGGCCCGGCCGCGGTTCCAGGCCCTCGGCGCCTCAGACTCCCGAGCTGCCCCGCCCCTGCCGCGAGGGAAGCGGAGCCGCGGCAGCGACTAATTGGTTTGCCGAAGCGCGTTCGTCCGAGACAGCCCAGGGCTCCCCCTGGCTGGGCAACTGATGCTGCCTTGGCTGCGTCGGGTCTCGTCGCCCCACACTCAAACGGCGCCAGCTTGGGGCTGCATCGAGCATCCCCCCTCGGCCAGGGGCCAGGTTTGGGTCGGACTGTCACCCACTCTTGAAGCCACATGGGGCCCTGGCGCAGCAACCTCAGGCATGCACGCGGTGGGCCCCGGAGGCAGGGGGTCACAGCAAGCCCCTGCCGGGGGGGGGGCAGGGCTGTGGGCAGCGGGAGTGTGGCTGCAGCAAGTGGGGGGGTCCTGCAGGCAGGTGGCAAGCAGTGACCAGCAGTTGATGACCACCCACAGGCACTGCTGCAGCAATTGGGGACTGCCAGCAGATGCGGCCTGCAGTGTCAGCGGGGGCGGGGGGAAACAGCAACCACCCGCGAGCACCTCCAGCAGTATCAGCAACACCTTTTCACAGGGTGCACGTGTACCCTGTACACAATGCCAGTGACCTAAGGTGCAAGATCAGGACCATCACTGGACCCAGACCATGCACAGACAGGGCACTGCCCATCCAGCTCACCCACCAAAAATGTTGAGGGCTCCTGTGCTACAGGAATCCCAGGCAGAGGACCATGCTCCTTGCTGCAGAGGGCAAAAACCCACACAGTCTATGGGGTAAAACTCGGTCCTGACCCCAAATATGAGGATTGGTCTGACCCTGAGCAGAAGGACATACACCTGGGGAACTCCCTACTTGAGAGCACGGAGGCAGAAAGGGATCTTGGAGTCATTATTGACCCCAAGATGAACATGGGCTGACAATGCGAGGCCATGGTTGGCAGGGCTAACCGGACCTTATCGTGCATCCACAGGTGCATCTTGAGTAGAGCCAAGGAGGTGATCCTCCCCCTCTATGCGACGCTGGTCAGGCCACAGCTGGAGTATTGTGTCCAGTTCTGTGCGCCCCATTTCAAGAGGGATGTGGACAATATGGAGAGGGTCCAGAGGAGGGCCACCCGCATGATCCGGGGACAACAGGGCAGACCCTACAGTGAGAGACTGCGGGACCTGAACCTATTCAGCCTCCACAAGAGAAGGCTGAGGGGGGACCTGGTGACCGTCTATAAACTCACTAGGGGGGACCAGAAGGGTTTGGGGGAGACGCTGTTTCCCCTAGCGCCCGCTGGCATAACAAGGAGTAATGGGCACAAGTTGATGGAGAGGAGGTATAGATTGGACATCCGCAAAAACTACTTCACAGTTAGGGCGGCTAGGAGCTGGAACCAACTTCCAAGGGAAGTGGTGCTGGCCCCTACCCTGGGGGTCTTTAAGAAGAGGCTGGATGCCTACCTGGCTGGACTCATTTGAGTCCCGTTTTTGTTTTGGGGGTTTTTTTTGTTCTCCCGCCCTGGCGGGGGGTCGGGCTAGAAGATCTACTAGGTCCCTTCCAACCCTAAATCTATGAAACTATGAAACCTCTGGCTTTGGTCCCAGCAGGAGTGTTGGCACACCTCGAAGACCCTGCAATCACCTACCCTGGAAATCTTCAAGAGGAGACAGTCACCTTGGTGGGATCACCTGACCCCCATTTATCTTTCCTGCTTGGTGCAGGGGGCTAGATCCTGACGATTTCCACCCCAGAGTGCTGAGGGAATTGGCAGGGGTCACTGCAGGACCCCTGGCAAAGCTTTATGAGCACTCATGGTGCTCTGGCGAGGTGCCAGATGACTGGAAAAGGGCCAGTGTGGTCCCCAT
>NW_017729022.1:23976192-23983488 GCF_001723915.1 Gavialis gangeticus | reverse complement strand
CCTGTCAGACCAACCTGGTGGCCTTCTACAACCAGGTCACAAAATCCTTGAACGCAGGTGTCATGGTGGATGTAGTCTTTCTGGACTTTAGGAAGGCCTTCGACACTGTCTCTCACCCCATTCTCATTAAAAAATTAGGAGACAATGCCTACACAGTCAGATGGGTCGCAAATTGGCTGGAGGACCGCAACCAGAGAGTGGTGATGGACGGGTCTTTTTCGACCTGGAGGGATGTGGGCAGTGAGGTTCCCCAGGGCTCAGTACTCGGGCCCACACTGTTCAACATCTTCATCGGTGACTTGGACGAGGGGGTGAAAAGCACCTTGTTCAAATTTGCGGATGACACTAAGATGTGGGAAGAAGTGGGCATGCTAGAAGAAAGGGACAGGCTACAACTAGATATGGACAGGTTACACAGGGGTGGGCGGATGAGAAAAGGATGGAATTCAACACTGACAAGTGCAGGGTACTGCACCTACGGAGGAAGAACCATCAGCATACCTCCAGGCTGGGGAACTCTCTTGTCAGCATGGAGGCAGAAAAGGATCTTGGAGTCAATAATGACTGCAAGATGAACGTGGGCCAACAGCGGGGGGATGCAGTCAGGAAGGCTAACTGCACCTTGTCATGCATCTACAGATGCATCACGAGCAGGTCCAAGGAGGTGATACTCCCCCACTATGTGACACTGGTCAGGCTGCAGTTGGAGTACTGCATCCAGTTCTGGGCGCCGCACTTCAAGAGGGATGTGGACAGCATCGAGAGGGTCCAGAGGAGGGCCACTCATGATCCGGGGGCAGCAGGGCAGGCCCTATGAGGAGAGGCTACGGGACCTGAACCTGTTCAGCCTCCAAAAGAGAAGGCTGAGGGGGGATCTTGTGGCCTGTTATAAACTAGTCAGGGGAGATCAGCAGGCATTGGGGGAGTCACTGTTCCCCCAAGCACCGCCAGGAGTGACCAGGAATAACAGTCACAAGCTGGCAGAGGGTAGGTTTAGGTTGGACATCAGAAGGCGCTATTTCACGGTCAGGGTGGCTAGGGTCTGGAACCAACTTCCAAGAGAGGTGGTGCAGGCTCCTACCCTGGGGGCTTTTAAGAAGAGGTTAGATGAACACCTTGCTGGGGTCGTTTGACCCCAGTACTCTTTCCTGCCATGGCAGGGGGTTGGACTAGATGATCTGCTCAGGTCCCTTCCAACCCTAGAAACTATGAAACTATAGTTAACGATACAACATGATAAACACTTGTGGGTAATCAACTTATATAACACAAATAAGTTTATAATATTTCTTAGAACTAGCAGGTAACAATACAAATATGAATATTAACACATTAAGAACATATAAACCATATAAACTTCCTTAAAGAATTCCAGTAGCTACATAGACCTTGACACAAAAACAATCTCCAAAAATACAGACTGCACTCAGTACCTTACCAAGGGGTTTCCTTGGAGCATCACGCCTTCAGGTCCCTACCGATGTGAACATGTCCCTCCTGCAATGAAGGGTGGAGGGGTCAGAACCTCCTGTCCGATGCCAGGCTCACCTGTGGGGCCCGCTTCCCCAGCAATTCATGGTTCCTCTCTGAAGCAGCCTAAGCTCATTGCCTGGAGGCTGATTCCGTGAAAGCCTGTCTCCAGCAGTCCATTCGGCAGCCTGGCAACCAGGTTGGCTTCAGTCGCGCGCACTGTGGTGCCTGGTGCCCAGGTCACAGGTCCCATTCCTGGAGGGCTCTTCTCTGCTTCTGAGCACCTTACCAGCAGGTCAGGGGCTTCCACCTCCAGGCAGAATGTTTTCAGGATCTGGGACCAAGGTGCAGGACTGTGCAGCACCCCAGCACGCCAGTCCATTGGTGCCCCCGGGTATTGTGCCCGAGGGGACAAATGCCCGAGGCTGCATCCTAAATAGGGCCAGCCCAGCCCTGAGCAGCCCTTCGTGCCCTCCATGTTGTGTGCGGCTGGGGGTGTGCCTCCTCTCTCCACCGCCATTCGACTTCTCCCACTCTTTCCCTGGGGCCAGGGAGAAGTGGAATGGAGGTGAAGTGCTTTTGCTTCCTGTCTTTTCAGACTCATGACCTGAACAGAGCTGTTTGTTGCAAAAGGCCAGCAGCTTGTGTCATGAGCTCACAGGGCTTGTTTGCAGAGCTAATTGCCACAGAAGAATCCGGTTGGGGTGTTGTGGAGAAGGGGCCCGCCCCTGATGGAGGGATTGAGCATCACATTCCAAGCTGGAGAGGTGCTATTTTTTCCCCCTCCCCGGTCTCTTGTCCTAGAGGTGGCGGATGGAGCCCTGTGCCCCGAGGTGACGGCTCCAGGTGGTGGGCGAGCAGGGGGCTGATGTGCTGGGGCTTTCTTAGCCCAAGGTAGCGCACACCATTAACGCTGAGGGCCATGGCCAGCCCTGGCTACAGCACAGAGAAAGGCTTTGTTCAGTGTGTGATAGGCTCGTGGGGTAAAGAAGCGAGCAGGGAACCGAAGTTGCAAAGCAGAGTGGGGAGGACTTGGAGCGGCAGGTAGGTGACTGGGTTGGGATGCCACAATCCTGTCCCAGACCCTTGGGGAGCAGGAAGGTTCCTTGTGCCCTGGATGGCGGGGCTGAGCTGGCGGCTTTGCCTTTGCAAGGCACGGCCTACTTGGCAGCAGAGAAGGAGGAAAATGCCAAGCCAAAGTGGAGAGCTGTGCGGGGAGCAGAAGACGGCCGTGTGGCTGGCTGACAGAGCAGTCATGGAGGCTGGAGAGGATGCTGGAAGGTGTGGAGCCCTTGCTGAAAGGAGAGGCTGAGGGCAGACCTTAGGGAAAGTGGTGGTCCCTAGGGGCAGCCCCAGTTCCTGCTTCGTTGCTGCTGGGCCGGTGCGGTGTCAGGGGGAAGGGAAAGCAGCAAGGCCAAGGCCAGTGGGCGACCCTGCCCAACCAAAGCAGGACCCCAGGTAGCATGGCTGAGTGGTCCAAGGTGCTGCATTAAGGCTCCAGTCTCTGTGGGAGCATGGGTTCAAATCCCGCTGCTGCCACACCTTTTGCAGCATCAAGGTGGCACTTGGGTATGGGGAAGGTCCCCTTGCTGAGGCCTTGCCCCTCACAGCTAGCTGTCTCCCCAAAGGTCCCTGCAGGCAGGACCCTGGTCAGTGGGCACCCCCTAGGCTGCTGGAGCGGAAACTCTGCTCGCTCTCCCCCTGCTTTCTGGAGGCCTTGCCGCCATGTTCTGGGGGCTCCAGCCTGCCCTTGTTGCCCCTGGTCCCAAGAGACCAGCTTCGGGACTGCCCCATACAGAGTCATGAGCAGGACAAGGGCGACCTGGGAGCCTGCACGAGGCAGGACGAAGAGGAGCAGTCTGATATGGCAAGGAGGGAAACGGCGCTTGGCTCCTAGGAGACGGAGCAGTTGTCAAAAGCCAGGGTGTGTGAGGTCACCGGACCTAGTAGCTCTCTCCCCTCCATCTCTCCATTTCTGGCCAAATGCCCTCTCGGCCCATAGTGAGCAAGGGCCGGAAACACACTCCAAGTCCAGGGCCCATGCTGAGAGCGAGCCGCCCCCACCTCCCTGGGCCCGGCAGGAGACGGCGGGCGGCGCACGGCTTCGGAGGTCATGGGGCCCCACCAGGCTGAGGGCCAGGTTCTGGCTCCGGCCTCTTTGGCAGCCTGGGTCCCAAAGCCCGCACTGCCACCTCTTCAGCCCCTACGCTCCAGTTTCGGGCCTGGAGCTGCATTCCCGGACATCTTGCCCAGGGAGGAGTACGCCCTCGGGGCGGCAGTCACAGCTCTCAGCAGGCCTCCTTCTCCCAGGCCCTTCCTTTACAGCCAGCCTGCCTGCTCTGCTCTGCAGACTGTCTGCCGCCAGGTTCTTGGGCTCCTCCTAGAGCCAGTCCCCCAAATCCTCCTGCCATCCTGCCCTCTCCCTCCCACCTCCAACACAGGCACAGGTGCTCAACCCTGCCTTTCTTTAGTCCCCAACCTCAGAGGCAGGGGCGGGAGGAAAATAGGTTGGCGGTCTGGCAACCACGTTGGCTTCAGTCGCGTGCGCTGCGGTGCCTGGTGCCCAGGTCACAGGTCCCATTCCCAGCCGGCTCTTCTCTGCTTCTGAGCACCTTCTCCTCCCTTCCCTCCAAGGCCACAGCTGCCCCGCCCGCCCTGGGCAGGGCTGCCCCTGGGAGAGTCCTGCCCCTGCCCTTCCCCAAGGCAGTCCTGGGAGCATGCTCCCGGAGGCCTCTGGGGAAGGAGGCCAGAGAGCTGCATCCAAGGAGACTTTCGGCCCCTCTCAGGCGTGCCAAGGGCAAAGCCACATCGAGGAGCAGCAATCAGGTAGGGGAGCAAAAGGCAGACAGGGAATGTAGCAGAGGATAGCTGCGATCCATTGACCTCTGGGTTAACGGGCCCAGCATGCTCCTGCTGTGCCACTCTGCTAGGGGCTGCTCACTTGCTTTGTGCCCCACCACCCTCTTGCCTCTCGGACTGGAAGCCAGCCCCTCATGCAGCGAGGACCAGAGCTTCCTTTCTCCTCCTCCCAGCCCCCACCTTCCTGCAGGCTCCACTCACTCCCGGCTTAGGCTAAAGCCCTCGCACTCTTCCTGGTGGCCATGCATGCCCTGGACACACATTGCTGAGGAGCCTAGGTGGAAGGGCGCCCCTTCCTATCTTCTGCCTGGGCCCCTCTGGTTAGCCTTTTTGTTGTTGGGCTGAGTGATGGCATGTCATGCTTCCTTCAATGGATGGGGATTAGTAGAAGGTTCTAGTAGTAGGTATTTAAAGATAGACTTGGTGGTAGGTGAATTTCTTGGTTGAGATTCATGGTTTAGTAGAATCTTAGTTTAATAAATCTTTGGGTCATAAACTTAAACAGTACAGTCGACAATGTTTTACCAACCCCCCCTGAAATTCTGCATCAAGGCCAGAAGTTCTGATGCAAGGTGAGCATGTCTCTCTGATTTCAAATCTTAATGTAAGGGCTTTTAGTGATCCCAATTGTTAACTAGACTCACTTTTAAACTATTTGCGAATTTTGTCTTGTCTCATTTTGTCCAGTTCTGCGTTCCAACTTGAATTCAGTCACCACCATGCTGTTAGTTGTGTTAGTCTTTTTACAACTATGTACCTCAGTTTCTTATTGTGGAAGATAAGTATAATATTTAACTTTAATGAAGAACTAAGTTTACCAAGAAACTTTTCTCCATATTTAATATGAGATCTAGTATACAAGCATTAAGGCCATGTACAGACATTACACTTTTACCGGTATTCGTAATCTGAAACTGATCTATATTTGTAATAGAAATGAAGTTCAGCACACAAAACTGGTCTATACCCATAACAGAACAGAATTTTGATAGACATAGACTTGTTTAAAAATGGCGGAACCCAGTTTAATATTTGTTCCCCGCCCCGACAAAGGTCAAATGTTTGTTCTGTTTGCTACCAATCTAAACTATGCTGCTTACAGAAAACCACGTTACTGAGATCAGTTGCACCTTGGGCTTTTTGAATGTCTGTACCTACCCTAGTTCAACTCTTAATAATGAAAGGCAGAATTGGTACTAGCAGAGACTGAAGAGATTTAATTGTAAATAATATCTAACGTTATGTATGCTCAAAAGTATTTCGTTATAATACGGAACCTAATTTTATATGCCTCACTAGAACACTACTTGCAAATTATATAAGTATGAATTGACAAAAAAGTGAATAAGCATCATGTAAATATCAAAGATGCACATCGCAAAGCAATCTAATAAAACACTTACACCTTAGAATGACTGGATCAGGGCTTTTGGGGAGCAAGCTTGATGTTTTTGCTCTAATCAATGTTCTCAGTTTTAA
This sequence comes from Gavialis gangeticus, assembly GCF_001723915.1. NCBI lineage: Eukaryota > Metazoa > Chordata > Crocodylia > Gavialidae > Gavialis > Gavialis gangeticus. The sequence continues at coordinate 23,977,680 of NW_017729022.1, read as the reverse complement.
GAAAGAAGGTCACCTTGGAGGATTACATGGAGTTGTTTACAATATTCACTGTATTTTATGTCCTCGGGTTTTAACATCTGAGCAGTAGCTTATACTTGCCTTAATCATTACTCTTTGTCCTTGAGATCCTCAAATTCGCTCCATTATGTCAAATCACATTAAGGTTCAAAAACACTGCTGACATTCACAGTTGAATATTTTTCAACCAAGATAATGTTTATAAAGAAACAGTTTTTTACTTGCCTTAAACCTCTTGCCTTGAAGAATTATGTTACTATATAAAAGCAAATAATTTGTTTTCTACTATAGTCCCAAAACACCATATTCGGTCTCCTTTATTGCCCTTACCAGCTGCAAGATGTTTGTACTATATTTCTTCCAGCACTTTTATGAGTTTTGAACATCCACCACTTCCCTTTGATATGTATATCACAATGTGGACAAAGTTCACAGCTAGGAAGCAGCATGTACTAGTATTCAGAAGAAGATTTACCTTGCTTATTTTAATTTTTTTACTACTAGTTATGCATCCACCTATCTAATTACATAATTCTTCTGAATTCTTGATATTTAGATCTTTTAAATGTTTCTAAACAGTTGTTACATTTCTCCTCCTTGATTTTCAATTTGATGGAGTCTGATGCAAAGCCCACCAGAGGATCATGATGGTCTTTCCAATTATTTCGTTCAGATTGGCCACTTGATCTTAGTTATTAATCTTCCCTCATAAATAAATCCCTGTTGTCCACTAACCATCTTTGTTGCTGTCCATCCAATTTTTTCTGTACCTTTCTGGCACTAAGTTTAAATGCAGCATTCATGCTGTGGTCTCACTAACATAATAGAAAAAAATCTGTTGTATTTCAGATAAGCTACATCTTAAATTCAACTTCTCCTATGTTTCACTATAACAATGTTAATTAAAATGTATCTTATCTCCTCTTTGCATTATTTTCCTTCTCTTTCTTCTAACACTAGTGCCGCTAGCCATCTAGTGTTTGTTTGCGGGTAGGTCTTGCTTGACCGATCTCATTTCCTTTTACAACCAGATGACCTATCACCTGGACAAGGGAGAAGGGATTGATGTCATATATCTTGACTTCAAAAAGGCCTTCGATCTGGTATCCCATGATCAGCTCTTGGCAAAAATGGCCAATTCTGGCCTTGGGTCCACCACAGTCTGCTGGCTGGGAAATTGGCTCTGTGGTCGGACCCAGAGGGTTGTAATTGATGGAAGTCAATCATCATGGTGCCCTGTGATCAGTGAGGTCCCCCAAGGCTCTGTCCTTGGACCCATATTGTTCAACTTCTTGATTAATGATGTGGACATTGGAGTCAGAAGCAGACTGGCCAAGTTCGCTGATGACACCGAACTTTGGGGCAAAGCATCCACACCTGATGACAGGAGGGTGATCCAAGCAGTTCTTGACAGGCTCATGAAATGGGCGGACAAGAACCTGATGGTGTTTAACACTGAAAAATGCAAGG
>NW_017729022.1:23963591-23971192 GCF_001723915.1 Gavialis gangeticus | reverse complement strand
AAAATCAAATGGTCACAAACTCCACCAAGACCAATTCAGGCTGGACATAAGGAAGAACTTTACTGTCCGAGCCTGCGAGTTTTGGAATAGACCGCCACCGGAGGCGGTTCAAGCACCCACTTTGAATGCCTTCAAGACACATTTGGATGTTTATCTTGCTGGGATCCTATGATCCCTGCTGACTTCCTGCCCCTGGGGCAGGGGGCTGGACTTGATGATCCTTTGGGGTCCCTTCCAGCCCAAATGTTTATGAATCTATGAACTGTGTAACATCAAGACCATTAAAAAGAGAGAGAGTCCTTAACACCTGTGGAGTGGAGAGAGATTAGCAGTGTTCATGTAGATTATAATGAGACATGAAGTCACCTGACTCCCTCACTGCTGCCTGCATAGAAATGCAGCTGCCGCTGCCAGACAATTGGTTTTAAAGTTTGGGTGGAGCAAGAATCATAGAGGTGTGCAACTGCACCATTGCACCTTCTGGATTTCCCCTGACAGGATCTTAGGTACATAAAGTATTAACAACACCAGGTACTTTTCTCTGTGACCAATTTCCTCTTTGCTACATCTTCCAATACACTGTGCATATAAACTGGCAATCCCACTGCATGTAAATCAATTAATATACTATGTTTTCTCTGTTTATTAGTAGACGTATTCAGCTAAAGTGATCCAGATGCATGAAGCAGAGCTACCCAAACTTCAGTCAGGAACGTGACTACATTTGAGCTATGCTAGTGTGCCAACATACGTCAGTGCTGTTAAGTTTGCAGAATGAGTTGCTTTATGCAAAAAGCTTTGGTGGTGGCAGCAGTAGTTCTTCAATAAAAGGATAACAGTTAGTCTTCCAATAAAAGATTGCTTTGGGATTGGGATTCTGAATATTTCTTCTCTAAGAGAGTACTGGCCAGAGCACAGAGATCAGAGAGCATGATTATTTCCATAATTATCTCTAATAATATTCAGTCATATTAATTTTAGTAAGTTGATTATTACTCCCCTTATCCTGCTCTCACAAACCCAAGGCCCAAATCTGTCCCCCTACTATCGTATCGGATGTTAGAGAAAAGCTTCACACCAGGCCTGCTTCCCTACCTCTTTGAACAGTTTTGGAGAAAGATAGATTTACTTGAAACATCCCAGAGATTATTACTTTTAAAGTTTTTCACTGTATCCTAATTATACCTTCTGTTATGCAGACATTATTTTCTGTCATTTTCAGATCAGAGGACCGAAATAGCTTCAGAAAATAAAATATCATATCAAATCTCACAGCCCCTTCTTACCATCACTCTATCAGAGCATCACATTCAGTACTAAACTATCTGGTAAGAGAAGAATGGCAAGTCATTATTTAATTTTATTAGATACCAGTTCATAAATCCAGGTAATCACTTTTTCTGAGCTGACTTGGATCCTTAAAACCTATCTCATTCAATTTAGCATTTCCAGTTGCTCAGTACAGTAGAAGATTTACTTTTTCCCAGGTAACATGCCAGAACTGTTGCATTTTAGCTGACAGTAAGGAAAGAGCTTGTAACAGTACATTTAAAACTGACAACTATATCTACTTTTAGGCATTTAAAATGGGACTCAGGCAGAATTTAGGTACTTCAGTATGAAACTGAAATTCAGAAAGCCCTGACTCAGATGCTGTGTAGTTCTGAAAGTGTCTGAACTCCACAGCCATATTTAAGGGCAGATCCAGAGGTAGTACAGTGTCATGGTCATACACCCCTTCCAGACCATGCTGCAGGAGCAATGGCCAGGAGCTTTAAATCCCTGAAGCAGGTAATAATTCCCCCCTCCCTCTGCTCTTGGAACCCCATGCTTCTCTCTCCCATGGTAAACTGCACATCACATCTCCCTCCCATTATACTCCTGCTGCCCACTAGTGCCACTGCCCTTGGCTGACCTGTAGTGGGGGGAGGTGCAGATCTGCTCCTGTCCTGTCCCTGCTGGGCTGTGTGGGGAGCTGGGCTCAGCTAGGTACAGCAACTATCCAAGTACCAAGTGAGTTCTCCCTCCCTGCCAGCCAAGGAGCAGGTACAGGCCTGGGAACCCACCTGCCACTGCCCCTGTACCCAGCCAAGACCAGCTCTCCTGACAGCCGCTCTCCACAGCCCTGGCTATAGAAGAATAGGAGTGGACAGTACAGCGTGGGTGGGTTTCCCTGACTTTTTCCTGCACCCAGAGGCATAAGTAGAGAGGGCAGGGGGGGCAGTGGGGTTGGAAAGGAGGTGCTGCTGAACACAGATGGGGAAGGGAGCAGTGCTGTGAGCGAGGGGGAGGGGATTCTCATCTGATTCAGGCGCTTTAAAAATTTCCCAGCTGCTGTTCCCCTGGCATGGTCGGCCTGCCCCAAGGAAGGAAGCTGGTAATAGGGGTTTGCAGAGGGACAACCACAAGATGTAAACAATGTGTATAGAAAAGTGGTATATGCAGTCCTTGGAAAAGATACATTGTTCTCTTACCTTTCAAAAATGACCCAAAGAACAGGGGAATCACCAGGACTGTTTTTTCAACCTAAGTTTTTCTCCTGTATAAACTACAATGCAAGACTCCAATTGAGATGATAATCTATATAAAAATATTATAATTTCAGGATTATACTCTGGCATTGTCAAATATAGGGGCATTACAGTAACCTCAGGGACTGCTTACACAACCATTTTGGAGAGATGTAAAGCAGCATGGTCCTCTGCAAAAAAGAAAAAAAACATATGGAAAGGGGAACCTCAGTTCATCACAGCAGTGGGGGAAAATAGCTGGTGTAACCTTTGGAAACAAAGGGAGAACTCACGCACAATGTAAAGGCACAGATAAGGAGTGAAATAACAAATCAGGCAATCACCTGATCTGTTATTTCGCTACTAATCTGTGCATTTGTGTGTTAGTAGGCTACTCTATAGGGAATTTATCCAGAAAATTCAGCAAATATGAAAAAGTACCAGAAGGGCTGTGATACTGGCAATTAATTGTGTGGCTAAACAAATGTGAAACTATAGCAGCAGAACTCCAGAATGAAAAGTTAAAAACAGCAGCTGCAGCCTCTTCTGTCCCCCCTCCGCTAGAGGAAAGGGAATACAGTGTCACTACATAGGGTTGCCAGATCCTTGAACCAAATGTCCTAGTTAAGTTCAGCCTGGAAGCTCGGGGGCACCTTCAGATATATATCACCACTGAGGGTTGCCAGCAGCTAATTAATACAGGGGCATTCAGTTCCATCATTCACACAGACCCAAGGGAGAATGGAAGCTTTTTTTTTCTTTCTTTTTTTTTTACTTTAGAAGGGTATAATGGTAAACTATCCCAAGTTCCCATTATCCGGGAATTAAACTTTTTACTAGGTACTTCTTATTGTTCATATAGGTTTGGAAAGATGTTAGCTGACAGCTGCGGTAGCATTTTGGGGTCACAGATCCTGAGGAAGTTGGGAGCTTTAATTGATTATGCTAACATGTATTTCTGGGTTGGAATGTCTTATCAACAGGGTGAGGAGGTTGCAGTAATTGGAACCACTGTGGCAGTTTTCTCTGTGACCCTCCCCACAGCGAAACATGGGGCGCAGTGTGTCTTGAGACGAGGGAGCAAGCAGCCCTGGCCTGGCTGCTCTCCTGTCTCTGCCTGCCTCAGTGCAGAGGTTGTGCTATGGAGCCCCCGCACTGAGGCACACTGCACCCCAGCCAGCTGTCTGCCTAGAGCTGCCTGCTCCCCCATCTCGAGACACACTGCACCCCAGTCAGCCAGGGAGTGGTGGCTGGGGCAGAGGGTGCCTCAGTGCAGGGGCTCCACAGCATGTGGAGACAAGGGAGCAGGCAGCTCTGGACTGCTGCTTCCCTGTCTCCACATTTGTCCTGGCACGCACCACTTTGGAGTGCTTTGCACTCCCTGCTTTTTTCTTTGGGTTTTTTGTTTGCTTTTGCTACCGGGAAATCCCAGTAGCAAATTTTACCCTAGCGCTATAAATTAGCAGTGCTGTGCAGAGTTTAATGTGCAATGTGTGCTGTTTGTGGGACCGCAAAGGGGCTTGTGGTGCTACAGAGAGGTTTATGGTGCCACAAACCGCATGTGCCTGCATGTGCCAAAATGGCTATCAATTTGCTCTGAGGGAGCAAGCATCAAGGGTGGAATCTGGTGTTAACCCTTTCACAGTGGCTAGTGAGGCATTGGCTTTTGGCCAAAGAACCCCCTTACTTGACAAAGGGTAAGTGAGCTACTGCATGCAGTCTGTAGTATCTTGATGAGGCTTGTGGTCTGGAAGCAACACTTTATTATTTATAAGAATTTATGGCACTCAGCCCAAAGATGTTGCCAAGCCCTGATCTGGCCATTAGTGAACTAATATTAGGTGGTAGAAGAAGGGTCAAAAGGCTCAGAAGAGCTCTTGTTTCTTCCAGTAATTTGCTCTTGAGACATACTGATATGGAAAGTGAAGTTTGGCCAGAAAAAACATATATTAACAGATATCTTCCAAGCTATTTAAAATAGAGCTATCTTATTGTGCATGTTTGAGATGGTCATTTATTTCTTATATGAAAACTACTAAGGCTACAGTTATTGTGATTTGTTTATTCTGTCACTGAAGGCAATATTTGGACTTTGTCATACCATGTCTTTTACTCAAAAAAGTTTTAAATATTTTATATGAATTTTTACGTGCTTTAAATTATTCCTCAACATCAGTATGATCAAGAGAGTTATGTATAAGCCTCTTGATATATTTTTATTATTATTATTGCTACTACTATTCTTTGCTTCCTGAGTACATATAAGGAACCAGTGACAGCCGTGAGGTTCAAGAAATATAATATTGTGTTGCAGGCAGGAAAATAAGAAGGACACCAGGAAGATCTAAGTGAAGGTAATAGAAGCAAGTGCTTTCTTATGTTCTTGACCACTTGACACTGACACTATCAAAAAGCCTGGTGAGGTCTAACTAACTATAACATTTCAGTAGTAGCCTGTGTAGACAACTTAACTACTTCAAGCTTGCTAGAAGGATTATTTCGCCTACTTGGTAACTGGTTCCCTATTGATGGGCTCTGTGAACTGTGCCATCATTTATTACAGACTCATTCCCATTGATGACAATAATAACTTTCTTCCTGGCTTCCTTCACTGATTCTGCATTTTCCTCTCTTCAGCTTTAGACTTGACCTTTGTTTCCTCGTCATATTTGACTTTACATAGGCCTTTTGGTTTTAGCTGTGGCTTTTTCTTTGTTTAATTTTAAATGGCAGTTTTGAGTGCTCAGCAACTGCTAAGATCAACATTTTACTTAGATTATCAGTTTCCTCTGTTACCTTAATAAAAGAAAAACAGTTGTCAGGCTCTTCAAAACGTTCCCTCCAAATTTTTGATTGTTTCAATGACCTAACTATTTCTCTTGAAAATTCTGAAGGCTATTAAAAAGAACAAACTTGTAATAATTGTTTAACTGCCATCTCTATTCATGCGAGTAGCAGAAGAGAAGAAAGTTATGTATGAGTATTGTTTTATCCAGATCTGTCCTACAGATGCACCCCATGGAATCTAATTTCTATAATTCACAAGTAGCTCAGAGTACGTCAGATGAAACACAGCAGTCAAAAAAGATTTTTATAGAGATTCCTTTTTAAACTTGATTAACAGGGTCATTTTTTACAGACAATTTTTGTGGCACATTATATTATGTTCATGTAAATAACTTATTATTTGATAATCTATAATCATGATTCAAAATTGACTGCATGACAAATGAAAAACCAATGCAAAGAAAGCTCTTCATGTATTTTTTTTCCTTCCACAGTATTTTTGGATGGTAATACGGGTGGTTCCACACACATCCTTCATATAGCATTTGCCTTTATGATTTTACTCTACTGCTCAAAACAAATACAGCGGACCTCAAAACAGAGTTCAGTTCTAAAGAGCATAACTTGCTAAAATACATTTAATTAAGTGAGGTTTTCCTTTTAAAAGTTTTCCAATATATTTTGTGATCTTTTGTTATTTTCAGAAGATGAAGTTTTGTTTTGTTACTTTCTCCCATTAGAAGGTCCTAATTGAGGGGGATTTTGTTCTCTATAGTAAAGTGGAGAAATAGTGGATGTAGAATTTTACCTACTATAACTGGCTCCAGGAATACTACTCTACTAGTTACCTCCTAGCTACTATCAACCATTAGAACTACAAGAGCCCAGGTGTGGCTAAATTAAAATTACAGGAACAGCAGTTTCCAATCAACAGAACTGTAAGCAGCAGAAACCCTTAGAAGAAGGACAATTAGGTAGGATTAGGCAGAGAATGACTTAGGAAGAAAATATAATAAGCCAGCTATAAAGAGTCAGAGTTTCTTCTGGAGTATGCTAACCTTCTATTATCACATTTTCTTACTGTTGTCAGTTAGAAATACTGAAAAGTGCAGGAACTTTAAAATTGCCAAGACACAAGTATGGGATATTTATGGCTATAGGGGATCAGGATCTTGGATATCTTTCACATGAGTCCAGTGATTTGAATTTTCACCCCAAAGAACTAAATGCCATGTTCAATTTTATTTTCTACTTCTTGAATGCAAATATGAATATTGCCATTATCCACAAAGTCAGAAAAATATGGCAACACACCACCACTTCAAGGCTTGTAAGTCATGGCACAGTTTCAGCTTCCATTAACCAAACAACTTAAATTTAACTTTTTGCTTATTTTTTTTAATGGTGACTCAGTTTGCTAAATAAGTGTGTTCTCTTTCTTTAGCATGTAGAGAAAGTGACCCCTCGTGGCAGGAGGAGGTATATTAGTCTCTCAGAAGTTCTTTTATTAGTTAGAATGAGTATCACATGGCAGTGGTTCTCAGGTAATCGTTGGTATCCTGCACCACCAATGCTAACAGAATGCATCAGGGAGGACATGAGACTGTGATCCATGAAATGATCATTGCCACAGAAATTACTGCCTTACACTTCCAGTGTCCTATCTGTAATGAATGGATTTGAAACCAGCATTTCACTCTAACCCTGTGCATCTTATTTCTCAGTAGCATCAGCCTACTCTGAACAGTTACATTTAGAGGAAATAATATCAACTGGCTGACAGCTCTCCTGTATACTATTTAATGTAGATTGCAATGGAGGTTTTATTTTATTTTGTTGTTTGTTGTGATTTGGATTGCTAACCAGTTTCATATCGTTGATACCTTGGAAATGTTTCTTGTCCAGTGCTACCATGTTATACCATGGGCTTGATTGGTGCCACAAATGATTGCTTCTCAAGTAGTGAAACTATAGATTAAAAACAACATGCCTAATTTGCCTCTCAGTTATTCCAGCTTTGCATACTGGGGGCTCCATTGGCTTCACAGATGTATCAGTTAGATGAGATTGCTGTCAAGAGGGCTCTGCCTACTCTACCTGCCTGTAAACTATTTGATCAGGGCCTGATTTCCCACCCCCCATACACATACCAGGGTAAAACCAGAGTAATCCAGTAGTGAATCACCTATAAGTATTGAAAATGTATGTAACACACACAAAATGTACAAGCCATTTTGTACAGTAAAGTATGTATTTAGTTTAAACATGATCATGTTTTTTATATGTGCTGTATTTAAATCATAT
>NW_017729022.1:23954746-23958591 GCF_001723915.1 Gavialis gangeticus | reverse complement strand
AGTAGTGAATCACCTATAAGTATTGAAAATGTATGTAACACACACAAAATGTACAAGCCATTTTGTACAGTAAAGTATGTATTTAGTTTAAACATGATCATGTTTTTTATATGTGCTGTATTTAAATCATATTTGCTGTATCTTGGCTGCTTATTAATTTGAGGGGAAGCATGCTGTCTGCCTGTAGGCAGAAAAAGCCTCCTTTTGTTGAGACCCTTTGTAAACACCCTGCTGTGTACAGCAAACAAGAAGCATTGGGTTCAGTCACCTAAGCAGGGGAATCAGACCCTGTAGCATGATTGGCTAAGCTTGGCAGTGTTCTTTTAAATTAATTGGTTGAGAGAAAGGCTAGAAGCCAGGTAAGCCCTGATTAGGAAAGCTAGGGTAGAGCTAATATGAAGGGGAACTTTCAGGTACATGGGAGCAAGAAAGCCTCTGTATCTGGGACTCTTCTACTTTTCCTTTGCTTCCCTGGGTTTTTGGATGAGATAATACTATGGGTTGTATTAATCCCTGGAGCAAACCACCAGGATTAGAGCCTGGTAAAAGTGTGGGTCAGGATGGGAGCCTGGTCCTTTTTGCTGTAACACTTTCTTGCATCTCAGCCTAACTGAGCAGGGAAGCCCATCTGCAGTTGGGACCTACACCAGGATAAGCCTGGTTCCTTTTCTTTTGAGTTCTTCTGCAGTTTTCTTTCCCAGCTGGAGTTGTTGTGGGATTTGGGAGACTAGGAGTTTTGGGGGTGCAGTATGTTGACTGGAGTTGCAAGTCACCACCCCCCCAAAGCCACCACGTGGAAGTGGAGATTGTCACTCTAGTCTACCGTTTCCCAGGGAGCAATGAGGGGCCCCTTGCATTGCAGAAGGACCTACAATCTCTATCAGCCTCCCACAGCGCAGTGAACCTGAGAAGCAACTCATAGGACTCTTTGGTGTGCTCTCCCTTTGTCCAGCTGGCTTGCTGAATAGCAGGGTGCAGGTCTCTGGAATGAACCTTTTAGGTGAACTCTCCCCACCCCCCACCTGGGACTTCCTAGGCATAGGTGGAGTCTTCCCAAAAGGGGTGCAAATTAGAGACTATACCATACAGTTAAGAGTGTTTGAATTGTCTTTCATATTTCCTTTTGGCTTTTTTTGCCTTTTGTTTTTTGTAATAAGTTTGTCCTCTTCTATTTACACTGCTGGGGGGGGGGTGTTGTTTATGCAGCACACCCCAGCCAAATTCACTGATCCCAGATTTTTGGGTGGAGGCTTAAGCCATAGTGAAAGCTCAAGCTCCTTGAGCACCCCCAAATTTGAACCTGGCCCTTGTTGCTGCTGACTGGTATCTGGCAGAAGGGTTACATAACTTAGCTTGTCTATTTGGAGAGGTTATTTTGCACTGAGTTGTGGTTGCACTAACCTGCTATAAACTTAGGTGGTTTTCAATCAGCTGATTTCCACTGTAGTCCCAGTCATTGTTTCTATACAGACAGGGTCTTTTCCATATTAAGACCTCAGCATTTCAGGCACATAGGCAAATGTGTCTTGTCCTGCTCTCTGGCTTTATGCATCATGGGTTTTTCCCATGCTGCACTGCAGGATGCATAGCAGAAGCCACTTGGAAGGGACCAAACTCACAGATTCCCATGTTTGCCATCCTGCTGTTCCATGATTTCTCTCTTTATGGCAGCCATCTTCAAAATATTGTTACCACAGTGTTGGTCATTGCAAACCTACAGAGGTTAAGCAAGGTGTACTTAACATCTTACCACTGTTGTTGGCTTCAGCTATGTAAGTCAGCCTCTTTGCTACCAAGTGGAACCAGAGGTCTTTTCAATTCTCATAGTAGCAATGCATTTTTTAGACTGGTTCCCTCTGTCCCTCCTCCTCCGCCTCCCCCCTCCCCACCCTGCAAAGTTGTCGTTTTGAGGGAAGTTGATCCATGAAAAAGGGGGGATGGGAGGGATGACTCAGATATAACTTCTAGCTTACATTCATCCAAAGTGGCCGCACTGCTCAGGTACCTGGAACAAAACAAATACTTGCTGTACTTCATATATTTAATAGTACTTGCATCTATTTTTCGGCAGAAGTACAAGCACCTATCCCAGCAGTGGAAAGAGAAGGAAACTGATCAGAATCTCATACGTCACCTTCTCTTGTACCAGCTTTCCTCAGTACTATTGTTGGTCTTGTGAAATAAGTGTCAACTGGTAAGAGAGGCTTATGCTACAAGCCTAATGTGACCAAGAGTTGTTGCAGAACTTGGAGATGATAAAGGCCACTTTTCTGGAGATCTTTGCCAAGCTGAACCCACAGCAACAGCAACACATCAGCAGGGGCTCTAGAAGCCCGAGGTCCTTGCCATCTGAAAGTTTGCTAGTCTCAAATGGTGAGTTGTTGACCAGTAGCAGTAGTGGGGCGGGGAGGAGCAGATTGACTAGAGGTGCTATTCTGATGGGTGTATGCATAGCATGGGACATGAGATTTAGATGTTAGTGATGGCTTTGGACACCTGAAGTTATAGTGAGTCCTGGAGCAGCTGATATTTGTTTCTGCGACCCCCATAACAGCTTGTAAGTAGGAAAGGATTTTCCTTGGTGCTCAAAAGCTAGGTTGATTACCAGCTTCCAGGACACACTCCCAGGACAGATTCATGTAGTAACCTGTAGTAGTCTGAAAAGGTTGTTGCTAGGATCTTTTAAGAACTTCCACTTCTGCTCTCCTCCTTAAAAATATAGGTTTGTTACTGAATGGTGTTTGTATTCCCATTGCCATTCTAGGAGGCCTGACTCATCATTTACCAAACACGGGATTATAGAGAAGAACTTTTTCATTCTCACCTATGCAGTTACTGGCTGACATTGGAACACTTGGGAGACTGGAAGGAAGATGGTAGCATCTTCTGACAAGGCTCATGTCCTTAGCAATACCTGCAGTGTACTATAACTTAATGCTGCATTTTGCACAATATTTGCGGTATGGTGCCCCCTCCAAAATGGCACTTGCCCACCAACAGATGGTAGAAGATGCCTTGAGTTCCTACTTTCCAGATAGGGCTGACTTATTTTTTTCTCTTTGGTGATTTTGAACTTTTATGTTGTGGAACTTATGGTTGTGATGTTTTCTTTATGCTTTTGTGTAATATTTCATGGGGCCGTATTTTTTTTGTATTGGAAGTGTTCTTTCATGTTTGGAAGTATGGTATTATAGAACTTTGATAAAGTGTTTATAAATTTATTTTTTTTTAAAGTGTAAATGAAAAATAAGAGTGTGTGTGTAATATATATACAAATTCAAGGTAGATAGATAACTTACACTTACAAAAACTGCTGGTAATCAACCTAGCCTTTGAGCACCAAGGAAAATCCTTATCTAGGCACAAAATGCCCCACATGCCACCCTATTGAAAGTGAAAATGAAATGATGGCAATTTAGCTCTGTTTCATCCAGAGGTAAGCTGGTTTAGGTCTCATTGTCAGGTACTAGCCAGTACAGAGATGGCTACTATGGAACAGCTGAAGTGTACCTAGGCTAAGTACAGGCAGTCAAAAGCCCGAGGCTGAATGGATTCAATCTTCTCAGGTTAGGCTAAATTGTGTAGATTGAACCAATAAGAAGTAAACAGACATTCACTTTTGATTCCAGAAATGGATCCACATGCCTGCAGTGGCCCAGACCAGAAGCTGGGGAGGTGCTAGAGCATGCCTCCCTGCTTGGCTGGAGCAGACAGTTTGGGCCGAGACTAGCCCGCCCACCCTGTGAGGAGTGGGGTTTGCAGGGGAGGTGCACAGTATCCTAGGATGCCGGGGGAATGTGAGTTCACTTGAATCTAGAGGGGATCTGGGACAGAAGTTCAATAAA
>NW_017729022.1:23948979-23949746 GCF_001723915.1 Gavialis gangeticus | reverse complement strand
CCGAGACTAGCCCGCCCACCCTGTGAGGAGTGGGGTTTGCAGGGGAGGTGCACAGTATCCTAGGATGCCGGGGGAATGTGAGTTCACTTGAATCTAGAGGGGATCTGGGACAGAAGTTCAATAAACCAAACTTAACTTAAATCACTTAAATCTGATAATACATCCATCCAGGTTTATTATAAACCAGTTTCAGCCATTTTGGCTAAATACAGACATTCAGGAGGTTAAACCAGGTTCAAAACAGCTGCCTGATTTAAACTTAGCTTGTCCCGGTGCCAAACTTATACTTACAGATTTGGTCTTGCGACCAGCCATCAATCTAAACCTGTAAAAGAACAGAAGGTTGATGTGCACAAACTGGATTAAAAATTGCAGAACCTGGTTTAAGATAAACCAGGATCTATGTAGTATCAGCTTCAATTGATTTAGGTCAAAACGATGCATGGAACTTTTGCCTACTTCCCCTGCCCAGCTCTGGGACTGGGAAAACCCAGCCACTGACCCCAGCCCAGGGGCTGCTCTTTTCACATGTTTTTCTTCCTACACTGGTCTATTTTTTTGCCCCCCTGCCCTTTGCTTCCCCACAGCCAGCACTCACAACATCTATCCCACAAGCTGGTCTGGGTGCAGCTGCTTTTATCAGTGTTTGCTGCTGCCAGAGCTAAGCAAGTAAGTCCCAGTGGGGAGAGGAGCAGGAGGAATGGCGGTGTAGTTTTGCTGGGGGGGGACCCACAACCCCACCCACGGGTGTGCCTGCCCCTCCCACC
>NW_017729022.1:23947848-23948884 GCF_001723915.1 Gavialis gangeticus | reverse complement strand
AGAGTGTTGGGGACAACTTCCTGGTGCCACTGCTGGAGCGGCCAACCTGATGGCTAGCCTGTCCCATCCTGACTTACCTGCTCTGAGGCAGCCATTTTGTATTGATTTAACTTCCCTCTAATTCACCCAAATGTCTGTACTTAGTCTCTGAAAGTGGTGTATGTGCACTAAACTTCTGTTGTGTTACAGAGTTGAACCAGTTTCCAATCATTTATACTAGCTTATGTGTGATTTCTGTCCCTAGCTCTACTGTTACTTAGGGACATAGGAGGCAGGGTTTTACCAGAATAGCAATAATTGTGTGTTCACAGTGAATAGCGGGGGAGGGGCTTTAGAGTCCTTCAGTTGCTCTGAAGCAGCTGTCCCTGTGCCCACAGTTATCCCATGATAGAGTTTATGCCTTAGTAAAACAGGATAAATGTTTCTGGCCTCTTGCCTCATTAGCGCCTTGCTGTCTCTCTGTATTCATAGTATTGTAGTACTTAGGGTCAGAACGGACCTAAACAGTAGGGCTGTGCGAGGCTTTGAACCATGCTTTGGATCTGGAGAAGCTTTGGACGCTTCAGCATCTGAAGCAGCATGTCCGAATCAAAGCACTGGCTTTATTAGGCTTTCCAAAGCTGTTCGGAAATGCTTCAGAGCCACTTCAGAGATCCAGCCATAGGGTATAATGGGGAATCAATGAAATATCTATAACTTTTGTTTTCTGTCTGAAATGGATGAAACTTGCAGTGGTGGTAGCTTCTGCTGAGAAGATAAAGCCTGCCAAGTTTCAAGAAGATAGGTATAGGGGTTCAGGGGGAACTGCACCCTAACTTCTTGAAAGCAAACATGTCCCGTCTATGTGTTACAACGTGGGGGTAAAAACTGCTGGGGTAGTAGCCCCTGGTGAGGCCACAAAGCCTGCCAGGTTTCTTGAAGATCGGTGTAGAGGTTTGGGGGCAACTGTACCTCAAGCTGCTGACAGGCAAAACTCATGACAGAGGTGACCCTGTGTGTGTTAAGGCGTAGCAGGCTGAAAACTGCAGGGGTGGTG
>NW_017729022.1:23943210-23947484 GCF_001723915.1 Gavialis gangeticus | reverse complement strand
AGTTTTGTCTGTCAGCAGCTAGAGGTGCAGGGCCCCAGAATGCACCCCACACCTATCTCCTCAACAGCTGGCAGGCTTCTTGGCCTCAGCAGGGGCCACCATCCCTGCAGCTTTCACCCTTCTGCACCTTAACACACACAGTGTTACCCGTGTCACAAGTTTTTTGCTTGTCCACAGCTTGAGGTGCAGTTCCCACCCTGCACTCCAAACCCCTGCACCAATCTACTTGAAGTTTGGCAGGCTTCATGCTCTCAGCAGAGGCAACCACCCCTGCAAGTTTCATCAAATCAGACAAAACAACCAAGTTATAGATATTTCCTTGATTCCCCATTATACTCTATGGCTGGATCTCTGAGGCGGCTCTGAAGTTTTGGAGCCGGTTTGGCTGGATCAAAGCAGAAATCCACTCTGGAGTTCTGGATCGGATCCCTGGCATCCGAAGTGGCTGGATCTGAAGCCGGATCAAACAGCTGCTTACTCGCACAGGCCTAACAAATAGATCATCAGGTCCAACCCCCTGCCCCAGGCATGAATGGGTTTTTCTCATGTGTAAACAAGTTTATGCTGCAAAATGTTCCCAGAAAAAGTTTACTGCTAAAATTCTATGCATTTAACCTGATAAACTGTTATGAAATGTAGCTCATGATAAATACTCTGGACTATGTCTTCTACTGTGCTTTCATACAATTCTATGAAATGCACATCATAAAATACTTTGACATGTATAACCTCAAGCAGGGTATTGATCAAATTATGAGGCAAACTACTCTGAATGGTGCCTAGTTTTAACAGTAATCTCCTCACACATTTATCTTCTGAGGTTTTATTGTTTGAATCTGCAGTGTTAGAAAGGGAAGGGGGTGAGGAGCAGCAGAAGGCACCATCTCTGGCCCAGGTCACAGAACTTTTAAATTCTTTGTTGAACTAGTTCCTCCTCCCTCGCCATTTTAAGCATGTGGGGAAAAGGTGAAGAACTCAGAAAAATACAAAATGGCTGCATCTATCAGTTACCTGAAGTAAAATGAGTACCAGCCAGACCTCATATATTTAATGCTACTAATAAAAATTAAATTTAACACATCTAAGAGATTCTTGCCAGCTGAGGGCGGCTATTCAGTTTTTTCTTTGGCTCAGGAGCAGGGAAAGCTGCAGATTCTGCAGCAGTGAGCCTAGTTTAATTTTTTTCATTTACTATGATTATGGATCTCGTTTCTTTAGTATCTCTAAGAAACATCCAATTAGGCCATTATATCTGCCCATCTACCTTCACAATCTCTGAACTTACTGTTACTTGAGATAGGTGTCTACTCCTTCCTTTGCTTTTTCATTTAGAGATGAGCTCACCTCTATCCTGAACTGTCTGAAAAGATAGTTCAGTGATCCCTGGACTTCAAAAAAAAAAAAAAAAAGTTTTCACTACGAAGAATGTCCAAAATAGTGCTCTACCTTTCCTTTCATAATCTTTGACTTCAGCAGTCTGGAGTCATTTCATTCACTTGAGCATGACTTGCTGAACAAAGCACCTGTCTGTGCCTTGCATTCACTGGAGAACTCTACCCATTAGGAATCTCTCTCCATTGATCTGTAACTTTGCTTTGGGGCTTATTTTCCCCCAAATCTCTTAGCTGTTTGTCTGTTGATTAATATTCCATTAGATGCACTGCACTATGTTGGGGAGAACATTTGCTCAGAATCTCAAGCTTTTGAAACTACAAAATAATCACTGATAAATATTAGACAGTTATTAGTTATTACCCTTTTGGGAATACCACAGAATGGCACTGGAACAGCTCGTCAGAAACCCATTTACACTAAGGGCCTCATGAAGATAGTTCTCTCTGAATGACAAGGAGAGGTATGAAAGCCAAGGTCAAGTGCCACACTAGTTCGTTTAGAGTGGGAGTGTCAAACTCAGATGAGTGGTGAGACAGATCCAGACCATTGGGCTTCTTGTGAGCCAGCTGACTCACCTGCTCACAGTGGCTGTTTAAAGTCACTGTATTAGCACAGCCAACACACGGGAGTTAACTCTGCTGCTGTCTGCAGCTCCAGGAGCCATTGAAAGCTGGAAATTTGCCAACAGGTAAATGTAGGGCAGCATTAAGCCCCTTGGTACTAGACATGTTGACACAGCAGCTCTGGCAGCCATGCCAAGAAGGCCTGTAAGCTGGATCCAGAGGTGGGTTGCGCAGCCTGTGAGAAGTCCCATGGGCCAAATGAGCCACCTCAATGGGACAGATCCAGCCCACAAGCCATATATTAGTATAACTAGGGTGGGACAAGTGGGTACCAACTTTAGAGGCCAACTTACAGGGGGTGCAAGACAGGTTGCTAGGCAGGCACAGATCCATATAGGGCTGTGTGAAGCTTTGGGTGCAGATTCAATTTGGGAGCGATTTGGCCTGATTCGGTGGTGCCCTTGAGCGCCCCCCAACCTCTGGCCACTGTCCCAGCCCCCCTCCCCCATGGCTGCCCTGCTTAACCCCAGCTCCCAGCTCTTTAAAGAAAAAGCCCGCACTCACTGGCTGCTGCCAGGTCAGGGAGTGATCTCTGCTGCCCCCCACTGCCCTGTGCTGCATGAGGGGCTCTGCCATGAGCCCCCTGACCCCCGCCTGATCTCCCAGCCCCTACATGGCTGCCCCACATGCCCCAGCTCCCAGCCCTTTATAAAAAATTTTTTAAAAGGCCCCATTCACTGGCTGCTATAGCAGCTTTGAGGCTTCTGGGGCATGTGGCAGAGCCCCATACAGAGCAGGGAGTAGTGGTTATCCTCTCCCCCGCCCCCCAGCAGGAGTCAGTGAGCTGGGGCTTTTTTTTTTTTTTAAGGGCCGGGAGCTAGGGCAGGTGGGGCAGCCATGTGGGGGCTGGGGTAACAGGCAGGGGACTCATGACAGCCCCCCTGTAGCATGGGGCAATGGGGAGCAGTGGGGATTCTCTCCCCCTCTCCCCACCACCCGGCAGCAGCCAGTGAGTCTCTGGCTTTTTTTCAAAGAGCCAAGGACTGGGGGAGCAAGCACGGCAGCCATTGAGAGCGGGCAGGGGATGGGGACGATTCGGCTGTGGCCAAATCTCCAAATCAGATTTGGCCAAATCAATTTGGGACAGTGATTTGAATCACTGTCCCCTGAATTGGCCAAATCCAAATTTAAAGCGCATGCTAGTCACTTCGCACAGACCTAGTCCCATACCCCAGCAATGTATCCGGGTAGAGAAGAGGGTAGAATGAAGTCCCCCAGAGGCTTTCCCATAGGAGACGCAGCCCTGCCCCTGGGGGTGAGGGGGGCAAATGGGGCACCAGGAGTAGCTTCCTGGGGAACCTGTGCTGCCTGTTCCTCAGCAGCAACCTGAGCCCATGCTGCTGTGGCAGCAGTAGTAGCAGCGCCTGCTCAAGTGAGAGGACCTCCAGCAGATGACTTTTCTCCTTGTCTCCTTCCTCTGCCCCACCATCCACTCTCCAATGGTCAACATAATTCCCTTCCTCCTTCCCCAGGCACTGAAGGAGTTGGTGACACTTCTGGTTCAATATCCCTGGTTCAGAGCACTTCACTGTGCTGTACCAGCACATCTCTTCTGGTCGCTTTTGTTAATCCTATACCAATTTGGTATGATACATTTTTGTGGCTTCTTGATTGGTTATTCTCATACACATTGCGTGTTTTGCTGTCTGAGCATTCAAAACCTGTATTACCATAATATCTGAGAGCCATGTCTCTGGATTTTGAACTCATGGATGGCCAGCCCAACAGTGACCCTATCCATGACTATATAACATCCCTGTGGCAACTGTAGATATTTGTTTACTTCATTTGCTATTATTGTGGCCTTTATTTCCACCCACCTACACAATATCTTATCCTGTAGGTATGGGTCTACTCTTCTCTCCTTGCAAGCAAAAGTAATATGAGAGACATATTCTGTTCATTGAGGGGGTTTTTTCCCTCTGTCTTTTAATTGGTGAGGCTCCATACCGTGTGAAAGACCAGGTGTAAGAAGAAAGTGTGGTATAAATCATCAGCAAGTGCACAACTGGAGCACAATTAGGGGTTTTCAACCTGTTTTTCACAAATGTATGCCTTCTGCCTCAAAATTTCATCCAGATCTGGAGGGGAGGGTGGGGCTTGCATGCAGCGGTAGCAGCCTACAAGTGGCCTGTAGCCCTCATGGGGTCCTGACCAGGTGGCCTTAGGAGGAGCCCCATAGCCTCTGGCAGAGACTTTGCGGGCCCAGGAGTGAGGGGTGGGCAGGGCTTGGTGGCAAAGGAAGAAGTCACTCAA
>NW_017729022.1:23937057-23938210 GCF_001723915.1 Gavialis gangeticus | reverse complement strand
GTATGCCTTCTGCCTCAAAATTTCATCCAGATCTGGAGGGGAGGGTGGGGCTTGCATGCAGCGGTAGCAGCCTACAAGTGGCCTGTAGCCCTCATGGGGTCCTGACCAGGTGGCCTTAGGAGGAGCCCCATAGCCTCTGGCAGAGACTTTGCGGGCCCAGGAGTGAGGGGTGGGCAGGGCTTGGTGGCAAAGGAAGAAGTCACTCAAATGCAGAAGGAAGAAAGTCAGTGAGTGCCTCAGCCTCTGCGGGACAGCATGGACCCGCCCTGCTCTGGGCTGTGCTCCGCACCCACAGTGTGGCAGGGCCTGGTTGCAGGTGCAGACACTGCTGGCCTCCAACACTGTACTCCAGCTTGGGCTTCTCCGGGGCTCCCTGAGGGGCCACCGCAGCTGAGCTGGAGCCCGGCTGAGGAATTGCGCCTCCACCACCACCTTCCTGGCCCCGCTGGGGCCAGCACTTCAGGGCCTGGCCAGCACAGAGCTGCGCTGCCAGGGACAACCCTCACAGGGTTAAGGCACATCCTGGCTTCCTGCCAGGTGCAGGCACTGGCTTGCAGCTTTGGAGCCAGACAAGCACAGTCAGGGGCCCCGCTGCCAGGGCTGGGTCTCAGTGCAGGCAGTGCCCAGTGCGGCTGGGGGGAACCCCACATGGCCGTGGCAGGATGGACAGACTATCAAACTGCAATGTAGCAAGGGTGGAGCCCAGCAGGAGCTGCCCACCCCCCACTGCCGTGTGAAATGCTTCCTTTTAATAAGGGTTGGGGGGTGACGGCAGAGTGTCCTATGCAACTGCTGGCTCACATAGCTGCACCCTCTCTCGGCTGGCCCTGGGTCCACACAGCGCTGCAGCCCAGCCCCTCTCCCCACCTTTTCCCCTCACCGGGCAGCTCTGTACCCTCAGCGCAGGGGGCTGGGGCTTGCTCTATGGATGGGGGGTGAGGAAGGCAGGCTGCTGCTCTCGGGTTGGCTCTGCCTCCCCGACAATCAGGAGAGCGAGCTGGGGTGCGGGCCAGGGAGGTGTCATGGTGTGCCATGTGGAGCTGGCAGCACCCAGTGTGTCCCTCCCCCAGGTAAGCAGTGAAGTGTGGGAATGCACCAGGGAGATGCCGCCTTTGTGTCCCACCTGAGGTGTGCTCCATCCCCACCCACCCAC
>NW_017729022.1:23917593-23936589 GCF_001723915.1 Gavialis gangeticus | reverse complement strand
ACCCACCCACCCACGCATACCCCCTATGACCTTTCTAAGTACCCCTGGGGGTATGTGTACTCCCAGTTGATAACCCCTGGTCTAGGTCAGTGGTGCACAACCTTTTGGCCCTGCAGGCCAAATGAGTGGTGCAGGGCTGGCCCATGCACCAGATCAGACTTGCGCCCCAGGATGGGACCCACACGTTCAGCAAACTGAACCTGTGCATGCTACAGCCCTTCCTGGTCTGGCTGTACAGCAGGCTCCCGGGACAGTTTTACCTGGCTGCAGCAGCAGCAGTACCCAGGAGAGAAGCACTGAAGCAAGTTGAGCAAAAGAGTGATTCCCAGCTGAGGGTGTTGCCACATTTAAAAAGTGGTGAAGGGGTGGCCTGCTTCATGGTGAAGCTGCTTCATGGTGCTGTGACTTTGCAAAGGTTGAGAACCACTGGTCTCAATACCAGTAAAGAGAATGACAAGACCCCTCAGGAAGAAAACATTAACATGTGAATGGACCTTCTTTTGATGAAGGTGATGGTAAAGAAAAGATCAAATTATGTGCAGCAAGATGAAAGATATTTTTGGACTCCTACTGTACACAATAAAAGAAAGGAGAAATAATTCAAGTTTTTGAGATTTTTTTTCCCTCCATTCTGTCTAATTACAGAGTCCAGTGACTATTCTCCTACTGGTGATGGACAGAAATTAATTTCCTTCCCAAGATACATTGTCTATACAATAGTTATTGTAGCTTTTCAAATGCAACATTTGACTTCATGGCTAATATGGTACTGTAAGAGTCAAACTCTGAGTCAGAGATGACCCTGTGGGATGTCGCAGTGTTATGACTGATAGCAGAAGCAGCACAGAAAACATGGTTATTTTATTATATGAATTGACTTGTGTCTATACATTCCTACCTACTCCATCTATGCTGTTAGCCTGACCAAGACTAGATAAGATTTGATGCTGTTCAGTTGGTACTTGGAAAAGGAAAGAACATTTTTCAATAAAATTAGTTTCTGAAAGATTCAAATCTTAGCAGCTATTTGGGGCAAATTTCCTTTAGTCTTGTTTTAGGGTAAAAAAAAGAAATGGGAAGAACGGAAGGGGATTGAAAGTTATGTTGAACATCTCAGAGGTATGTCAAGTCTGCACTGACTAAATCTGAGGGAGAGCAGCTCTCAATAAAATGATGGTTTTGTAATATGATATACTATCCTTTTTGCAGTAAAGATTTACAAAGCAGGTTTTCTTGAAGTTTATGTTGTGAATTAACATTGGCCACATCTCCACTGGGCAGGTCCTGATCAAATTCTTAACTTGTGGATACTAAAGCAAGGTACTTGTTTTCCAGCTGCACAAAAAAAGGAGTGTTCAGCAGGCAAAAGTGACCTCAGCTGAAAAACTACAGATAGCCTTTCCTCTAGCAGGGTTGTATCTCTCTTTTCCCCCAGTTGATGATATTAAACTGCAGCATTCTCATTATCTTTGTAGTAGGATCCTCAGTGATAAGTGCTAGTGTCTGTTCATTTGCTTTGCCAAGATGCCCATTCCAGACAGAATCTTCGTCAGTTATAGGAGCTTTATAGACATCAGATTGGATGGGATAGACCTTTTGCAAATTTATAAAGCATTGTACTGCTTACATCTTGTGTGGCTAAGGCATATTCAGAATATTAACTATGAATGCCTTCAAATACATAGTTAAAGCCATGTCTTGGTTCAACTTGAGGTTATTCATTCTTGCTCTCAGGCAGTAGAGATGATGTGAAATCACTGACAGCTATTCCTGTTTTGACCCTTTGAGCACTGTAATGTTATCTGGAGTGAACTACACTTCAGGCAGTCCTTTCAGGGCTTCAGCCTGTCACGGCTGATACTCTACTAGAGTGACTGAAGTTCCAAAGGGCATTCTGAGCCACTACAGTTGCACAAGCTTGGTCCAATAAGTTGTCAAATAAACACTTTCTTTATCTACTTTAATTTGCCAAAAACTATTTTTGACATCCAGAACTTAAAGTCCTTTGCTAGGATTTAGTCATATTTCTTTCACATTTGGCAGGAGATACTTTACATGCTTGACTGGGCTTTTGAGGTCTGTAGGACTTGTATAGATCTTTAATTTTCCTGGGTTTCTGTCATAAGACTCTGCTGATCCAGTTTGTTGGCTCACTGTCTTAAAAGATAATATCATTAATGCAAACAGCGTGGATTTATGACAAATTGGATATTATTAGAATTAACTGGTTATCTTTTTTGACAAGATTTAAGTTTGGTTAATAAAGGTAAGCATGCAATATAATTAGACTTTGGTATGGCACTTGGCTTAGAGTTTTGATTAAGAAACTGAGTTGGTATAAAAGTAACGTAACTCACATTAAATGGATTAAAACCTGGCTAATTGATAGATCTCAAAATATAAGTAATAACTCATTGAGTGGGCCTAATTCTAGGTAAGTCCTGGAAGGACCACTTTCTGACCCTACGATATTCAGTACTGTTAGCGAACTACAAGAAAACCTAAATCATTACTGATAGAGGGCAGATGACAAAGTGTGGGAAAATGAGGTGTAATAAAGAGGAAGGATTGCTGATAAAGACAGAATAATATTGCTTAGCAATCTGGGAGTAAGCAAACAAGATGATTAAATCAGTCCTCTGTCTAAAAACAAGAATGGAAGATGCTGGGGAGCAGTGGCTCTGAAAAAAGACTTGGAGGTCATCATGGGCAACTAGTGCCTCCTGAGTCTGTGGGGAGGGGCACCAGATCACAGATGGTGGTGGTGGGGGATCCCCCAGCAACCAATCACTGACCAGGGGAGTCCCCAAGTGGCCAATCACTAAGCCAGCGGCAAAACTGGAAGTGCACTTCCGGTTGATGGCTAGTGCTTCCAGGGGGTGCATGGTTAATCTCAGGGGGTGTACGTGCACCCCCTACGTATCTCCAATGGAGGTCACGGTGACCCAGCAGCTGATGCCAGGGGTTGGCTAGGATGTTGGCAGCCAGGCCTGCAGATAGGCCCTCAGGGACAACCAGGGGGTCAGCAGGATGTGGGGCACAGATTACCAGTGGTCAGGTCAGGGACTGGATCAGTGGAACAGGGAGTGTCAGATCCAGTTCCAAGGGAACCAAGAGGGGAGATCCAAGAGATGTAATCTGAGACTTAAGCTGAGGTCAAGAGCCAAGGGTCAGAGAACTGGTGCCATGTTCCAGGGAGAATCTAAGATCAGGGTCGACACCAAGCCAGAATTCCAGAGAAACCAGAGAGGGAAGAGCCAAAGCTGAGTTTCAGGGGAGATCCAAGATCAGGGTCAGGAAAGCTAAAGCTGGGGTCAAAAGTCATGGGAACGAGATTGCTGTGAGCACAAGGCTTGCTGGAACAGACTGAAGCTGCATCAAGGTCTGCCTGCAGCCGGAGGCTGCAGGAGTACTTGTAAGGGGTGATTGGCACTTTCAGTAGCAAATCCAGCTGCAGAGAACTGGGGTAGTTGCATTAGCAAGGGATATGGGGCAGGTGTGGTAGTTCAAGGCATGCTTGATCAGAGGCCCTAGCAGCTGAACTTGAACTCTTATTAACATGATGGGACCAAAAAAGCTCTTATGACCCTTTGCTATATAAACAGGGTGGAATTAAGAAGGAGTAGAAAAGTTATGTGATGGGCTGGCTGCCCCTTTCCAGCCACAAAAATATGGCAGTGGGGGATCAGTGGCAGCATTAATTGAAGCTTCCCTGCTGCCAAATTTCCAAATCCATGGGGATCCTGCAGGCTGGATGACATAGTCTTGCATGCTAGATTGTCCCAGCGTGTAGTGGGCCTGCTGTGCGGGTTGCTCTGCAGCTGGATCCAGTGCGCAAGGTTAGGAGCCTGAGGTGTTGGGCTACCCAGATAGCATCTGGAGATTGGTGAGGATATTCGAGAACTTGTGGTTCTTGGGCGAAGTACCTGGAGGTTGGAAGTGGGCCAGTGTGGTGCCTATCTTTAAGAAAGGGAGGAAGAAAGATCTGAGGAACCACAGGCCAATCAGTTTGACTTCAATCCCTGGAAAGATCTTGGAAAAAATGATCAAAGAAACCATTAACAACAGGCTAACAGAAGACAACATTCTGAGAGAGAGCCAACATGGCTTCATTGCGGGTAGGTCTTGCCTGACCAATCTCATTTCCTTCTATGACCAGGTGACACATCATCTGGACAAAGGAGAAGAGGTTGATATCATATTCAAAAGCCTTTGACCTGGTGTCCCATGATGTCCTCATGGCAAAATTAGGGAACTGCGGCCATGACAGTCTTACAGTCTGATGGCTGGGGATCTGACTCCGTGGTCGGACCCAGAGAGTGAGAGTTGATGGAACTGAATCAGTATGGCACAGGGTGACCAGTGGCATCTCCTAGGGCTCCATTCTTGGACTTGTACTCTTGAATATATTTACAAATGACTTGGACACTGATGTCAGAAGTGGACTGGCTAAGTTCTCTGATGACACCAAACTATGGGGAAGTGTGGTCACACTAGAGCAGGGGTGAGCAATTATTTAAGGCAGAGAGCCACTTACCGAGTTTGGCAAGCTGTTGAGGACTGTATGGGTAGCCCTGCCCCTTGATAGGTGCTCCACCACCTGGCTGCCATCTTGGGACTGGAAATCCCACCCCTAACCTCTGACTGTTGCTACTGGAAGTACTCCTTTGGAGAAGAGTGTTTGCCATCTTAGGGGAAAAAACCCAAATTACATACTAAAAAAATCAAATACTCATAATAATATATTTGAATTTAAAAAAATATTTTTGTCCTGATTTGTGTGCATTTGTGCTGTATATGCAGAAGTGATTGCATATGGGGGTTTGTGGGGATGTGTGTATGTGCATATGGGAGCAGCACTTCTGCTCAGCTGCTGCTGTTGCATCTCAGCCCCAATGGGTGAGCCCAGACCTGGTGCAGAACCCAGGCTAGCAGCAGCAGTGGTGAATGACCTGGTGCTCAGTGCGGGGGAAAACTGGATGCTCCCCATCCCCATGCTGCAACTGCTTGGAGCCCGTGTGGGGCTGCCTGTGCCTGGTCTCCCCACATGGCAGTGGTGATGCGGCAGAGAGGCAGGACAGCCCCACACAGGCTGCAAGTGGCTGCAGCAGGAAGCACTGGTGGCAGGGGGGCGGGGACACTTTCCCCCCACAATAAGCACCAGTTTCTTCCCTGCCGCCACTGCTTAGTCCAGACAGGCAGTGCAGGGCACGCGGGGTCAGAGCTGCATACTGCTCCCCACCTGTACTGTGGGGCTGGGGAGTGGGGGGACTGGGAGTGAGCGGGCGCAGGGGAGCTAGTGGCAGCCAGGTGAGAACGTGGGGCCTGCACCAGTGTCCTGGGGACAACAGGAGCATGGGATCCCAGTCATCAGGGGCTCTATGAAGCTGGGTCAGCTCCCCGCTCTCCTTGCTGGTGCAGCCCAGCTCAGCTCCACAGACCCCTGCCAGCCCACACCCCATGCTCCTACCAGCCCATTCTGGGCCCCACTGGTGCTGACACCAGCACAGGCCCCACACTCCTGCATGCCACTTGCTTCCTTTCCCCTCCCCCTGCCCCCTTGCTGCCACTTTCCCCTCTGCCTGCTGGCTCCCAGCTGCATGGCCAGACCACAGGGCTCATCAGGATCTGGCCCAGCCCCAAGGACTTGGGCGATCCCCATGGTCCTCCCCTGCCTCCCATCCCCCGCTCCCCCTTCTTACCTGAATTTCCTGCACTGGTGCATCCACGAACAGACCCATGGTCCCAGGCCAGAAGCTCCTGCTAGGCAGGGACTTTCAGCTGGGTGGGGGCAGGGCCAGGTAGGCCCTGCTGTTGCAGGAGCCTGCCATGCCTTCCTCTGGGTCCTACTGCCCCTGGTTCCTGTCATCTTTGACAGTAGTTCAGCCTCACTTCTTTCTGTTCAGAAGTTAGCGTACGCAGAGTGAGAATGGCCTCTCAGCACAGCACAGACTTGCACTACATGGACAAACCCCGTCACTTGTGTTAAGTATCAGTTATGAAGCAGACTTCAAATTGCCTCTGCCTTGTAACATGGGCCCTGATCCAGCAAAGCATTTCAACACATTTATAAATTTAAGCATCTAGGCTGCCTTGCTGAGGTCAAAGAGATTAATCACATATTGATTGTATTTACCTGAATCCAAGATGACTGAATTGAAGATGACCCCACTCCCAATAATTAAATTCTATACATGGAAAATGATGAATTTGTTATAATTTTCATGTATAGAATCCAATTAGTGGAAGGTTGTCTTAAATTCTTCCCCTTATTGCTGTGGCAGGGAAAGCAGTTGCAGGAGCAGGGATCCAGACCCCCTGTGCCTATGCCTGCCCCCATTCCCCCTGTCTCTTGCCCCCTCCACTTCCTGTTCTCTCCTGCAGCCTGCACTCCCCACTCCCTGACTTGCTCCACCCCATTCCTGCCCCATGTGCTTAACCCCCAAAACTCCCTGCCCACCCTGCCCTTATTTTCTGTTATAGCTCTGCTCCTCAAGGGTAGTCAGCAGCAGTACAGTTGCTGCCCAATGCCAGCTCAGCCAGGTCAGGGAGAAGTGGCATCAGCTTTCAGCCTAGGTGGGTCAGGGCTGGAGGAAATAGAGCTGGTGCACAAGGTAAGGAGAGGAAGGGGCAGCTGGGGGCAGGGGAATAGGGAGTAGAGGACACGGGGAATGTTGTAGGAGAGGTTACAGCTTCCCTCCCAACACCTTGCAGGCCTCCCTGCACTCCTCCTGGCCACATGCCCCCTCCTCCACCAAATGAGGTCAGCCCAGGTCAGGGGGTGGCTTAGCTCCAGCTTTGGCCCAAAGCCCAGGTCCAAAGCCAGAGCTGAGCCATTGCCTGCCCCAGCTGCTACATGAATCCAAGATGAGCCTTTTTCCCCCTGTAGCAGAGCCCTAAC
Source organism: Gavialis gangeticus (assembly GCF_001723915.1). Classification (NCBI taxonomy): domain Eukaryota; kingdom Metazoa; phylum Chordata; order Crocodylia; family Gavialidae; genus Gavialis; species Gavialis gangeticus. Next base: position 23,929,688 of record NW_017729022.1, on the reverse strand, counting down.
ATGTGCCTGCTCCTTTAAGGCTGAAGCAGCCTGACCCAGGAGCTTTAAGGGCTAAGCAGAGCTCTACAGCTGTGGGTTACCAGGGCACAGCCTAATGGAGTGATTGGGTTGCACCTGCAGGCAGTTAGATGCCCAGAAAGTGGCAGGGACCTGTGGATATAAACACAGGCTGGAGGTACCTGAGCAGGCTCCCTCTACCAACTGCCAGGGGAAGGAGCTGCTGCATGGGAAAGTTACCTGAAACCTGGTGCTGCATGTTTGGCTACATAAAGACAGTAAGACTCCCAGAGCTTCTCAGGTAACCCGGGAAAGGGAGCATGCTAGCTGAAGGTTGGAATCTTGCGCTCGTAAAGGGACAGAGCGTTATGTTTATCATTAGTGTTTTTTATAGCCTAGGGGCTTGTACTTGTGTTATTGTTGCACTGGAGGACTGGGATGAGGCTATAAGGGGAGGTTTAGAGGCCTCAGTGCTTGCAGAAAGGGGCACGTGATCTGGGCTGAACCCAGTGATGGGCATAGAGAGCCAGGTGCCAGAGAAAGAGGTGTAGAGAGCTAGGCCTAACACCAGAAGGGCATAGTGGCACGGATAGACAGCCCAGAGTCAGTGATAGGGGCAGAGGGCCTAATGCCAGAGGGGATTAGCAACAGGGTGCAGAAAACCCAGAGCCAGAGTAGCACAGCAACAGGGCCAGAGAGCCCAATGCCAGAGAGGCATAGCCATGGGATGTAGAAAGTTTAGCTCCAAAGGGGTGCATCAACAGGGCCAGCCATCCTAATGCCAGAGGGGCATAGTGACAAAGTGCTGAAAGCCCAGAGTGAAGGAGATAGAGTGGGGTGTCAGAGAGCAGGAAAGAGTGGGACAGATACCAGTCTGGTACCAGGAGACAGCAAAGTAACACCTGCGGGGCATGGGACATTGTAGGGAGCAGTTGGAGCTGTGTAATACACCCTGAGTAGACAGGGCATTAAGAGGGCAGCCTCTTGACCAGAAAAGCATCTATTAATAACATCAAGGCATGGCAGGTGGTAGGTGGGCAGACTGCCCTAGGCAGGGGTGGAGGTTGAAGTTGAGACTGGCTTTTAGATGCACACCTGTCACGCTCCCCTGTGCTGACTGGGGGGAAAAACTTCATCTTGGACTTGAGTAAATTTGGTAAAATTGTCCACATGGAGTGCTGGATTAGGGCTGTCTTGATTTCTGGGCTCAGACTCTGCTCAGTCTGCTGCTTTAAGCAAGTTATTCATATATAATGTTCTAGGAAGCTTCTCCAAGAAATTGTCTTTTTTTGCACCAGACAGTAAAAAACCTTGTCTGTTCTAACTGTGCTCTTTTAAGCTCCCTCTGTTGCAGCTCATTTGCTCATATGGACCAGACAAGCATTTTTAAGTATGTGACAGGCTAATCTAGGCAGGTTTCTATGATGCACAGTAAAACCTCCTGAACTATGTCTATAGTGCTTCTCTATTTTTTAGCAGCCCTGTGGGTGGTACCCTATTATTGAGAAAAGTTGCATTATTTCTTGCTGCAGCCAGGACCTGAAAGGCTGAAGTGCTTTAGCAGCCTTTCCTATCTCTGAACATAAGGGGCCTTTGTACACGCCACAAAATTGGCCTTTAAAGTGGCTTAAGTACTTTTTTGCCCTGCTTTAATGGTGCTGCTGTTTATGGTGGCGTATTGCGCATTAAATGACTTTGGGACAGTAGCAAAATAAAACACCTCCAAAATAAAACACAGCCATGGAGGGAAGCACTGGTGCTGGAGGGAACACAGCCATGGAGGGAAGTCTGATGTTGGTGGATCCCTTGACAATTTTCTCCAGAATTATTCCAGGGATGGACATAAAACTGATTGGTCTATAGTTCCCCGGGTCATCCCTTTCTTGTAGATAGGGACCATGTTGGCTCTTTTCCAGTCATCTGGGACCTGAGTCAAGCACCACGATTTTTCAAATATCTCTGCCAAGGGGGATGCAATAATGTCTGCCAGTTCCTTCAAGACTCTTGGGTGCATTCTGTCTGGGCCCACGGACTTGTGAATGTCCAGTTTCTCAAGGTGTTCCTTCACCTGATCCACATTGATTTGGGGCCTGTTGCGTGCTCCCAGATTGGTTTGTGTCGTTCCTGACAGTGAGATCCTTCTGGGAAGTTGAAAAACCAATGCAAAAAGTCATTTAGGAGACGGGCCCTTTCTTGGGCATCAGATGTCAGTTGCCCCGTTAGATCTCACAGGGGACCAATCCTATCTTTGTTCTTTTTCTGACTTCCCACATATCTGAAGAAGGACTTTTTGTTGTCCTTGATTCCCATAGCTAGCCTAAGTTCAGTTTGTGCCTTGGGTTTTCTCGACCACTTTCCACAGGTGCAGGTGAGTGGAGAGTAATCCCCTTTGGTAATGCTTCCTGTTTTCCAGCCGGTGTAGGCTACTTTTTTGAACTTAATGAGGTCCAACAGTTCCTTATTCAGCCACTGGGGCTTCCTTGCCTGTTGACTGCATGTCTTGTGAGATTGTATGGCTTTGCCCTATGCTTCAAGGGTTATGTATTTGAGAGATGACCATTCTCATGCACTACCTTTTCTGGGGGGGTATGGCCTCTAATTGCCTGGCTGACCAATTCCCTCAGTTTGCAAAAGTCAGCCTTCCCAAAGTTAAGGACTTCTGTTTTACTGAGGGGTTTGCCTGCTCTTTGGTGAATAAAGATGGTGACTGATTTATGGTTGCTGTCACCAAGCTTCCCCTCAATCCACAGATCACTCACCAGGTCCTCCCCTTTGGCCAGGACCAGATCAAATTATGCCTTTCCCCTAGTCAGCCCCTAGGCCTCCTGGGTTAGATAGAGGTCATTGATGCATGTGAGAAAGCTACATGACCTGTCAGATTTGTCCTGCTCATTCCAAGAGATGTCAGGGAAGTTGAAGTCCCCAATGATGATCATGTATCGGGAGCATACTGCTTCAAGCAATTCCCTATTGAATTCCTGATCTAGTTCTACCTCTTGGTGGGGAAGTTTATGTAGACTCCTGCAAGTAAGTCACCCTCCCCATGTTCTCCTCATATCTTGACCCAGAGGGTCTCAAGACTTTTCCTTGGGCTGTCACCAGAGCGGGTTCCCTTGGGCTGCCCAACTTATTGGTAGTACGGCTGACACGACCTGGGCTAGAACTATTGGTAGACCGCCTATCCACCAGCAGTCTCAGTTTAAAGCTGTGTCAAGAAGGTCAGCCATTCTGTCTGAGAAAAGCTTCTTCTCTTTCCAGGTGAGGTGGAAGCTATCTCTTCCCAACAGTCCACTCTCTCTGAAGGGTGGACTGTGGTCATAGAAGCTAAACCCCTCGCAATGGCACCATTGCCAGAGTCTTCTATTTACCTCACCAATGCACCTATCCCTCCGGAGCCTATGTCCTGCGACGGTTTTCTCTTCCATCCTCCCTATCTGTGCCCCCAGACCCTTGAGCCAAGCTCCCGGAGCCCTGTAGTCATGCATGACCTGGCCTGGACTTCTCCATGCTGTATCAGTGGTGCCCACATGGATGAGTAGCATGCGATGGTGGTTGGAGGGCTAGATGAGTTTGGGGACCCTCTCCGTCATCTCCTAGACACGAGCTCCAGGCAGGCAACAGACCTCATGGGCTAGAGAGTCAGGGCAACAGATCACTCCCTCAGTCCCCCTAAGGAGGGAGTCACCCACCATGATAACTTTGAGCCTTCTAGGCACAGGTGTAGGTGGCCCTGCATCCTCACATGCTGGAGCTGGCAGTACAGCTGGCTCTGTCGATGCGAGAGGAGCAAAGCGGATGTACAGCTCCAGGGGAGTCGTAACCCTGGTGCTGCACATCCTTGGGCTACAGACAATCCTCATCCAGGCAACCCCAGGCTGGATTTGGTGGTAGTTCCTTGGTTCCACCACTATGTCATGAACCATCGGGTGCAGATCCTGAAAGTAAGACTCCAGCTTCTGCTCTGCATCTCTAATGGAGCACAGCCACTGGACCATTGCCTGGAGTTCCCTAATCTGGCACTCCAGGGCCTCCACCATTGAACACACCCCACAAGAGGTGGTATGAGTGCCCCCAAACCCAGCTGCCTGCAGTCTTACTAGGCAGCCTCTATATGGGCTCCGTCTGAGTGGAGACTGGGACCATGGGTCCTGCTTGGGCCACAGGCTCCATTTGGGTTTAGGCTGGAACCATGAGCTCTGTTTGGGTGGAGACCCTGGTGGTGTCAGAACAGGGGAGTCCAGGTGCAGGGGGGAGCCTCCGGGTGCGAAGTGTCCCACCCACCATGGTCCTTGTAGTAGTCTGGCTACTACTGTGCAGACCCTTGGCTATGGCTCGGTGCCTGGAGGCTCGGGCCCTCCTGCTCTCCCTCCTGTGCAAACTTCCATGCTAACTCCCACGCCAAGCATACAAGCATGCCTGTTTGTGCTTCCTGTTCACATGGCTCCCTGGGGGGCTGGGCAAAGTAGGAGCTGGGGCATCCTCTGACCACTGCACCTTCTCCACCCAGGCCTCGCAGAAGAGAACCCTCCAGACCTGGCAGATGTTATGCAGCTCACAGGTATTATGCAACAATGACCTGGGGGGATGTCCTCAGCGAACTCAAGGTAGGTGGTGATTGTGTGCCAGCATCTTTTGAGAAGGCTGAAGGCATCTCCACCAGTGCGTGGGTCTGTCCCAGGTTCTGGTTGAAGTGTGTCTGGCAGGGATCCAGCTGGCTGGTGTACAGCTGCAGGAGTAGGTAGGCAGGATTTCTGATGAGGAGGAGTGGGACCACCACAGCACCCAGCTGGAGGTCTGGCACCCGCAGTGTAAAGTGCCCACTCTGCACCAGGCCTGGCACAGTGGAGTTCCAAAACAACATGCAGGTGCTCGTGGGCACTGCCCACCCAGCCAGCCTTCATGTTGGTGAAGGCACCGTGGCGATTGATGGCCTGGAGCATAACAGAGTAAAAGTCCCTCTGGCTGTAGTAGGGTTGGTCCCTGGGGCATGGTCAGGTCACGGAAATGTGGGGCCCATTCAGGGCCCTGATGCACTGGGGGAATCCCAGGGCATGGAACCCCACCATCACCTCCAGGGGGTTGTGCACCCAAAGCACATTTTGGAGGGCACCACATATCTCCAGGATAGTCTCCCTGGCCCTTGCAGAAGAGGTGGCCCACATAGCGCAGGTTGACAAGCACAGCCAGCTTCAGTGGGCTGGTGATGAACCTAGTGTGCAGGGGTAAGTGTCAGCATCTTTGTGTCCTGCCATTCCAGGTATGTACAGAGCTGCTCCAGGAGGTCCAGAAAGGTGGCCTGGGTCATGTGGAGTGCTTCCAGCCACTGCTTGTCATTTTGGGTATGCTGGACAAAGTGCAGCCACAAGTCCTGGCTGGTCTAGCGGGCTCAGAGGTGATGGGGCTGGAGGCCCAGGAGGGTGAGGGTGGCCCCAGCGGTGGTGTCCTGGAGCCCGTAGTCAGTGTCTCTGCCAGGGTCTGGCCAGTTGGGCCAGTGTGGTGGCCAGCAGAAGCCCAAGGCACTGGGCATTGCTGCTAGGGGCAGTGGCTGGAGCAGCCATGGCCCAGGGAAGCAGAGGCTGCAGCATGAGAGCTGACACATTTTGCCCCTATGCTTAGCATGCCGCTCCTGGCCAAAAACACAGCTAGCCAAGGAGCAGAGACTGGGGCTGCCTTTTAAAGATGGCCTCCAACCACAAACAGCTGAGTCTGGAGCCTCCTGTTCCCCCTTGTGGTGGTGGGGGCCTGTTGCAGAAAACGGAGTCAGTTTGCTGCTAGGAGCCACAAATCTTCTCCCACATCTCTGCATGTGTAGACACCTAGCCAGGAGCCTTTACTTGTCAGTAGTTTACTCGCAAGTAAACTGGTCCTGCATCAAATGCACATGTAGACACACCTACTGAGTAGTACTTTGCTAGTCAAGGGCCAGGTCATACAAACGAAGTGGAGTTTTACTAAAGCAGTGATTCTCAGCCAGGGTGCCATGACACCATGGGGCCTTTTGAGAGCATTTCAAGGGTGCCATAGTGTGCTATACAATGTTGGCATTATTAGGTGTACAAACATGATAAATTCAGAGTTTAAGTAGGAATCTATTGTGTTAAAAACATTCTGACCTGTTGTGATCTTTCTGAGTTTTTTGCAATAGAAGAATTCCTTTGTTTTTCTGTAGTCAAAAAAAAAAAAAAAGTGAAAACTAAGAGCTGAAGTTTTCTGAATGGTGCCTTGAATCTACCAAAGGAGTGCCTCAGGTCTGCGAAAGTAAAAAATCATTGCACTAAAGATAGTCAGACTTTATGCTGATATTATAAGACTTATTTACACTGTATATGCTGGCAGAATCAGACCCTAAGGTATTTGTATTTGAATATTAGTTATTGTGCATTCATCATCTTAAGTTTATTCATAGCATGTATTCCTGGGTATAATTATGTTAATCTCATAACAGTTTCCTACAACAAGCTGATAATAATAATACCTCATAATGGCTGTAAAGGGCTCATCATGAGGCATCTTATTGCAAATCTGTATTGCAGCTTCAAAGGAACTACTATAGTCTACCCTAAAAAGTACATTGTTAAATAAACAGAAATTCATTAAAAGCAACATGTATTGTAAATATATTGCATATGCCTTAGACTTGTGCAGCAGGGTTGATTGTGTAGTTTAGGAAGAGGTTAGATAAAGGCTTGTATAGGATGGTTTGGAGAGAGATGATCCTACCTCAGAGCCTCCTGTGCAGCAGGATTGCCCCCCACCCAGCTGCCCCATGGCGCAGGTGCAGTGCGATTCGGCAGTGCGCCGTGCACTGCCTGGGAGCTGAGGCTGCTAGGGCTGACTGATGCTGGGCTCTAGCTGACATGTGGAGCCACCCCAGCTCCTAGACAGCACATGGTGCCTTGCCAAGCTATGCTGCACCTACAGGCTTCTGATGAACAACTGCATTCTATTGGACTGCTCAGATAAGAGAAGCTAGCTAGCAATGATGAGGAGTCGATTAGCATGCTTTTTTCAACGCAGTCCTGGGAAGAAGGAACCATCTGCTTGAAGTCCCCAGTCAAGGCAGGGTCCCAGCACTGCTCCTTCCTCATCTGCACTGGGAGTGGGGGCTCTGCCCTGCCGCCGCTTCCCAGCCAGCACAGGGGGCCAAATCCCCAAAGTGGCAAAATCTTTTCTGAATCAATTCGGAGGCTTCAAATCAATTCAGAGCTTTTAGTCTCCTGATTCAGTTTGGATTTGGAGATTCAGTCCCTGAATTGGGCTGAATCTCCTCCAAATTCAATCAGCTACCAAAGCTTTGCACAGTCCTATTACATACTTTTCCCATTGTGGGTCTCAGTCTTACACTTGATGCAGTGCCATTAAGCTATTAAGTGAGCATTTTATGGGAGAAAATGTGTGGACACAGAACCATGTTCTTGTCTAGCAATGGAAAACAAGCATCAAGACTATCCTTCACCTATCCTATCATCATTATAACCAGGTCTCTCTATTTTGGGAAAATGATACAGGTTAAATTTTTGTAACATTCCAACGAATATTTGTAAAACAAACAGATGCATATTTGGAATATGGGTCACACTAGCAGAAAGGGTTTTGGACTCTATTACTGCTTTATGGCCTGTCAAAACTTCCATTATTACCTAGAAAAAGTGCAGATTAAAGTTAGACTATTTTTTAAAGATAAAATATTAATCAACCATGAATAAGTAACTGCTTCTATTACCTATAATAATGAGTTCATTTTTTTTACCAAATGGTTTTATGCTTTATTACGTTTTCTCTGCATTGCATTAAAACCATTGTACAATATTCTATTTAACATGAAACCAAATAAGCCTACAAGTTAAAAGCTAATATATTTCCCCCCAGTAATATCTGCTAATGAAGGATTTGTTGCTTATTTTATAGAAATTGATACATGCAATACCTACTGTAATATATACACATCAGTTTTCAAAGACAGTCTACCCTGCCTTAGGAACTCCTCTGGCATGTATCTCCAGAATTTCATGATGTTGCTATCTATACTTATAGTTTTGCTTTGAGTTATCACATAGGATTTCAGATGTGGCATGGCAAAAATCTGATAAATTTGGTTGAAGATGGCCATCTAAAAGTATGTTTGTGTCGGGACTTTATATATATATTTATTCTTAATTGAGGCAAATTAAATTCAAATACTATCATTATCCAAATATATAGGAGCCTTCCTTTTCACCAGGCATGTTTTATTGTGTATTTAGGCCTCAGTCCAGCAAACCAGTTACCTGTAACAAGCTGAATAGTACCACTAACCTCAATGAATAGTGGACTACTTAAGTCATTTTAAACACTTAAGTTAAACACACACTTAACTAACATAGACTAGCAGAAGTGTTCAGTATCTATTATTAGATGGTCATTTATTATGCTGATTTCTTCCTTTGTAACTCCCCCTTTCAGTTGCTCATAATTTATAAAACCAAATTCTTGTTGGTCAGAAATTTTCTACACCTGATCTCAGCCCAAAGGCAAATCCTATACATTATTAAAAAATCAGTTCAGCCATATTTGCATTATCTAGGACAGTGATTCTCAACCTTGAGATCCTTTCAAGGGTGCCATGGGGTGCCACACAGTGTTAGCCATGTTTGGGTTTATCTTGTGAATCCTGTTTGTCAACCTTATATTTCAAATAGAAATCCATAGCTGTGTTTTTTCTGAGTTCTTAGCAATAGAAAAAGCTATTCTTTTTCTGTAGGGAAAAACAACATAAAAACTAAGGCTGCTTAGAGATGTCCAAAAACCCCCACAAATGATGCTTTACTTTAAACTTGGCACACTGAGCACGACACATGCCCAGAAGAGGTATTGCATTACTTTGACCTGGCTTACCCAATGTCTGTATAGACTGGGCACTTCAGCAGGGCTTTTTGGCACTTTTATCAAATAGCTGATTGCAGGCAGCCAGCAAACAGGAACTGCCAACAGAGGAAGCAGTTTGCTGACAGTTCACTGACCAGTTTGTGGGTAGTAGCATGGCAGCAACTCATCATATCTGCAGGCATCTTGGCATTGCTGAGACTGCCACCCAGACAGAGCCCGTGGCCCTGGTACAGGAGCTTGAGGAGGAGGTACATCAGGGCCCATGAAGATTACATCAACAGCTACTGCCAGGCCCTAGTCCAGGAAAAGGAAGAAGTAGAGAAGAAGAAGGTGGATACAAAGAAGACTGGCTACAGAGACCCTCCCGGAGCTACCTAGAAGACAGTAGTCTCCAGCTCCAGAGCATGCAGAGCTAGGGTTACTCCTCCCCTGACACTGCATAACAGGTACACTCCCCTCATCATGCATGAGGAGACTCCAACAGAGACACCAGTGAAGGAGGTAAGTACTCCCACCCCTAGGAGGGGATGCCAGGTGGTGGTGGTGGGAGACTCTCTCCTGAGGGGCATGGAGGGACCTATCTGCTGTTCAGACGCCTTGGCCCGAGAGGTCTGCTGCCCCTTGGCCCGAGAGGTCCTGGGGCCTGCATCTGAGATGTTGCAGAAAAAACCCCAGGCTCATCCACCCCTCCGACTACTCTCCCATGCTACCCCCATACTACTACCATCCACATGGGCATGAACGACATGGCCAGGAGTAATCTGGACCTGGTCATAAGTGACTACAGGGTTCTGGGTGCTGGGTTCCAGGGACTGGGGGCTCAAGTAGCTTTTTCTTCTGTGCTCCCTGTCGCAGGCCACAGATCCAAGAGGGAAGGCTGTGTGGAAGAAGTAAACAGACACCTCTGACAGTGGCGCTACCACGAGGACTTTGGTTTCTTTGACCCCAGCACACACTTCAGGGAGAGAGGACTACTGGAACGAGATGGCATCCATGTCCCGTGGAGAGGTAAGTTCCTGTTCTCAGCCAGGATGGCTGATCTACTAGACAGGGCTTTAAACTGACTTTGTTGGGGGATGGGAAAACTCCAAGAGGAGCATGCCTAGGGACTGGCAAACAGGAATGCTCCCATGTGGAGGACACTAAGATAACTGTTTTTGAAAATGCTAATGGAACGGTTCTCCCACAGTCTCAGGAAATCGAGGGTGTCAGTTGAGGGCCTCAACTGCCTATACACCAATGCTAGGAGCATGGGGAACAAACAAGCATAGCTAGCCCTCCTGCTCTCTAGTGGGCAATATGACCTGGTAGGGATCACAGAGTTCTGGTGCGACTTCGTGCATGATTGAAGTGAAGGGCTACACCCTGGACAGAAGGCACGGAGCAGGGTGCAAAGGCAGAGGGGTAGCTGTCTGTGTGAGGGAGCAGTACACCACTCTGGAGGCTGACCCTGGCTCCAAAGATAAACAGCTTGAAACCATTTGGGATAAGCTTCAGGGAGGGTGAGGTGAGAGAGACCTAACTATAGGCATTTACTACAGGCCACCAAACCAAGAGGAGTTTCCTCAAGAACTGACAGAGGCCACATGTGCAAGGAACTTGGTTGTCATGGGTGACTTCAATTACCCGGATATAGATTGGGAAGAACGCTTGGCTAGGTCGGATTGGTCATGTAGCTTCTTAACTGTAATCGAGGAAGTCTTTCTGATCCAGGAAGTGCAAGGGGCAGCCAGAGATACCACTCTCCTAGACTTGGTCTTGCCCAAAGGAGATGATCTGGTGTGTGGCTTCTACATTGAGAGTAGCCTGGGCGACAGCAACCATGACCTCATCAGGTTAACTGTCCACCGCAAAGCTGACAAAGCAACTATTAGGACTGAAGTCCTGGACTTCAAAAATGCTGACTTCAACAGGCACTGGGCATTCGTAGGAGGGGTGATGTGGGACCAGGGATAGAAGGTGAATGAGTTGCACAAAAAGTCGTCGTTCCTCAAGGACACTATCCTCGAAGCACAAAAGAAAATTGTTCCCATGAAGAGGAAAGGTAGCAGAAGGGCTGGCAAGCCTTCCTGGGAGCCCTCCTGGCAAGCCCTCAATAGGGACATTGCAGTCCTCTTGAAAAAGAAAAAAGAGGCATACACACAGTGGAAGCTACAGACAGTCCTCAAGGATGATTTGGATGAAACTTGCAGAGGTAGTAGCCTCTGCTGAGAGCATGAAGCCTGCAAGCTTCAAGAAGATAAGTGCAGGAGTTTGGAAGGAACTGAACCCCAAATTCTTGATAGCAAAACTCATGTCACATGTATGTCTTACACCACAGAGGGGTGAAAATTGCAGGGATGGTAGCCCCTGGTGAGGCTACAAAGCCTGCCAAGTTCCAAGGTCATAGATGCAGGGGTTTGGAGGGAACTGCACCTCAAGCTGCTGACAGGCAAAACTTATGACATAGATGACTCTGTGTGTGTTAAGGCATAGCAAGCTAAAAACTGCAGGGGTCATGGTCCCTGGTGAGGCCATGAAGCCTGCCAAGTTTCAAGGAGATAAACGTAGAGAGGTTTGGGGGAAACTGCACCTCAAGCTGTGGACAAGCAAAACTCGTGACATTGGTAACAGTGTGTGTGTTAAGGTGCAGCAGGGTGAAAGCTGCAGGGATGGTGGCCTATGCTGCAGCCACAAAGCCTGCGAGCTGTCAAGGAGATAGGTGCAGGGCTTCTGGATGGTGGGCCCTGCACCTCTAGCTGTTGACAGGCAAAACTCTTGACATGGGTGCTTGTGCAGCTGACTGTCTTTGTCTTGGGGCAGTTGATTGTCTATATTGATTCTTTCCTCTCCTTAGTGTATGGCTTTGTAGGTGTTAATCATTGCTAATTAACTTGTTATCTAGTAGCTGCTAGTAGCTAGGTACTGTGTATTGAGCTGGTCCCTGAGTGAATCATGATTGACTGGTAACTGGTAACACAGTAGCTTAGCAGCCAGGCCTGCAGTAGTTTTTCCCCCCCACCCTGTGCCTCAAGACAAAGTTGCACAAGCACCCATGTCATGAGTCTTGTCTGTCAGCAGCTAGGGGTGCAGGGCCCCAGAACCCCTGCACCAATCTCCTCAACAGCTGGCAGGCTTCATGGCCACAGCAGGGGCCACCATCCCTGCAGCTTTCACCCTGCTGTGCCTTAACACTCACAGTGTCACCCACGTCATGAGTTTTGATTGTCCGCAGCTTGAGGTGCAGTTCCCCC
>NW_017729022.1:23915607-23917474 GCF_001723915.1 Gavialis gangeticus | reverse complement strand
CCCCTGCACCAATCTTCTTGAAACTTGGCAGGCTTTGTGACCTCACCAGGGACTACCATCCCTGCAGTTTTGACTCTACTGTGGCTTAACACATACACGTGACATGAGTTTTGCTTTCAAGAATTTGGGGTGCAGTTCCCCCCAAACCCCTGCACCTATCTTCTTGAAGCTTGGCAGGATTCATGCTCTCAGCAGAGGCTACCATCCCTGTAAGTTTCATCCAAATCAGAAAAAAACAACAAAGTTATAGATATTTAATTGATTCCCCATTATACCCTACGGCCAAGGTGGCTCCAAAGCTTCGAAGCAGCTTTGGCTGGATCGAAGTGGGAAACCAATCTGGAGCTCCAGATCAGATCCCTGGCATCTGAAGCGGCCAGATCCAAAGCCGAACTGAACAGATGCCCACTCCCACAGACCTAGTGCCCGGGTCATGAGTTAGGGGCAGCAGGATGGATCAAGGGCCTGAGTCTTGGAGTGAGGAGCAACAGATTGGACTGGAGTAGGGCACCTAATTTTTTTAATGGAAATATGGTAACCCTAATGACAGTGATGTAAGGGCTGGCTGCCTGCTGTCATTGTGTGGGTCTGACTATGGGGTGAGACTATGCAGTCATGACTGGCACGGCAGCACAAGGGAGTGTGGCAGCTATGGGATGACTTCACTCAGTGCTATGAATGGATGGGCACCAGGTGCTCTAAGGGCATCCAAAAGCATATTAGGTGGTGACGGTGCCATTCTTACCTGCTGCCATGAGTCGTGTTGTGAATGGTGTAGCAGCCAGCATAATAAAAATGGTGGCTACGGGCTACATTCATAGCTATGACAAGGCAGGTGCCATTTGCTCTGTCTAACTGAAGGTCAAATGAAAGCAGTCCATGGTGTCCCATTTAGTCACCCAAGCAGTTTTTCACTCCGGGATTGAACCAGGGGCAGATTATGTGGTAACTGTGCTGTTCTCATTAAGGGCTGTTTGCTGTCAGGGCCTGATTGTGGGGTAAATTTTTGCATGGAGTCTGTGGTCTAAAATCCTGTGATCAGAAGGGAGCCATTTGCTTGGAAAGCAAATGAAAGCGAGGGTGAGTGTTCCCAAACGTTTGCAAATATCCAGTTGGTCTAAAGACAATCAATCGCCACCACCATCACGAGTTCTGATTCTTTTTGCCTGTAGACCAATACAGGTATCAACCTGTATCCCTCACCCCTTTAGGGTCACAGGTGATTCTTTATTCCTGGATGGAACCAGGGGCAGATTAAGGGGTGAGGGTGCTATTGTCACCCTGGCCAGGGCATGGCTGGGGGAGGGAGAGGGAGAATAGGGTGTGGGTGTCCAAAGAAACGCATTAAACCCAGTTACCAAAACAGGGAAGGTAACCTCTTCCCTGCCTTTCTGCAATTCAAAGGGACATCTAGTGAACAAAGGGATGAACTACATAAAAGTTGCAGCACCATCTGGTGCACAAAGGGGCTCATTACACTGGAGTGCATTTTTGTTTTCATGTGAGAAATCCATGGACACACTGGTTTCATTTCTGGTGATCCAAACTAAAATACATTGGGATGTGCTTTACTTTAAATCTCCAAAAATACTTTTAAATTGCCAGAAAAAAACACATGTGCAAACTAATGGTGTTATTTGCAAAAAAGGGCAAATTTCATCATGTGTAGAAGTGCCCTGTAGTGCTAGCTCTCTGCCCTCAGAGCTCATGGCAAGCCCATAATTGTCAGAGTACAGTGAGCAGTATCTTCTTTTGCAGATTCAAAAAATCCTATGAATCCTAACAAGGGCACATTTGCCAAATTAAATGATGCTGTGGCATATTCTAAAGTAAGATTTACTGGGTATTGCAGCTGTCAGCATAGCTG
>NW_017729022.1:23905918-23910607 GCF_001723915.1 Gavialis gangeticus | reverse complement strand
ATATTCTAAAGTAAGATTTACTGGGTATTGCAGCTGTCAGCATTGCTGTACTTATGCTCTTGTCACAAATTCCATTATAAACTGCTGATGTAAAAGGTTTTTTGGGGGTATAAAAGCCAATACATTTGCTGAGTAAAACCTCTCTGAGGAGTGAATTTCATTTTATAAATTAAAAAAAAAGAAAAAATCAAAAGGAAGCCGTTTATGCAGCATAAATCATAATTACTTTACAGTAGTGTAAGAATGATGTTGTAGTCGTGATGGTCCAGAAACTTTGTGAGGCAAGGATTTCTTATTTTAGATGCATTTTTTTTAATCTCACAATTCAGAAGTGCCTTCATTTTTTAAAGATTACAAGTAAGTTATGTAATGTAAACCACAGATGCAGTAGGTGTAACCCAGTTCCATTGTGCAAGCTGGTCTGGGGTTCATATATGAGAAATATGAACCTTCTGCTGCCTAACACTGCTCCCCAGCTGCCTCTGCAACATGGGGAATTTTCACGTGGAATAAGACAGAAACAACAAATCCAGCAAGTCTGTAATTCCCAGAACTGAGCCTGCAGTAGCAGCTGCTGAAGGGGCTGCATAGGGCTCTGTGCATTTGCATTATATTTGAGGTAAAAGGTAGCAGAAGGATTTCATCCCATTTTTTATGTAGTTCCTTTGCACACTATGGACCTGTTTCTGCAAAGACCTATGTGAGCGCTTAACATTACTAGTATGAATAGTTCTCTTAAGGTTAATATGAGAACTAAGAGCATGAACACACAAGCAAAGTTATATGGGGTACAAGTGGAAGGGAGTTTACTGTGGCAGGGCACTTGAGGTGCCTGCCAATTTAGGTGGAGCAGTCAGGCTGCAGAGCAGCCAGCAGGTGGGTGCAACCCAATCATGTGGTCACCTGACTGAAGGGGAGCCTGATTGGAGAAGGGCTGAACCCAGGCTAAATATAAGCACAGGCCTAAGGAATTAGGCTGGTAGTTTTGTCTCTGGGAAGCTGAAGTGGAGACATCTCCCAGCTAGGAGACTGCATCCCAGAACATTCAGGAGCAGGGAATTGCTGGTGCCTACTCCAAGAAAGTAAGTTAGCCTGCCTGCCTAGGGAAGTGACCCGAGAGAAGACTAGCTTTATTGAGCAATATACACTTAGCAGAACAGCAGGAGGTGGATATTAGTGCTTTTAGAGACTGCTTATTCAGTCAAAGGTTTGTAGCTTAGGAGTCATGCTGCTGTGGGTGTTCTTTATCAATGGAAAGGAGGGCAAGCTAGCCCTTGGAGAGGATCTTAATGGCTAAGTAAGAACAGAAAGCCTAGGAGGGTAAGGGTTGGAGCTCATGGAGATGGAGGAGGCTTCAAGGGACCCTGAGAGGGTCCCCAGCCCAGGCAGAGCTGTACAAAAAAGGCAGAGTGGACCGTGCCCTAGGGAACATCAGCTGGATCCACAGCCCTGGGAGGCTAGGACCAGGGTTTGGAGTTGGTCCTAAGACAGTCTGGAGGAAGGGGCAGAAAGAACCCATTGCTTGGGATTTGTAGGGAGCCCAGGACTGCTCAGACCCTTGGCTACCAGGAAGTGGTTCCCTGGGAGAGTATGGAAGCTGCCTGTACTTGGGTGGTAGGCCACAAGAGAAAAGAAAGAGAACAACCCTGAGAGCCCAGAAATGGAGTCAGAATGAGGGTGGGGAGAAGAACTAACCATCTGAGAGAGGGCAGGCCTGCCTGACCAGGGAGGTAGGCCACTAGAGAAAGGAAGAAAATAACCCTGAGAGCCGAGAGATGGAGTCAGAATTGGGACTGTGCTTGAGAGAAGAAAAGTGACCAAGCCCCAGAAAATGAGGCCAGGGCCTAGCCTAAGAGTAGAGAATTGGCAAGGATGGCTTGGATACGTGTGAGAGAGGGCTGGTGACCATAGGGGCCAGAAATCCACCTTGGTTGGCCTGATCAAGGCCAAGGGTCAGAGGGACCCAAAGGGCTATGGCCTATGGAAAGGGGTAAGCCAGAGCTGTGGGGAGCCTGGCAGCTCAACTGGCCCCACCTGGGGCCAGGACCTCAGAGGTCATAAAGTTACCTGGTGACAGGGAATCATGGATGAGGTGTGGAGGTCTGACTCGCATGTACCCGTATGAAGGGAGGTCCTTAGGGACCACCTGGAAGCCAGAATGGAAGAGGCCAGGCTGGTGATGGAACAGTGGCCAGAGTAAGAGAAGTAACCTTGGTTGTGTTTAGGGGCACCATGGAGGAGGAGAGCAGGGCTCCAGGAAATGGTTTAAGGGTCCTTGGTAAAAGCTGAAACTGCACTTTGCTGGGATTGGATGGTGTGGTGGGACTGCTAATGGTAGGGCAGCCCCCAGGAAATGCCATAACTCTGCCTCCCCAGTTAAAGGTGAGAATGGGGAGCTGGAAAGTCTTAGCCCCCACTGCCTTGTGGGTTACCCCATGGAAGGGAAAGGCTAGAGGAGAAAGCAAGGGCCAGGAGGGTTCTGGTACTCAAGGCATAGAGTGGAGCCTGAGCAGGGGAGCTAGGCCAGAGGAAATGGGTCTATGCCAGTGAGCCAAGCTGAAGGGCTGAGGAAGCCAAGACCAGGCCTTAAGGAGGTTTGAGCGAGACAAAGCCAGACTTAGAGAGAGGACTTGAACATCCCAAAGTCAAGTCTGAAGCAAGGGACTTACCTGACCTATTTAGCTAGGTTAGGGGGTTGAACTACGGGACTGGTGGTGACCTTCAAGGCCCAGAGAAAGAACACGGGCTAAGGTCAATTGAGCATGGCCTAAAGTCCAGAAGGGCTGAGGGTGAATGGGTGGCCCAGAGAAGAGAGACAAGCAGTCTCAGGGAAGGCCCAGAAGTCTAGAAAAGGGCAAGGGGTGGTGAGAAGCCTATGGTCTAACTGGGAGTGGCTCAGTGAAGAGCCTCAGGCCATAGATAGGGGCTCGGTGAGGAACCTGTGGTTTGAGAGAGAGCAGTCTAGTGAGGGACTGAGACAGCAGGGTGAGAGGCCAGGGGAGTTAGATAATTTTGGATGCCATCTGTGAGGCTTGGAACACAGTGTAGGGGTGGAACGGCATTTGGCACAAGGGCAACAAAAAGGGTGGCCTCCCGCATTAGATTTCATTCTATTTAAAATTAAGGCATGGCAGGAAAGACCAGGGTGGACTTCCCTAGACGGGGGTGAGCTGAGCACCTTGGGCCAGGAGAGGGGCACCCCTGTCACAGTTACAATGCATTTGCTAGTCTTTAATAACTGTCCATGTACACATTCCTATCTGCAATATATGAAAGTTAACCCAAATCAGTTTAGCCCTCTTTGACTGAGGAAAAGTAATTCCAGAGTACCTCACACACTGTAAATCACCACTTCCCTTCACCTCAATAGTTTGTTCATGTGCCTATGCCCTAACACTGTACTAAGTTGAGTGTGTATGAAAGTCTCCAGATTGGTCTAAAACCTGGTCAACACTGGGTGCATCTACACATGCAATTACTGTAATATGGGGTTACTCTGAAGTAATTCACTGAAGAGTAAATCTGCTCCGGGCAAGCACTTATTTGTGCAGGCATTAGGGAGCAGATTTGCTGTTCCTGGCAGAAGCCTGCTCCCAGCCTGCACCAGGCCCCTGCAGCAGCCAACTTTAAAAGCTAGCACCACATGCTACTTCCTAGCCACCTACATTCCTGGCCTGGAATAGCCTGCAGCATGCTGGCACAGCCCTCTGTGATTCTGTCACAGGAGCCTGCGCCCACTGCACAATGGCTGCTCCACCCCAGGCTCTGGGAGTGACTCCTGCTGGACACTCTGGTTGCCCTGCATTGCCACAGAGACTGCTGCCTGGCCCAAGTCAGTTTCAGCCCTGCCTGCCCCTCTGTGTGGTGTGGCCATCTGGCTAGGCTCATTGTGGTATCTCAAGCCTCCTGCCACCATGCTGTTGCAGATCAGACCCTGTGCTACCACCCTGACCCCAGCAGGGATGTCAAGGATGTGCATCTGGATGCCAACACCAGTGCCATCCATGTGCTCCTGGGGCTCAAGCCCCACTGCCTGTGGGTCCACGTGGCCAGCCAGGACTGGTGACTGCATGTCATCCAGCATGCCTGGGATATCAGGCAGTGGCTGAAGGTGTTCTGAATGACCCGGGCCTTCTTCCTGGACTTCCTGGAGCAGCTCTGCCTGCATGTGGAGTGGCAGGCTGCCGTCATGTGGCAGCCCCATCCCATAGACACCTGGCTGGCCATCGCCCTGCTCAACCTGGCCACACCTGCCAGCCTATGCTATGTAGGCCACCTCTTCAGTGTGGGCATGGCAGCCACTGGGGAAGCTGTCTTGGAGGTGTGCGGTGCCTTCCAGGACATGCTGGGGCACACCATGTTTTGGGTGAACAACCCCCTGGAGGTGGTAGCAGGGTTCCATGCCCTTGGCTTGCCCCGGGGCATTGGGGCCCTAAATAGGACCCACATCCCCATCATCTCTCTGCCACATGGCAACCGCTTCTACTACAGCTGGCAGGGCTTTCCCAGCTGGATGAGGTGATGGTCCCGCCCCTCTTCATCAGGGACTCTGCCTACCCACTCTTCCTCTAACTCATGCAGCCCTACACCAGCCAGCTGCACCCCCACCAGGCACACTTCAACCAGTGCCTGGGCCAGACCCATGCACTGGTGGAGTGCGCCTTCGGCTGCCTGAAAAAATGCTGGCCC
>NW_017729022.1:23889371-23900918 GCF_001723915.1 Gavialis gangeticus | reverse complement strand
TACACCAGCCAGCTGCACCCCCACCAGGCACACTTCAACCAGTGCCTGGGCCAGACCCATGCACTGGTGGAGTGCGCCTTCGGCTGCCTGAAAAAATGCTGGCTCACCCTCACCACCCACCTTGAAATTGCAGAGGCCAACATCCCCCCTCGGTCATCATTGCAGCCTGTGTACTGCATAAAACATGCAAGGCCTGGGGGGAGTTCTTCCGTGAGGCCTGGGCAGAGGAGGTGCAGCAGGCAGAGGATGCCTGGCATCAGGAGCACCAGCTGTCGTGACAGTGACAGGCCCTTCCCACTGAGGCCCTGGGCCAGCCACTCAACCATCAGCGGGGGCCAGGGCACTGGGTGTGAGAGGTGATGGCCGACCACTTCCTCCTGACCTTGCCACTGTAGGCCACCTATGCAGCTAGCCTTGGACTTCAACCCCACCATGTGCCTCCAACACCATGCTTGCTGTAGATAATTTTCAGAAAAGCACTTCATTCCTCTTCACAAACACTGACCTTATCCCCCGTCCCTCCCCAGGAAAAAATCCTGTCCCTCCCCCACAACAGAGCCCTTCCCTCCTCCTTCACCCACAACAGACCTCACCCCCCACCCCCCCCGGTGGGCAGCTGGTGCCTTGTGAGTCTGGAGGGGCACCAGATTGCCGAAGGGGGTAGGGAGTCCCCTAGCAGCTCATTGCCGATGGGTGTGGGGGGGAGTTCCCCAGCATCTGAGCACAGAACCACCAGCGGTGAAACTGGCAAAACCAGAAGTGCACTTCTGCTGGCACTTCTGGTTTTGCGGCTGGCGCTTCCAGGGGATGCACAACCAGTCTCACCCATGTGCACCCCCTACATGTCACCAGTGTCCCTTCCAAAACCACAGAGCCCCTAACTCCCTCCCCACAGAGTCCCTCCACCACCCACCCCACCCACCACAAATAAATCACCCTCTTCCCCATGCAGACTATGTACAGTACTGTGTGTGCCCTCCCAAGGTGGAGGGTAGTGGCAGGGGGACAGGTGCCCTGCACCCCAGCCTCTGGCTGTACCCCCATGGGTGTGCACACCATGGTAAGGCTGGCAGGTGGGGGGCTTGCCCAGGGGTGAGGGTGGCTGATGGTTTGCTAGTACAGCAGCCTCCTCCTCCCGCAGGGCCCACATGGATTGTTGGCCCCATTGCAGGCAGCTCCTGCTTCAAGGCTGCATGGAGCTAAGGCGAGTGGTGGGGAAGGGCCCAGGTGCGGGGTGGCTGGCCAGGCACCTGGGGCAGGTGTCAGCATAGGGGTACCTGGCTGGTGAAAGCACTGCTGCACCTCAGCCCAGGCCCACTGATGCAAGTTGCTACACCTTGGGAGGAATAATCAAAAGCACAAACGTAAAATAGGTGACACCTGGCTGAATGTCAGTTGTATGGAAAAGGACTTCAAAATTTTGGTTGACCACAGACTCAATATGAGTCTGCAGTGTGATGAAACCACACAAAAGGCAAATGTGGTTTTGGGAAATGCATCGATAGAAGCATTAAGTACAAGATACAGGAGGTGATAGTATCTCTCTACTCAGCACTGGTTAGGCCTCATCTGAAGTACTGTAGGCAGTTCTAGGCTCCACATTTTAAAAAGGATGTGCAGATACAGAAGCGGGCAACTGCCCACAAAGATGATAAATGACTTGGAAAGCAAACCATACAAAGAGAGGCTGAAGGAGTTAGGCATGTTCAGCTTGCAGAAAAGACACTTAACAGGGTACATAATAGCAGTCTTCAAATACTCAAAGGACTGCCATAAAGAAGAAGGCAGAGAGGAGGATGTAATTTAATGGCTTGACATTGCAGCAAAGTAAATTTAAACTGGATATCCAGAAATACTTCTTCACTGTTAGGATAGTGAGGTAGTAGAATAAATTGCCTAGGGAAGTCATGGACTCTCCATCACTGGAGGTGTTCCAGAAGAAGTTGGATAGCTACTGGTCAGGGATGATCTAGGCATAGTTATGATGCTCTACTGTGGGTATTTCCCCTGCTTCTGGGCTTCGCTGGTTGAGCCTTGCTCCCTCCCAACCCCTTTCCTTCTATATGTCAGGGTATTTTTAAGCCTTCCCAGATGCATTGGGTGTTGGGTACAGCTGAGGCTGAGGAATTTGAATGGGGTATGCCAATGCTCCTGCTGGGACAAAGCCAAAGGTTCCTGGCTAGAGGGTCTTGCCCCTCTGTTCAGAGTCAGGCTGATTGCCATGTTTGGGGGTCAGGATGGAATTTTACCCCATAGTCAGATTTGTATAGACTGCAGGGCTTTTGCCTTCCTCTGTAGCAGGGGACATGGCTCTCTACCTAGGACCTCTTGAACATAGTATACTGACAACATTTTATAGAAGGAGGACATTGGTTGCCATGATTCCCCTGCTTTACCTGTGGCAGGTTGGGGTGTTAGGTCTGTGCTGTGTCAGAGTTGATAGCAGTCTTATGTAGAGTTTAGACTATGTTTTGTATAGGATAGTTTGGATAGGACTGAGCCTAACTTGGGTGGGGGTTAGACTGGAGGACCTGGGGAGGACCCGTCCAGCCCTACTTCTCTATGACTCTATATGTGACAATCAAATCATTCAAATTCAATCCAAAGGTTAGGGGGCTGCATTAAGCTGTTCTCAAAAAAATAACTCAGAACAGCACTTGAAGCTTTTACCATTCTCTTCCTGATAAGACTGAAGAAATATAAACATCTCTTCACAAAATATAAAGATAGGAAGAGGATAAAAATATGCTGCAGCTGAATCCAGTTTCTTCTTATAAATTATATTTGGCAACCTAAATTTCAACCGTTAACCAGCCTCTTAGATATGGAACCAGGGGAATCTGGTTAAAATCTTTCTAAACCAGTCTGACTCTTTTAAGAGGCTGAGTCAGCCAGGAACAGAAATTTTCCATATGGCTTGACAACAAGAAAATAAACAATGAAAAAAATCAAACTCAAAATATCTTCTCCTGATTATATGGTTTCAAGTTCCAAAAGAAGAAATTCCCACTATTTCTGATGCAACAGATCTGCCTTTGTATAGATCCAGTATCCATAATAAGCAGGGATCCTGGTTTTCCCTGATAAAAAATTGCAAATACTCTGATAAAACCCCCCAAATCCTTTATTAAAATAAAAGGGCCCCCACAGCCCTGACAGCCCTGCTGGTGCCCCTCACTCCCCACCCCCAGCCCCCTGCTCCCCCCAGCCCTGCTGGAGGGGGCCCACAGGGCTATGGGGCCAGGGACCTGAGTCCACAGCCCTGTCCCTGGCAGGAGGCTGCAGCTGCTGCAGCAGAGCAGAGACTGGATCCTCCCCCTGCTGCCTGCCCACTGCAGGGGCTTGAGCAGGGCTGGCTTCCCACCACTGCCCACACTCCTGTGAGGCAGGGGAGACCCACGCCCCTCATATCTGTGTGCGGGGCATGGGTGGGCGCAGGCTGCCTGCTGCAGATTTGGGCTCCCACCCTGCTGCCCTCCCCCAGGGCCTCCGAAGTCTGGTGAGTGGGACCCCGAGTGGCAGGGATCAGCGGAGCCACACAGGGATCTCCTTGGTGCTGTGAGCTCCGCACTGCCCTGGCCACACATTCTCCACCTACAGGGGAGTGGGGAAAGTAGTGTGGGATTGTGCCACTCACTGCAGTCCCATGTGTGGAGGATGCATTGCCAGGACAGCGCCAGGGCACAGGGAACCCATGCCTCTCAGATCGGTGCACAGCGCAGGGACTGCATGCTGCCCACTGTGGGTTCCTGCCCTGCTGCCTTCTCCCTGGGCCTCTGCAGCCTGGCATGTATGATCTGGCACTGCAGGGCACAGTGAGGCCATACAGGAAAGCTGCTTGCTCCTGTGAGTTCTAAGTGGCCCTGCAGTGAGTGGCACAACCCTGTGCCACTTCTCTTGCTGCCCCCATGCATGGAGGATACATGGGCAGGGCAGTGCGCAGAGGCAAGGAGATTCCCTACATGGCCCCATTCTCCCCTGCCACTCCGGGTTGCACATACTGAGCTGCGGAGGCCCCGTTAGAGGACAGCAGGGCAGGAGCCTAAACTCGCAGCCGGCAGCCTGTGCCCAACCCCGCTCCGCTCACAGATCTAGGGGACATGGATCCCCTTTGCCCCCCAGGAGTGCATGGAAAAGTGGGGAGCTGGCCCCACCCCTGCCCCTGAACAAGCTGCCCTGGCCTCATCCCGCTTCCTGATGGAGCCCTGCAGCTGTGCATTGCAGCCCCAGGCCCCAAGCCCCATGCATCTCCTGGCTGGGCAGCAGCCCCAGCCCTCTACAACTCCCCTGTTCCCTCCCTATGGGGGCCTCAATCTTCCCCCTACCCTCATGAAGCTGCTCTCCAGGCAGTCTGGGGCCATGTGCATCTACATGCACATGGCACCCCCTGCCTGACCACCATCTTGCTCCCTCCCAGCCCCCTGTAGGGAAGAGGCCATTGCAAAACAGTTAAATTCATGGATTTCTCTGTGAAAATGAGAAATTTGCATTGTACTCTGGTAAGGGGGGAAATTCGTATTTTACTGTGTTTTTCCGTGGGAAACGGAAAACCCAGATCCCTGATAATAAGCCATACAGGCATCCAACCTATTTTTACAGTTCAACTTGAGCAGTGAATATCGATAGAAAAGGGTGATTACAGGACATAATGGGGCCCAGCATGTCATCTTCTCATGTCTTGCACTTCCCAGTGCATAAAGTTTAATTAGTCAGTTATCTAATACAGGTAATTTGGATTTCATCTATAATGAATGTACATGAAAGTCTAGGGACTGTAGTATTCAGCAGCTTTCAGTCTGCTATAAAACTCCTCTTAGTGCAAGCATATGTATAATAATTCATTCTATGATGTATGCAATAATATACTGAATAATACATAGAATCATGGCTAACTGTGCTGTCCTATAGCAAAAATCCCATTACCAGCAAGCAAGAAAAAAAAAAAGAGAGCCTATCTTATGGAAGAGAGCTTTGTCTCTTAGCCATGACTTCAAAAGTTGTGAAGAATTGTATGGTACAACAAAAATTGTAAAAGTTTACAATTGCCTCCATCAAGTCTGATGTCTCAATAACATGACAAAAACAATCATTCATAATGGTCTTGATGTGAAAATGCATGTTAAATTATTTTAATAGTCCCTTCGCTCTTTATTTCCTCCATTTCTGCTACCAGGTAGCATCTTAATGAACTTTTAATTGTGTTTTTTCTAGTTAAAAATGACAAAATAGCCTTCAAATATAACACCAAAGCATGAATAAATTTAGCTTACAAAAATCTCACATTATTCATGATGTCTTTAAAGCAGACATTGTTAGAATCTGCTAATGTGCATGGCCTTCTATAGCATTCATATATTGGTGGAATATTCAGAATACACAACCAAGTACTTATGTATTCACACTTAAATACAATGGCATAATTCTACTGACTTGAAGTACTCCTTTGCCATGTCCAGACAAACATAGCCATATGATATGTGATGCCGCAGATGTGTTATTCGGCTTTTCTCCATGCTGCAACGGAGCAGCGCAGAGAGCTTTTTTCGACTCCTGGATGTGCGCATGGAGGTGTTATCTGGGGCAACTCGTGAGAGCACAAGGTGTGCCACCACTAGTTTTCCCCAGGGAACCAAATGTCCACTCATGTCTTGACTCGGTCCTTTGCCATCATCACTTGCTTTGTCCAAAAGTATCTTTTTTATTCCATGCATAACTCAAATTCTCCCTCTTCAACTGGAAATATTTTACTGAAACTTTCTGTTTTTAAAGCTGATGCAAGACTGCAGACTTTTCTGTGAGAACTGGAACAGTACATGTCAGTAACCTTTGGGATTAATCTGTGGGGTTCCTGGTGAGTCCCAGTGAACAGAGAAGCAGATAACAGTACAGTGGGTACAGCAGATAACAGTACTACAGTGGGTACAGCATGCAGGGGCCAGTCTAGGTCTAGGTGAGGGCTGTTGTGACAGTCCAGCTGGCACAGGGGGCTAATGTCTCCAGACACCAACTTCCTGGGCCTGAGAAGTCCATCTATTTGTATCTTCCATATTAAGTGGGTCTTAAGGTTCACCCAGCTAACTAATAGCCCCTTCCGGGGGGGCAAAGGATGAAAGATACCACTAATTTCTTTGGACAACAAAAGCAAAAACAGGATAGGAGTGACATGGTGGTCAAAGGGTCAAAATTTGAAAAGAAGTTCTCCAGAGGGGGACACCAAGCAGAGACCCCTGGGCTGCACCCACTGGTCCTCAAAGGCATCCTAGGAGCCAGTGGACACTGCCCACTGGTACTCTGCCTGGAAATGTGAACGGACAAGTGAAAGGAAAGTGACCACTAGTCACTGACTGGTCTCTGGGTGGGGGGGCATATGCCCCCTCGACTAAGGTGGCACCAGTTGCCCATGCTAGGCTGTTTGCCAGGGCACTTTCTGATACCGCTGGGGCAAGCACAGGTGCTGGCTCCAGTCTCCAGCTCACCCTGACTGAAGATCCAGAAGGAGTTGAGCAGAGTCTGTTTGCCTAAAGTGGCACAAATTGCCCTACATCAAAATTCATGTTCAGGTACATCCTCTGAGTCACAAATCTCTGGCACAAATTTGTGCCACTGCTATTTGTGCTGCTGCAAGTGCACGTGCCTGCATGTGTGGACCTGCCCTATGATAGCCCTATGATTTCTGATTTAGATGCTGTTTTTCTATGTTGCTGGTGAATACAGCTTTAAGGATAAGAAAAAGTGAGGTTCTAGCACCATTTCATATTTGTTTTCCATTCTATATGGAAAGAACAACTCTCAGAAATGCAAGATGACAATAAGCCTCTTGGCAAATCTCTCTGAAGGAATAATTTCCATTTGTATTCTGAGAAAGCTGGGAGGCACTTATAGTGAGTTTTGTAATTTATCATCATCATGGGATAATAAAGCATGCAAGTGTCTCAAACAATATTCCCAGCAGCAATCTATTTACAATTTGCATGTGAATGTAAATCTCAGATGTTTCTGGAGTTTAGGAAGACCACTTTTTCTCATATCAGTGCTACTAAAATTTGTTAAATCAAAACACAGTTAAGTATGCTTACCTCAATGCCAAGATTTAGGAGTAGGTATTATATTAGCTGCTTTTTGACAGAGAAAAAGGCAATTCAGTTCAATAATCCTTCCCAGTGCATTTCTGAAACTTGACAGCTCACTTTAAGGTAGCAATCTTCTACAAAAAATGGCACACTGCTTTAAAACAGTATTAGTTAAAAAAAACATACACCTTTACTAGCATGATTTATCCTCAAATGGACAAACCATCAAAACAGTTAACCACAGGTGGCCCCAGTTAGCACGCTAGCTGGTAGTCTCAGGCAAGAGGCTAAGAACTAATGTTTGCACTAACCTCTTTACCCTCAAATTAGAGGTGACCAAGATATGGTCCATTGGCTGGATATGGCCCAAGGAGCCATGTCATCCAGCCTAAAGAGCCCCTTGTGGGTCTGAAAATCTGGCAGCATGGTAAGTGGTGGCAACATTAATTCTTGCAGGTTCATGAGCTGAAGCTGTAATGCTGCTGCTTGTCCTACTGCCAAATTTCCAGAGTCAGAGGAGCCCACAGGCCAGATCTGGAGCATGGAGCCATTTCATGTGATGTGTGGGGCTGTGTGTAGAGCCAGAAGTTCGGCAGCAGCAGGAGTGGCAGTAGCTGCCATGCCTCCAAGAGCCACAGCAATTAATGCTGCCACCACCAAATTTCAGTCCTTCCAGGGCCGTATGGTTCCAGGATCCAGATGTGGCCTGCAGACCTGCCTCATCCCAGTTATCCAATACATAAACTTCTCGTCTGGCTTGCGAGACCAAATGAGTTGGGTGCCACTGCTGTAGATGTTTCGTGCCGAAATGGTTAAGGCACATTGGTTTGGTGTAGTTTACACAAGTACTGAATTTCTATACATATAGCCATTCTTCTCATAACTAGAACTTCAGTTACCTGTACTGTTAACACAGTAACTTTAATAAGTACTTAATTCACCTCAGGCCAAATCCTCATAGTTTTTTCCTCACAGCTCTTGACAGCGATCAAAAGGCAGGTCAAGGGGAGCCGAACTCATGACTCTTTTGCTCAAGGCATACTAATTATTTTTTTTAAGCCACTGCCTAAGCAGAATACTAACTCTGTGTCATTCACCCTTTTCTAAAGGAACAACAGAATTCACAGATGCGAACAGTCTGCAACCATAGCTGGTACCGCTTTTTGTGTGCAACAACTTTTGAAAATAGTTCTAAACTGGTCCTTGATTCTGTTCTCTAACTCATCTCGGAAGCAGCCTGTGCTATTATTTTCAAGAGAGCCAGAACTTCAATTTTTCATAGCTCTGTACTGAAAATGTTATAAGAATTGGCAAATGTTAAAACGGGCTCATTGAGGAGGCATGTATCATGGGAGCCCTTCACTATATGACCTGAAACTACCACTACAAACTATGCACCAGCCTCTGCTGTGGCATGCAAATTTCAAGGCAATTTCCCTATGCAGGTTGGTTTTAACACAACCTGAACAGTAAAATAGTCTCTTACTAGGAGAGAGTGGACATAAAGGCAGGACCTAAGTGCGATGGCTGAACACTGCATATCACTACCTCCACCTACAACATTGATAAAACCTAGCAATTTTCAAAACATTTTGAGTATCAACATAGATTTTAATACACTTTGAAATATAGCCTTTTAAACTAGCTTTGATATCTAGGTAGAACTTCAAAAAGGCCCTTGCAGTCTTTCAGTTGAAGCAAAATACCAGCCCAGAGTAATGAATGTGAACAACATATAATCTTAAAGCTGCTGAGGAAGTACTCTGATTCACAGTGGGTGTGTCTACACAAGAAGCTAAAAGTGTAGTAAACTAATTCTGCTGCACATTAGTGTGCCATGGTAAAAGCCATGCTAATGTGCTAATGCACAGTAGAATTAATCTACTGTGCTTAGTGTCACTTAAAAGACGTGCGCCAGCACTACTGCACAGTAGTGCCAATTACCGCACATTAAATTAGTACCTGTTATTACAGGTACTAAGCTTAAGGCGCTGTAATTATGGTGCATTAATACCTGTGTATATGTGTCCTGTAGAGTACAATGGTATGACTGGGTTTGCTGGACACTAAATGCTATTCTGAGCACTTCAAGAAGGATGTGAACTGGAATGAGTCCACCGCAGTGCAACAGAAATGATTAGGGGTCTGGGAGGCAATACTTCTGAAGAAAGGATGAAAGAACTAGGATTATTTAGTTTGGAGATGAGAAGACTGAGGGGTTTGATAACTGGTTTCAAGTACCAGAAGGATGATTAGAGAGAGGATGGAGATGGGTTTTTCCTTATGGTCAAATGGGACAGGAGTAGGAGCAATGGCCTTAAGATGCAGTAGGGGAAATTTAGATTGGACATTAGGAAAAACTTTCTAGCTATGAGGTTAGTCAAGCATTGGAATAGGCTACTTAGAAAAGTTGTGGAACCTCCATCCTTGGAAGCTTTCAAAAGCAGGCTAGACTAGGGGTTCTCAGCCTCCAGCCTGCCTGTCAGGCTTCTTGCTTACATTCCAGTTTCAGAAAGGATTGCATTAAAGTAGCAGTGCTCAGTGTTTCAGCCCCATGGGCTGTGTGAGTGGTGCAGGGTCATTTCATGGGCTGGATCCTTTGTGGGCCCTGCACTGCCCCAGATTCTGCCTTGCACCACCCCAGCTCGACATGCCTGATCTAACATGCAGGGCCTGATGGGCTCCCCATGGATCTGGAAATCTGGCAGAGGGAAGCAGCAATTAATGTTGCCACTGCTCCCCTGCCACGAAATTTTCAAACTTGTGGGAACATGCTGGGCCATGTGACCTGACTTCACAGGCCAGATATGGCCCACAGGCTGGGGGTTGAGCACCTATGGATTACACTAAACCAGAAGAATGTGCTCTTATTCTGGAACACATGTATCCACACACAATATGGAATATTTTCTCCAAAATAACTATTTCTGAGGGAATGTACAGACAAATTAATTGCCGTGAAGCAAAGGGAATAAAGAGTTACTGTGCACTAGCTGCTTTTTGGTAATTGCCCATAAGCACACCCTTATCTGCAGTTAACAGAAGCTGCACAAATGGATGAGGGCTGACTTACAGCATCTTAGCTTTCATCTGCTGTGGGACAAGAGCACGAATGTGAGTTGATACAGTGAGTTGGTGATATCTGTATGGGCACTTAGCCAGATGAAGTCAGAAATTTTAATCCTATCTTATGTTAGAGTACAGGGGGACTCTAGGCTCTAGACCAGGGGTGGGCAATTATTTCAGGCGGAGGGCCACTTACCCAGTTTTGGCGAGCTGTCGAGGCCAGCATGGGTAGCCCTGAACCTTGACAGGTGCCCCACCCCTGGTCACCATCTTGGGACTAATGTCACAATGTCTTGAGACCAATGTCCCAGGGCCAGAACCAGTGGGGCCCAGAGCAGGGTGCAGGCTGACAGGGTTCTGTGGAGCCAGGTTGGGCTGCACCAGCAGGAAGAGGAGGGAGCTGGCCTGGCTCCATAAAGCCCCTGCTGGCCGGGACCTGTACTCCTGCTGCCCCGCTCTGGGACCCGCCAGTGCTGGCCCTGGGACACTGGTGTGGGCCCCATGCACCTGCTTATTCCCAGTGACCCCCCAGCCCCATGGTACAGGTGGGAGGCAGCATGCAGCCTCAACCTCCTGCTCGCCGGCAGGGGATGAGCTGGTGCTGAGTGCGGGGAAAAGTGGTCTGTCCCCTGCCTCGTGGCTGGTGTGCACTGCTGTAGCCACTTGCAGCCCGTGTGGGGCTGTTCTGAGTAGGCATAGGCAGCCCCAGGTGGGCTAAGAGTGGATGCAGTGCCAGGTGCCAGCCACAGGGTGGGTGAGGGGCTTCTTATCCTGTGCTCAGCACCAGCTTGTAACCCACCTTGCTGCCAGCCTGGGCCCTGCGCCAGCTCTGGGCTTGCCTGTTGGGGCCGCACACGGTGGCAGCAGCTGTGCCCTCCCCCCCCGCTTGCTGCACCAGGCAGTGTTTGCCACTGCCACCTCTGTGCTGCCCAGCCCGTGAGCTCCGGGTGGGCAGCAGCAGCAAACACTGCCCGGCATGGCAAGCAGAGAGGGGTGGGTGAAGATGCTGGTGCCATGCACAGCCCCAGTGGGCAAGCCCAGAGCCAGCACGGGGTCCAGGCTGGCAGTGGGGGTGGGTTACAAGCTGGTGCTGAGCGTGGGGAAAAAGTGGCCCCTCACCTGCCCCGTGGCCGGCACTCCCTGCTGCAGCTGCTCACAGCCCGTGTGGGGCTGCCTGCACCTGCTCAGGACAGCCCCGTACGTCCTGTGAGCGGCTGCAGCAGGGAGCACCAGCCATGGGGCGGGCGAGGAGCCACTTTTCCCCAGGCTCAGCTTTTCCCTGGGCCACTTTTCCCTGGGCTCCTTCCCCCGCCAGGATCCTCCCCCCCACTTCTCCCCCACTTACCTGAGGTTCCGGCGCGGTGCAGTCACATGGTCCCAGGCCAGAAGCCCCTGGTGGGGCTTCTGGCTG
>NW_017729022.1:23865018-23889281 GCF_001723915.1 Gavialis gangeticus | reverse complement strand
AGACAGATCAATATTAATTTTCTAAATTTTTTAGGGGTCCCATGGGCTAGATAGAATGGCCTCACAGACTGGATACAGCCTGCGAGTCGTATTTTGCCCACCCCTACTCTAGACTCTATTACTTAGGCATACCTAGAATTGGTACCCTGGAATCCATCCATTGGGCGACTCTCTCCCTGTAAAATATTCAAGGTTAGTCCTGAAAAAAAAAGAATATTTGACATAAAACAATAATTTTTTCCTCCACTTAAAATTATTAGAAGACTAATAAATAACTGCAATTATGTTAATGCCTTGGCTGTCATTTTTGTCACTCCCTTTAGAGGCCCCTTAGGGATGGTTAACTAAAATTCTGTCACAGCAGTAATTTTTTGCTAGGCAAAAAGTAAAATTATCCACAGAATTACTGCTAACTCATGACATGGCCTAGTGATTAAAAATAATTGCTGAACAATTTTGTGGGATTATTTATTTCAGGCAAGAATTAAGAAAGCCAAATTGAAAAGGGCTCATTTATCATTACAATGATTTTGTTGGCAGGCATTAATGAACAAGTTTAATGTTTAGCTCCCTGTATTAGATTTTACTTACTGAGTCATTAAAAATATAAGTTATGTAAGTAACACAGTTTTAAAATAATTTAAAAATACATTTTAAAGGATTACTGAAGGCTAGGAACATTATTTGGATAAGAGTGTAAGGATACTGTATAATGTATATGCACTGAGTGACACGCACATTCAGGATGGCATATAACATGTCAAAAGAGGATTAAGCATTATTATTCTCACTTGGCCAAATTCAGGAATCCCTTCAGTGGATTTTGTTTGGCCCACTGAACCTCTTACTACTAGCCTGTCCATCATTCTGACAGTTTTCCTGTGTCCTCATCATCATGTTTTTCAAAAGGAAGCTTTAAAAATGACACTTGCAAAAAACTGCTTTTCTTAACTGAATGATGTATACCAAGGTTACCAAACTGATATCACTGTAGTGAACTCCCCAGAGCATGTGCCAGAGTAGCAGAGAGGATAACAGAGAAAGTGTACAATAGGGGTCCTTATGCTAAAGGGCAGCAAATACTTTTTAGGGATAATGTATGGTACCCACTTCTAGAAATAAGAGGCAGGGCCATATCTGCCTCTCAGAAATGGCCAGCAGATTTACCTGTGGAGGGAAAAACAGGGTGCAGTCTCTTTAAAGGTGCTGCATCTGTTGAGTTTCTTGAGGCACAATGCTTTGCTCATCTACTGCTGAGTATCTTGAGGCCTAAACCTGTCTCCGACTGCCAGAGAAGTGAGTGATGTTTCTGCCCCCAGCAAAAAAAGCTCTGGTTTTGTGTCACAATACTTAATGTTGGTAAATCCCAGGCCACAAGTGTAAATATATTTGTAAATCTTACCATACATGTACAGTTCACAAAGCAGCTAGGAATTTTTCACAATAGGCAACAGTTGTTCATATTGAGTTATACGAACATCTGAAAAAGTAGGGATGTTGCAGGCAAGAATTTAGATATTATGCCATAGAGATTGTCTAACATCAGTGTTGCTATTAGAACATCAGCTGCACACACAAAATGGTTTGGGTGCATGTTGTTGATAGTAAAATTTCAAGCTGTTTTGTTAGGACTGTGAAATCATGTATGTCAAGGATCTTGGCTGTCCACTGTCCACCTTTCTTCTAGTTAGCTGCTGAGACAGATAAGATTAATTAAGACAGGGGTGGGCAAACTATGGCCCACAGGCCATGAGACCCCTATGAGGGACTGACTGGACAAACAACACCTGCAAGGCATGGGCATGGGCATGGTGTAAGGGGCAGTTTGGAGCCATGTAAGAAGCCCCTAAGGCAACAGGTGCTTCAAGGAACATATGGGCCAGGAAGACCCAACTATGGACAGACTCAGTGCAGGCTAGTGGGGTCTAAGAGGAGATCCATTGGCAAAGGAAGGATGAGGACTTGATCTAGGGCTAAAAAAAGCCCTAGAACTTCCCCTTCACAATTTAATAATTACATCAAGGCATGGCATGAAAGAGGGGAGGGTATGTAGAATCAGGTTAAGGCAGTGGCTTTTTGACCACCATGGCACAGCACAGTCACTCCTGGGTCCTAGTCCTGCTGCACCTTTTTGTGTTGCCTTGAGAGAGGCAGTGACTATATACATTGAATTACATTTTTGCCTAAGTAGCCAATGCTTGGCTCAGTTACTGCTTTGCAGTCCTGCCTTAGGTGCTGTGAGCAAAGCTCAGCACAGCTTGGACACCCACCCAGCTTCTCGTGGGGAGCACTGGGTGTTGCAGCCTGCACTAATCTGTGCACTACAGTTGTCCTGCTAGAAGTCAATCAATTTATACCTCACTCACACCCTGAGACATAGCCAAAGCTTTGAGGCCCTGGGGTATTTTAAACTCAGTTTTTTCCTTCTACAAGATATTCATTATTGCTATTCTTATCATCCTCCTTATTACTATTATGCCGATGATTAGGCTGCCAGTATAAACAGAGAGATTCAACCCCTGCCCTGAAGAGTGAACTAATTCAAACTGACACAAATGAGAGTAATAAACACAAAGAGAATGAAGAATAAAGGAATTAATGGCAGAAAGGCAAGATTTCCAGCTGTATGTACAGCTTTATTATTCTGAATCA
This sequence comes from Gavialis gangeticus, assembly GCF_001723915.1. Lineage (NCBI taxonomy): Eukaryota > Metazoa > Chordata > Crocodylia > Gavialidae > Gavialis > Gavialis gangeticus. The sequence goes on along the minus strand of NW_017729022.1, from coordinate 23,886,629 downwards.
TATAAAGGTTTCTGTAAATTGAGTCTCCCCAGGTATTGTACTTAAATATCCCATAGTATTTAAAATACATATAAGCTACAGTAATAAGGTGGAAAGTATAGTAGTCTAGTAATAGTGCCTCCACATTATCCAAATCCTTCCTGTGCTTTGTACTTTTTATCTCTGTTTTCACTAGATATTCAGGTCTCTCTGCATCCCTGTGGCAGATTAGGACCATTCTTTCAACCCCACTGAGGCTTTTTTCAGCTTACCCTCATCTGCTTTCACTGTCATGTCTTTCCTGAAACACCTTTACAAAACAGAAGAAAATTGAACAGACTGATACAAACATAACCACCAAAGATTAAGATCTGCTGTTCAGACACTTAATTTATAAGCTTGCATATAGTTTTTAATTGACAGAATAATAGGTGCATGCTGCCTAGTGAAGTTAATTGAAACGTTTATAAATGTGGTGTAAAACAAAAATGCATAAGCCTTCATTATGCGCACTTCCAAAATTCAAGCAAACTTTTATTGCTAAATAGGTCTGAAGAAAAATAAAATATTAGACTCCATTTGTGGTACGTTTAGATGCTTCACTGAGAGAAACAAATTCAAGAACATTTATACTTCTATTTCACAAGCAGTGCAGTTAAGCTGATGTTTGGATTGTAATGTTACCTTCAAGCAAAAACATAAAAAAAGAACACACATTACTTTCTTCAACTGAGCTTGTCACTATAGCACTCTAGAGTTCCCACAGGATTCAGTCTTGTACATGGAATAAAATAGTGCTCCTCTTTCAATTTGTGTAGTTTAACTACTCTACTACTATTATAACAAAGGATAAACTAAAATCAGTCGACAGTTCTTAGCTTGCCCTAGAGCCCAACAATTAAACATGTATCTCAGTTCTCAGATGAGGAGTACTGATGTTTGAAAGGTCTGAAAAGGACTGACCCCAAGACCTTATAGAAAGGCTTTAAATGCTAACATTAATTTATTTAACATACAACTTTGATGATTCATCATTGTTCATATAAATAATGTGCAGCAATAGGTGATAAGACAAAACCACTTGCATTGTGGGGAAGCAGTAAAATCCTTATTTACAGCTGGAACTGTGCTCTGGTAATCATGTTTCAACATGCTTGTTTGGTACATCAAACAGTTCAGTGTGTCCAAAAACTGATCCTTTTCTGTCTCTCGTCAGCCAGCAATATGTGCTCATTTATACTGCACTGTACAACCCTGTTTGCTCAGTGATTTTAGGAAATTCTGGACTGCTGTCTCATTTTGCCTCAGCTCCTGATGCCAACCAAGAGGACTATTTTTGTTGTTGTTGTTGTTTATTTATTCAAAGTGCATCAGCTGACCTCTCACTGCTTGCAAAGATCCCTGGTTCATGGATTCTGGTTTTCTCTGTTAAAGAAATCCAAAATTCTCTGATTAAAAGCCCCCCAAATCCACACTTTCCGTAATTAAAATGAAACACCATTATTTTATTTATGTATTTATATAGATAGATATCTATAGATAGATAGATAGATGTCTGGGTATATATATCAATCAGTTGAACACAATGTTTTATTGATATACTAGCAGAAGGACCTGTTCTTTGCCCAGGTCATCATTTTTGTAATTGCAATCTTTGTTTATATATATTTAGGTCAAAAATATTGTAAATTTTTAAAAAACATAGTACAACATATTTAACATATAATATTTAACATGGAGCGACATTTCAAATGACATCCAAACGAATGATCTTTATTGTAGAACTTTGTAAACAATGTTCGCGGTGTTTGCTGTTGGCACCAGTATATATATCTTTGATTACCAACTCTGGAGCAAGCCACATATAACTGTGTAAAAAGCACTGTTCCCTTAAAAAGTCACTGGAAGATTCAAAAAGGGTCAAGTGAAAAATAGCCCACCTATAAATTTCTTTACATGGTATTCAGTGATTTTGGAAGGTTTAGAGTAAATAGGACCAGCCATTCTTGAGTTATAAGTGAACATACATTCAGCCATACAGACATACACTTCCTTTTATATATATAGATTTACAATTGTCAAGCAATTTGGAAGCCTATCAGTGCCTCAATCATTATAAAATAATATATTTTAGTATTTGATTTTGTGGTTTTTTTAATCATAGAAAATAAGAGTTCTCCCTGCCCCTTTGCTCACCAGGATGTGGGTCCAGCTGCGGCACCCTCTCCCCACTGCTTTGTGGTGCTGAGCAATCTGATAAGCTGGTGCCCCTCACTCCCAACCCACAGCCCCCAACCCTCGAAGTCCTGCTGTTGCCCCTCACTCCCAACCTGCTGGCTTCGGCCCCCAGCTCCCCAGTATGTGAGGTGGGGGTTGGGGCATGAAGGTGACCAACAATAAGTGATGCCCTGGGGGGGGAATGTGGGGGCATGTGGCCCCCCCACACACACATTTTTGCACCCACAGTGGGCACAGGGATGCAGCCTAGCCAGACCAGCATGGGCAAAAGTTGCCTCCGCTGTCCAGCAGGCAGGACATGGGATGGGAGGGCAGAGCCAGGTGGCAAGACATTACTGCTGCTGCCTGCCTCTGCTGGGACCCCCATACCAGCCACACTGACAGCAGCATGAGTAATGGATCAGGGGGGCTGAGCAGCCCTCGCCTCCCACTGCCAGCCGTTTGCATGTCAGGCCGCAGCTTTACCCCACCACCGTGACCCAGCTGCCACTGCAACCCTCAAGCCACTCATGCTGCCCTCACCTCACCTCCCCTCCTGAGTAGAGCTGTGGTCAGAGGGGAGCAGCAGCAGCTGGGCTATAGTGGCAGAGTAGAGCCACAGCCCATTGTGTGAGAAGCTGGATGAGACAAGGTGAGGGCAGCTCTGCCCTCCTAGTCTGTTACTCCTCTCACTGCTGGCGGTGAGGTTGGCACAGGGGCTCTTGTGGCAGCAGTAATAAGTGCCATCACTCTGCTCCACCCTCCCATGCCAGGTCCCATGTGCTGGGCTATGGAGGTGGCTCCTATCTGTGCCAGTCTGGCCAGGTTACAGCCCTGTGACCACTGTGGGTGCAAAAATCTGGGGGGGAGCACATGCCCCCCCAAACCTCCCTGATGCATCACCTATGCCCCCCACCATGTGTCACCTATGCCCTCCCTTCCCACAGACTTACTTGCAGGGATCTGCAGGAGCTGCTCTCCACCACACTGCCTGGATGCCGCATGAATGTGTATGCATGCACGTGCATGTGGTACCCCCTGCCTGTGATCAACCCTCCTCCCACTCCCCCCAGCCCCAAGTAGCTCCTTGCAAGCTAGAACTCTGCCAGCTTGCAAGGGGAAACCCATGGTTTCCAGTGTTTTTCACCTTTAAAGGAGAAAATCCAGGTTTTTCTGCATTTTCCAGTCGCAAACAGAAATCCAGATCCCTGATTATGGTGATATACCAGAATCCATTTGTCATGTCAGGTGTTTTTATTTGTCAGAGTGAGCATTTTTTAAAACCTTCCTGATGGTTCAGGTGCTGCATATTCTAAGGTTTTTTTCTTCACACACTTAGTCACTGAGAACCTAAACATCCCAGAAAAACTTCTAGAAAATAGGCCAATTTTAAGTGATATCTCAGAAGGAGAGAACTCCACATTCAAATGATCTGGTATACACCAAAGTTGTGTATAAGAATAGTTCCTTTAGCATAGCTGAAATTTTTTCCACATCCACACACACAAGATGTTTCCAGGGGCCTACAGACCTGCAGGCCATTGCTAAATTAGTGTGGCTTTGAATTACAGCCTTATATGCCAATAAAGTTTAAATAGTACAAAATACATGTTCACAATATGTGTTCATGAACAAACTGTGGAATATGTGACTGAAAAACATTGTAGTGTAGACAGGACTTGGGATGAATAGCAATGTAGTGTCTCATTAAGTAAAGCCAAAGAGTATGCCAAATTGAAGGAACATTCATAGAAGTACCTTATCCTAGAAGAATGAAAGGTCAACCTGGTCATCTGATTGCTGAAGGCCAGAGTAACAGTTCAGCTGTCTCATGAAACCCTAGGTATTAATGAAGATAAAACTGTGCTCCCCTGATTTGTGGATTTTCAAATCCACCATCAGCGTTATTAGAGCAGCAGATAGCACATCTGTCTTTGAGTTTCTTTATGCTGTCTTCCTGACTCATAAGAACTTCATTACATTTTGCAGCTATAATGTATTGTATATGTTTATAAGTGTACTTTAGAAATGCTTTGTAGTGAAATTGTCTCCAGCCCTTGCTGAGGGATTGTTTACACTTGTAGGGAGAGGAATTATTTAATGCAAACAATTAATTAAAGTGTCTTGTGTCCACATGGCACCATTCCTCTTTGAATTAACTGGACAGTTACTGAAAATTCTATAATCTACTTTGAAAGCAGATTAAGTACATTTTAGGATGAATTAGTTCAGAATAAGATTTATGTGAATGCATCCATAGATCAAACTAACCAGACACCTTCGACTGTATCCCTTACTGTCTTGTTTGTGCCAGAACTGACCAGTCTGTTAATATTCTCCAGTGGGGTCAAATTGACCAAATGTCACCTTTCTCTTTCTATGCTGCTATGGAGTCAGGAGCATCCCATCTGTGCTTAAAACACTCCTGGAATGACACATCTTGGTTAGCATTCCCTTATACAGACATTCAGTTTCTTCTAGGAGGTTACTGTTGTCCCAGGAGAAACTATGAGTAAACAGGTGTTCTGGCTTTTTCTCTCAGGGTAAAAATGGCTTCTCCAGGAGAAAATCTGGGAACGAGGCTTAATCACTCCCAGAAGAGTCACTACTGAGAAAGTGAATGTCTGTGCATGCTGAATGTTAAACAACATGACTGTAGGAGACAGGACAAGGAGCAATAGCCTCAGGTTGCATCAGGGAGAAGTTAGACTGGAGATTAGGAGAAACTTTATGACTATGAGGGTGGTCAAGCATTGGAGCAATCTACCTGGAGAAGCTGTGGAATCTCAATGCTTGAAAACTTTCAAGAGCTGGTTACACAGGCACATGGCTGGGAATACTTAGGCAGAGGTGATCCTGCCTAGAGGAGGGGGCTGGACTAGATGACCATATAAGGTTCCTTCCAGCTCTGTTTTCCTGATCCTATAGCAGCTATACCTCCTGCATCCACATGAAACCACATGAAGCCAAGTCATGGATTTCCTTGAAATCTGGGGAAAGGAGTCTATTTTATCCTGCCTTAGGAGAAGAAGTTGATGTAATGTGAAGACTTACAACCATCTATGACAGCAAAAATCCAAGAGGGTCCTTGGGCATTGTGCTCAATGTTGCAACGAAGGAGAGGTAATCAGAATGAATAGTGCCTACCCAGCCCCTGTCCAGTGAAGCTTGCAGTGCAGTGGTAATTTTAAATAAAACTAGTGTGTTGTAGGCATGTTTATAAAAACATCAGATGCAGAAAAAGTAAAGCAACATAACAAGTGCTTTGCTTTTTATGAGACATACTTAGCATTTTATAAGGTATATTTCCCAAAGTGAGACACATAAAATCACATAGAGATTAGAAGCACTCAGCATGCCATAACCAGACTCTCAACGTCATTAAGCCACTTGGTTCAGTACAATCACTGCATAACCACATTTATTTAACAGTGCACTTTGGGCATGACTGCAGCTGATATAAAAGAGTTTATGACAAAGATAATACTTTATTTGGCATGAAGCTTCCCAAGAAATGCAGTTTTGTTAATGTCTGTATACATAACCATCCCTTCCAGTTCTGCAGCATCTCTGTAAGGACTGTTCTGGTGAATAACAACCCCTCATGCTGTGCTCTGCTGATTGCTCTGCTGATTTGAACAAGTTCATTGCCTCTTAGTGACTAGTATTAGGGTAATTTCTTCAATGTAAAGACAATCTATAAAGATGCACATGCAGTTAAAAGCCTCTCCTCTCCAAAACTCTATTCCCAAGTACTTTGCCCACGCACATTCCAGCCCCAAACCTTATGCCTGGTTATGTATCCCCCTTGAGGCTCCTAGTCCATCACTTAATCTTAGATTACAACAGTGGTTCTCTGCACAGGGGAGGTCAGATTTAAAAAAAAATCTACCATCTCTGAGATCACCCAAAACTAGGAAGATTACTATTAAAATGGAATTCCAAATCAAAGGAAAAAACAACATTATATCATTGCTACCACAGAAACTGGAACCATACCTATTTCAACTAACCATAGCTACTATATAATATTAATGCATCTTAATATATTATACTGTTACATTAATTTAAGGGAACTACTTGTTCTGTTTCTCAGCTTCTCCAGCTCCTGCACTTAATGCCTTATGGCCCTGAAGACAAATATTATCCCCTACAGAATTGTTGGCAAATTTCCAGGGAAAGAAAAGAAAAACTGACAGTTTTACTAAGTTTTTGACAGCATTATAGAAGAGAACAAAAAGGAGCAGAGAGATGTTCTTTATTGAGAGAAACAGAAGAATAGAAAGGAAAGGGACAAGAGGTGAGAAATGTTCCTTAAACAAGGAGAAAGGACAGAGAATTAACAGAAAACACCATTATAAACAGGGACATGCAGAAATAGCTTCTGGAGCTGGTGTAGAAGCAGAGAATCTTGCAGACAGCAGGTTCATGCAATACATCTGACTAGAACAGGGGTGGGCAAAGTCTGGCCCGTGGGCTGGATCCCACCGGCAGTGGACTCCATTTCTCAGCAGCCCCGACCGCGTAACTGGAACCAGTTTCCATGGAAACCCCAGTAGCATGCACGCAGTGAGAGCATGAGACCAAGGTTTCCATGGATCCCGGCTGGGATCTTGCAGCAGTAACAGCATGATCCAGAATCAGGGCAGAGCAACCTGCATGCTCTGGGCAGGGGCATGTAGGCAGTGGATTGCGACTCTGCCCTGGCTTTGGACCACGCTGTCACCGCTGCAAGGAGCTGGGGCACAGCCATGATCCACTGCCTGCACACCCCTGCCTGGAGCATGCAAGCTGCAGATCGTGGCTCTGCCCTGGCTCTGGATCGTGCTGTCACAGCCACAAGATCCCAGCTGGGCTCTGGAGCAGCTCTGCACCCTGCCGCATGCCCTGCCAGTGTTGCTGGGGCCAGTCTCCACAAACTCTGGCCTCATGCTATCACAGTGGAGCTGCTGCTGGGGTCTCCATGGAAACTGGCTCCAGCCACAAAGACAGCGGCTGCTAGGAAATGGAGTCTGGCCACTGGCCAGATCAACCATTTTGCCCAACCCAGACATCTGCAGAGGAGGGTGGGGATGATGACTGCGTAGATGTTGGTGTCTTTTTCGGAGATCACAATGAATAAAAACATGCTGAAGCAATTTCCCAAAGGAGACACTTGTGCACTGGATCCTGTGCTGTATTTCCTCATCAATGTTCACTCTCTGAGACAGGTGGCTACTGAGGTAGGGGAAGTGCTTAATTACCTCCAGGGTCTTTTCCTTGGTGGTAATCTGGGGCGGGGGGATCATATTGATGGCAGGCTGGTAGAGCACTTAAGTTTTCTCAATGTTGAGAGAGAGGCCCAAAGTTTAATAGGCTTCTCCAAAAAGATCCAGTGCTGTCTGGAGGTTTTCCTCAGTGTGTGCAAGGCTGGTGCAGTTGCCAGCGTATCGAAGGTCAGGGATGTTGTTTTGAGTATTTGGGTCTTCAAGTAAAAACATCCCAGGTTGAAGAGCCCTGGAAAACAGAGCTGGGGCAGTGGTGCATCCTTGCTTAACCTCAGTTCAGATGAGAAATGGATCTGTTTCTGATTCACTAAACGGAACAATCACAGTTCTATTGGAGGTCATGGAGAAGCCTCAGGACCTTGATGTACTTTTCAGGACATCCAAATCTGACAAGTACTTTCCACAAAGCTTCATGATTGATGGAACCAAAAGCCTTAGTGAAGTCTTGGATCTCGGTGTCACTCTCATCACACCAGTCTTGGTACTGATGGGTGGTATAGCCAAAGGATTCAGCACAGGCCATATGGACAGCAGTTTTAAACCCCTTCCAGAGTTCCTCAATGTTGCCTTCATTTACAGACAAGGCAGAGAGATTTTCATGGAGACACTGATGGAGATCCTTACAGACCTTCAGGTCTTGAAGAAATTTGGTGTTGAGGGTCCTTTGCATTGCTTTTGGCTCTTTTTAGTGTTTTGGAGCAAGCTGGATGTTCATAATGGCTCTAATAAGACAGCAATCTGTCCAGCAGTCATCAGTTCCTTGCATGGCTCGCATGATATGGACATCCATTTGATCATGGGCTCTAATAATAACATAGTCAAGGAGATGCCAGTGCTTAGAGTGAGGGTGTCTCCATGTGGTCTTGCATTTGTCATTCTGTCTAAAGAAGATGCTTATGATAACCAACCCAAGTGATGGTTCAAGGGACAATCTTCATACAAAAGACCTGAAAGTGCAATGTGGTTAGTGCCCCTAGAGCAGTGATTCTCAACCTTTTTTAAACTCAAGGCACACCTCAATAGATTCAAGGCACCCTTTGGAAAATGTCAGCTCTTAGTTTTCACTTTCTTTTGGCTACAGAATAGTGATTCTTCTGTGCATGGGTGACTGGTGCCTCTTGAGTCGGGGGGGGTGGGGGGGGCATATGCCTGCCCTAGACATCAATCAGCAACCAGGGGGTGGGGTCCCCCACAGCCGATTGCACTGATCGCACTGCTTCCGGAAGTCCTATGGCCACTTTTGCTGGCGGCCCCACTCTCCAGTCAGTACTCGCAGGGGTGGGACCTGCGCTTCCACCTGGCCCCCTGCACATTGCCTAAATAGGGAGCGTGGCCTGACAGGGCGCACCAGCGCTCTCAGAGGGTACATGTGCATATGCACCTCCGTGCACTCCCTATGCATCACCAATGTTTTTGCTGCAAAGAACTGAGAGACCACAAAAAATCAGAATATTTTTATCGCTATAGATTCCTATTGGAAATCTTTGGGTTTATCTTGCGATTCATGTTTGCCCCCCAACAATGCTTACATTGTGTGGCACCCTTGAAAGGCTCTCATGGCACCCCAGGGTGCCATGACACACTGGTTAAGAATCATTGTTCTACAAAGATGGTGCGCTCCCTCACTTCCCACTTAATTAGACTGAGGATATTCAACAGGAATTACCTTTCTGGCTCAGCCCTGTAGTAAGAAGAAAGTCTGAATAAGTCTACTGTCTACTGCACCTTTAAAGTGGCAAAACTTAGTTGTAGGTGGGCATATATATCAGAGTAAAACTGCTATAAAATAGTCATTTTCTTTGGACAGAATGAAGAAAGAGAAGTATTTCCACATAACAGTTAAGAGGAAAACCGCTTTGGAGAAGCTGCTTTTTCAGCCACAAGCATTACCCCTTAGACACTTAAGACTAAAAAAAAATTGAAATGGAAAAACTGACTTTCTGGAGATAAGACAAATAAAATGCTGCATAAAAGCACCATAAACAGTGAGTGGAGCAGGCCTGTGTCAATGTAGTGAAAAAGCTTACCCTACAAAAAATAACCTTTCATGTATTTATGGAGAAATATTACATAAACAGCAAATAATCGCTTGTCTGGCCATGCCCCATGATTTCAAATGGGAAGCCATACTGTTAAAATCCTTTGGACCTGTTGTGGTCCTTCTAACAGAAAAATTGCTTTCAGCTCTAGCATTTTCCCATAGTCAAAAAATGAGTGAAAACTAAGAACTGGCATTGTCCAGTGGGTGCCTCGAGCCTAAAAAGATGGAGAACAACCATTTTTCAGGCAGAGGTTTTCTTCAGTAGATCGCCACAGACCAACATCATCACTCCCCTTCTCAGGGGGGAGGAACCTGAGGGGCACAGGGGCTAAAAGACCTGCCCAAAGCCCCCAGCAGGCCTTGGCAGAGTGGGAGAGCCGGGCCACAGCCGGGCGGGGGCAGGGGCGAGCGCACTGGGCTGCCGCTGTGACAAGACTCAGCCCCGCAGTGCTTGTGGCTACGTACGGCCAGACGCACCCACCAGAGCTGCCCGCTGTGCGGCTGGGCTATAGCGGGGCAGCGGCAGCCTGGGGCACTGCAGCTCAGGGGCGAGGACCGGGCAGCGGAGCAGGGGCACCTACATCCCTAGCCCCGAGCGCCAGTGCCGGCTAGCCCGGCGCTCGTTCTGCAGGGCCAGGCCCAGCGCCACGGACAAACGCGACCACACCTGCGCACGCGCCGGGGAACGCTTGTGGAGCAAGCGGCTCGATTGCTCGGCGGCCCGCCCGGTGGCGGCTCGATTGCTCGGCGCTCGACGCCGCCACCCGGCAGTGAAGACGCTGCGATGGCGATGGCGGCGGATCCGAGCTATCCGCGCACCTCCATCGAGGATGACTTCAACTACGGCAGCAGCGTGGCCTCGGCCAGCGTCCACATCCGCATGGGTGGGTCTGCAGGGCGCAGCGTGGGCCCGGCGGGGCGGTCCCGCTTGCGGGCCCGTGGACTCAGGTGCCCCTGTCCTGCCAGGACATCCCGAGGGCCCGGCGTCGGGAGGTGGTGCTGGCGGGGAGGATAGGTTTGTCCTTACTCTGGGGTCTGCGCGCTGAACGAGACTGGCAAGATGTAAGGACGAGTTCTTCAAAACCCCGCGCGGGGGCCTGTTGGCTCAGGCAGCCCAGAGGTCCATGTGGGAGGGGCAGTTATTTTTTATTAGAGCAACTAGACCGTTGCAAAAAAAGTTTTCTTTCTTTGTAAGTTTTCGGGCACATGTGCCTTTCCTCAGGGGAAGGAGAGTGTGATGGTTGTACAGTTTTCCCCAGGTGGAAATGAAAAATTTGTATTGCGCAGGGGAGCTGGAGGGTGGCGTAAGGTCTCCTGGCTGGAAAAGTGTGTTTTACGTGAATTGGGCTTGGAAGGCAAAAGTTGTTTCTTCTGGATTTGTGATATGGAAAGCTGCCAACGTTGATCCTAGTGTCAAGGGAAATGATTACGTCATTTTCGTAAAATATTGCAGTGTCGTGTCTTGTGGACTCTTGCATTATGGCCGTTTCAGTGTAGCCCTGAGCAGGCCTATTTGTTGTGTCATAAATTTGGGTTTAGGCCATCAGAGATTACTATAAGCCTCACTTAGTAAGGGAAACCAGTGAGGACACATCAGCTGATTGCTGGGCCGACCAGGCCAGACCAAGCTTTGACTGGGATGATCCAGTTGGGGATGGTCCTGCTTTGAGCAGGGGTTTGGACTAGATGACGTCCTGAGGTCCCTTCCAACCCTAATTTTCTATGATTGCTTGGGACAAATAAAAAAGAAAACAGGAATGGGAGTGAGGGTCACAGACTCAAAACAAGGGATCCAGAAGGGGGACCGAGCAGTGCCTGCTACCCCCTGAATGAGTCAAGCTGACCAGGGGATCTCTTCCCGGAGCCGCAAGCAAAGGAATGAGAGGAAGACAGCCCTGCACTTGCCTGGGTTCCCCCCAGCCAGAGCCTCTGTGCTGGTATCCTAGATGGCCAGCTTATCCAGAGCCAGGAGGATGTTGATTAGGAGGTCCCAGAGCTTTGTAGGGCCATGGATAGGGAGCGCATAGCATAACAGGCGTGAGCAGAAGTGCAGCTGGAACATCAGCAGGAGGTTCTGAAAGATGTGGAAGAGGGATTGCATTGAGCAGGAAGGAGGGGACTAAACTCATAAACATGTTGTGATAAATTGGTTTAAGGAAAGAACTATTTATTTTAATAGACTTGAACCAACACAGTAAATACAGTGGGAGGTTCTTGTAGGCATATAAACCCATGCTTTCTTTAAATGAAATATGAGCTCAAACATGTGAATTTAAAAACTATACATGTCTTTGGGACCATCACAAATGCAGTCCTGGTGCTTGTGTGATCTGCTTTCTGCACATTCTTTCACAGCATGTGATGTGAACTTGGATTGACAAAAGCTTGTGCTCTTTCTCACTCTCTGTATATATAACTTGAATTAGTTAGTCTGTGAAGGTGTGTATCTGCCCTTCCTTCTGTCAGACACTCTTAAACATACATTCTTGTCCTAGGTTTGTAGCTAGATTTTCTCAGCAAGCCTACAGTCTTGTTTCTATGGGTCTCTGAAGAAGGAAAATGGCAATCAGAGATGTTAAAGACAGCACAATGCTGCTTTTAATAATTCATAGCCTGGAAGATTTCCACTTAACAAGCGACTCATGTACACTTCTTTGTGTTATTGTGACACTAGGCCCCAGTCTGGCAAATAGTGAAGCATGTGCTAACTTGGACACGGTGTTACTAGCTCTGTTTGTGTTTAATTATGTATGTGTAAGCATTTGCAGAATTGAGACTTCCATGGTTTCTGATAGATGTAGTTATGATCATAGCTTGGTTAGACTTGAAGTAAAGATGAGTTGTCTTTCTCTTGCCCCTCAAATCTTCTCTTTCTCCATATCTGTGCTTTAAAACAAGTTAGTGCATTCCTCCTCCTGAAGCTGTTGGCAGTGAGATTCTCTAGACTGGGATGCTCTGCCCTGGCCTATGGGCCAAATCCTGCCTGTGCAGCCATGCCTTCCAACCTGCAGGAGCCCCACAGGTCTGAAAATTTGGCAGTGGGGGAGCAGTGGCAATGGTTGCCACTCACCTGCTGGCAAATTTCCAGACTTGTGGGGAACTGTGCCAGAGATCAGCACCAGCAGTTGGCCCAGAGCCTGATTTGGACACACAGGGGACCCCATCTGGTGGTTTAGGGCCTATCTTGGAAGTACGGGGGTCCAGTATAGCACATGAACTAGCCCTGCACCACTCATCCAGCCCATGGCACAGATGATTGTGCACAAACCCTCCAGTGCTTACTATCACTGCCCAGGAGTATAAAGCAGAGAGTTCTGGCTCCCTTGAATGGTGATCTGGGAATAACAACCTGAATGATCTGCTTTGTGAAAGCAAAGCTTTAGACAGTCCATCCTCCATCCCTTGTACGCATTAAAAAAATAAATCTCCTTTGACTCTAAACTGAGATTTAGAGTCTGTTTAGGAGATACTGTAGTTACTGAACTGCCTAAAGTCCTGCTCAAAGTACTCTCCTAACATAAAAGTCTTACCACTGCAGAATTATTCACTAGCATGGTTTCCAAAAATTTGTCCAGTCTAATATGAAAATCCCAAGTGTTAAGTCTTCCATTTCAGGAAACTAGCTACAATGTAAAAGACATTACCACTAATATTTTTCCCTGTTTCTTTTATCCTGTTATACTTTGATATAGCCCCACATACCACCCAGGTAATCGCTCTCCATCCTCTAGTGTTGATACCTTTCAAATATTTGTAAATTGGTACTGAATGTCCCCTTATACAGCTTTTAAAATCTTTCCTTACTGTAAATTTCTTCCATGAACAATTTATCATATTTATCAAATAATATGATGACCACAGTAATTTGGCAACAGTTTAATCAGTTGTAAGGAAAAGGGATTGTTAGAACTTTGCCCGATGCTGGTGGTTCTCAACCTTGTTAGATTCCAGGCATCCCTTGGAAAATGCTGGCTCTTAGCTTTCACTCATTTTTTTCACTATAGGAAAATAATAGAACAGTTCTTCTATTCCAGAGAACTTGAACTACAACAGGTCAGAATGTTTAGGTACTATGGATTCCTATTTGAAATTTTTGGGTTTCTCTTATAGGTGTTTGCACACTTAACAGTTGTGCAACTCCTCGTGGTACCCTTAAAAAGGATCTTGCAACACCCTGGTTGAGAATCACTGATCTATGTTATATCAGTAAGCGTGTAGTAAGAACATTTTCTGGCATTTCCGTATCCCATTGCAAACATATGTCTAATTTTAGTCTAAAATGTAATTCAGTAATGACCAGACCAAGTTGAGGTATTTTTTGTTTTTTTTTATCCTAGCTTTTCTACGAAAAGTGTACAGCATTCTTTCAGTTCAAGTTCTTCTGACCACAGTGACATCCGCTGTTTTCCTCTACTCCAGTACCGTTCAGACCTTTGTGCATGAAAGGTAAAATTTTAAAAATGAAATGGGAACCCTTTCCAATATCTAAAATGTACTGTAATGTAAAATGTGTGATAATCATGTACAAATTTTGGTGGGGAAAGGGAGAGAGCTGAGGAGACAAAAAGAGAAAACTTTGTTCTGAATAAAACCACACTTTGTGTCTGAACAGATCTCTTAACTTTGTTCCTCTGAAATAAGTCTGAAATAAGTCTTGAAAACTGACTAGATTTTGAACTTTACTTTTTCTTTCTATGTTTCCCATTGCTTTCAATACCAGAATTTATATTTACCTTCATCCTGTTCTACTAAAACCCATGTCTTAATTACATTGTATCTTAACTAGTGCTGTTTCTGTTCTATAGTCTTACATATCCTTTTGAGAGGCAAGGATTTCTTAGGATGATATCTTTTATTTGGCCAGCTAGGTAGTTGGGATAAAGTTAACCAAGCTTTTGAATGCTAGACACTCTTCCTTAGGTCTGTCACAAGGACGGAAGAATGTTTAGCATTTAAAAGCTTGTCTAACTTTATCCCAACTACTTAGTTGGTCCAATAAAAGATATTGTCCTAAGGAATCCTTGCCTCACATAATTTCTGGACCATCACAGCTACATCACTCTTGCGCTACCTAAGTATCCTTTCAGAATTCTGGCATTTGCAATGTTTTTCAGTTAGTCACTGTCTTGTTCCAGGAAGCTGTACCATAGCCTTCCCCTATAACCTTTCCTTTCTATCCGATCATTTCTGACTCTGACTGAAGACTAGTATCCTAAATTCTTCATGTACCTGCAGTTTTCTTCCCCTCATTTTTCTATCTACAGCTTTCCATCTCATTCACTCTGTAACAGATATGCTTTACATTTTGCTTTAACTTTCTTCTACTTTATCACTATGATAAAATGCTACATAAAGGATACCATATAAAATACAATTAATTATATTTATAGCTGAAATCCTGCTCCTGGTTCAGAACCATCTTTGTTTTTCTTGCAGAATTGCCTTAATAGTTTCATTTCAACAGTGAATTAATGGTTTTCTTGTAAACTGGGATATGTGCTTAAAGTTAGACATGCCCAAGTTTTGATAAACTTGGAAACTGTGTGTAAATATTGTGAGTTTGCTTTTTTTTTTACAAAAGGTTTCTTATATTTTGCATGCTTGGTGAGGACATTTTCTTTTCTGTTCTCTGGAGGTGCTTTTGTGAGATCTGTAGACAGCCTATAACTTCTGGTATAAGCAGGTCCCTTGCCCTTCAGTTACAATTTCCTTTTCCAGATATTCCAGGAAATGTGTGATGTTCAGGGTTTGTTGTGGGTGGTTGTTTTTTTATCTTGGGTGAAGTAGTGTTTTGTTAACCATGGTTACTTTTCTGTCTGAAACTTTACAGGCCTGCTTTGCTTCTGCTATCTGTGCTTGGATCTTTGGGCATGATTTTAGCCCTAACCCTGTACAGACATCAGCATCCTGTTAATTTATACCTACTGTTTGGATTTGTAAGTATTCCAGCTTCATTCGTTAAGAATAATCCTTAGTACATTTTTAATTTGCAAACAGTGTTTTAAAACAAGCTAATGACACCTAACTCATGTTTATTGTACTCCTTTTAAAGGTCTAGTATAAACTTCCTGAAGTCCTTCAAGATATTTGTCTGGGTTTTTTTTCTTGGAATCCTCCAACTCAGCCTGGTAATTTCCTTTGGAAACAGTACATAGCATCAAGGCTTTAAACAGATCTCTATAAAGCTCCTTCACTTTGTTTTTGCCTTGTCCCTCAATTTAAGTAATCTTTTAGATGGTGAGTCAGAAACGTGCCTTGAGGAAGCTTCTATATCACAATACATGTTCAGGAGTTAACTTAGCAGAGTCTTTAGTGGAGATGAAGCAGTCCCCAACACAAACAGAGGGACTTCTGCAGAAAAATAAAATACTTTGAATGTTTTTTTTTCCTTCGGTGCTAAGAGTTCTGAGTGTGTGTCCAACCCAAGGACACTGTGTCCAGTAGTCAACCCATGTGTAATTGGGCCGTTATTTCATAGTTACTTAGCATAGCTGAAGGAGTTCTGGCCCAGTATATAATGCAATTCAATCTGCCAAAGAAAGGTGCTGCATTTCTCTTGCTGAATTTCTTGCTTTAACACCTGAACTCGTATAAATTATGTTCTTCAAATATTTTAAAGACTGCCACAAAGTTGTCTTGACTTACAAGACATAATAATTTCTTCAAAAGCCATACAGTAGAAGGCAGAGGTATATGCTTCTGAAGTCATGATGTGAAATGTTTTCAACATTTATTCCAATTTCAAGTGAAGTGATTAAATCATTTTAATAAAATGTTGCAGTGTAGTGTGGTGTGGACTGTTGCATTGTAGCCCTTTAAATATTGCACTGAGCAGGAGGAGTAGGATAAAACTCTTAAATATGGTATGTGATAAATTGGTTTAAGGAAAGACCTATTATAATAAACTTGAACCAATGTGATAAACACAGCCAAGGATTAATGTCTTAAGCATATAAATGTGTTCTTTCTTTAAATAAAATATAAATACAAATGTGTAAATTAAACTATACATATATGAATTTCAAACTATAGTTTTAGGAAAAAGTCAAAGACTTTTAAGAACACAAGTGCCTACTTCAGTTTGTTTTTGAAATTCCCACTGAAAAAGACATGGGGGAGGGAAGCTGAAAGGAGTTCAGTTACAGCAGTTCTAAGAAACCTACCTAATCATTTATTATCATTTGTGGGAGATTTGAACTTAACGTTACTACATGTAGTGCTTGAAAAAAGAAAACAAGCCATATAATACCTGGTACTTTGGGGAGTTGCCACTTTCCCACAGCAATAAAATAAAAATTGTATATAGCAATTATATAACTTGCTGTCCAGGAACGAGTACTGTAGTTGCCATTTTCTTGCTACCTTGACAGTTTTACTTTAGAACAGAAAACACTTTAATAAATGAACATGTTTCTATAATACACATTACATTTTACATGTGGTAAACTTATGTAGCAAAATGCCTTAACTCCAAACTGGTGTTTTTGAATGTTGTCTCCATGTGAACGCTTTGAGCTTACGCTTTTTTCTTTTTTTTTTTTTTTTAAATTCTATTTCTTTAACTTCTCATAGACCTTTTTGGAAGCACTGACTGTTGCTGTTGCAGGTAAACAATAGTCATTCTAATACTGCCCATCAGTTTCCCATGAAAATATGGAAATGAAATCCAACACGCTTACTTATTGCCAAATACGGTGTGGATGATGAGGAATCCTTTGATTCCACCATGAATGTGGCAAAGACATAAAAGCAGAAGGAAGAAAACAGGTTTTAAGGCACCTCCTTCTACTATTAATTACAAAAGAAGTTACACACTTCCACTCTACCACAGTGAGTGGACTGTTAATGAGCAAGAGAGAGACTGTGTGAATGAGGTTAGAAACCTCTCAAGCCTTGGATTAGGCCAATCTTGCACACCAAGTCCAAAAATGCCTTTAGTATGAGTATAAAAGATCTAGCAGCTCTGTTTAAGAAAACTATATTTATCAGAAAAAAGGTCAAGAACCTGCTAATGCAGAAACACGAGCTACATGTTAAATTATGGATCAGCCTTGAGAACATTAGATCAATTGCAGACCTGTGTCTGACAAACTATACATTAAAAAAAATAATAAATATATATGGTGTTTAAGCTTTGATTAAATAACAATTATAGCAAATACATAACATGCTGTTTTTAAAGGACAGTTTACTTCTTCCGTTTACAGTGAGTTTCTATGATGTATCCATTGTCCTACAAGCTTTTATTCTTACTACTGCTGTGTTTCTTGGGCTAACTGCATATACTCTGCAGTCGAAGAGAGATTTCAGCAAATGTGGAGCTGGGTAAGTTTCCTTATCAGAGACAGTAACAACAAAACCACAAAATGCACAAGTCTTATATATACAGTACATGAATCAGGTCTGTGGAAGCTGAGTTGTTCAGTTTTATGTCACTAAAGGGTGCCTTGATTTGTACTACTTGTTAAGATAAGGCTTTTCTGTGCTTTACTCCTTTAGGAAGTACTTGTTCTTGTGGAAGTACTGTTTATTTTATTATTATTATAACTTTTAAAAATATAGCACTACACGAACAAATTATGTATTTATGTGTCTTCATTGGACTATCAGGTAGCTAAATCAAATGTAATAAATTCTGAACTTCAGTTGTCACTGGTTCCTATAATGGGAAGATTTTAGTGTTGATAACAATGAATGATTGGCAGTTTAATCTTAACATTTTTCTTTCAGATTGTGCATAATATATGTGTACACTTTATATATACTACCTAGCTATCTGGTTATTTAATGTGGGGAGGAAAGAGCTTGAAAAAACATCTAAACAACCAGTAATAAAACTAATACACTAATGTCTTTTTTTTTCCAGGCTCTTTGCTTGCTTGTGGATTTTAATCCTCTCAGGTTTCTTGCGGGTAAGATGGCTTGTGTGTAGAACTAAAAATTATTATTTAAGTTGCTGAGTTCAGAATTTCCTTCCCCTGTCCTCCTAAAATTAAGACATTTTTAGATCAGAACATGCTTCAGATACTTTGGGGACTCATGGATCTTGGAGTAAAAATTTCAGCTGTAAAACTTTAATGCCTTAAATCAGATTTAAAGCCCTCTCTGCAATTTTAGAGAAAATCAATATAACTGAGACTTCCAAATCACTCAGACACCTCTTTATTTCACTGTTGATCTAAATAATAAAATGGTAATATAAGACTAAGCATTAACATTACAATATACAATATTTATAAACAAACTATTACTATAGGCTGCTCAGTCACAATCTAATTTAAATCTGTGTAATGTATGCTTAAAAATTAAGGGTAATTGCTGATGCAACCTATGAACAAGTTGCTAGGTAAAAAATTATTTCTTGGTGCTATGAAACATGTCTAGATTTCAGGGGTTTTCCCTGTTCCACACTGGGAGGAATCAGACTTTTTTGAAGTTTGTTTTTTTTTCCACAGAAAAACAGATACATTGCAGAATTGCCAACAGCTAATGGTTATGGCACTCAGATGTGGGTCTCTGACCTTTAAAGTGAGCATTATAACCAGGGGACTGCTATGGAGCCAGTCTCTAGCCAAGTTAATGTTTATTTATACAAAGCTCAACTGCTCCAGCAGAGGAAGGGGAGGTGATCTCTGTCTCTCTCTCTCTTGTTGAATCTGTTTCATTTTGTGTAAATAAATATTCATTGGGCCAGAAAGAAGGATTTACTGGAGCCCAGTGGTTAGAGTGCTTGTCCTAAATGTGGAGGTGGCAGTTGTATAATTTGTATAAATAATGTTCACCAGAACAAAATAATATTAAAGTGAAATTGCTCAAGTGGAAGGGATTGAGGGAGACCCATGTAAGAATAACTGTCTTGGGGCTTAAGACACATGTATGGGATATAGGAGAACAGCTGAGCTGGGACCGAACATAGGTCTTCATCTCTCAAGTGAATCTCCAAGCTGTTTCTCTGCTTTTCCATCTTAGATTGATGAAACTTCCGAAATTCCATCCATAAAATGTGACACTGCTTTTAAAAGCTTTTACTCTTAGAACTATCAGATGATTGTTTTACAAAGAAAAAAGTATGAAAAGGCACATTAAAAAAATCACTCATTGTCTTTCTATCTTTAGACTATTTTGATTAACTTAGATGTCATGTCAACAAAAGAGGGAATGTGGATATGGTACTGTATGTACCAAAACATGGTCAAGTCTGGCCTCTCTCACAAACAGGTTTAGTTTTGACAAGTTAGATTTTTTCATCAGCAAAAAAATAGTGATTAGAGCTATTATTGGAAAAAGTTCTGTTATAACCTCTCAATTGTACTTTTCAAATTAATTTAACTAGAATACTCTTGCTGCTGTAGAATTGATGGTAGGGATTTAAATGGTTAGGTTTATCCAAATTAGTATGGAGAAGAGATTAACTTTTTCAGTAGTATTTGTTTCCTCTCTTAAATTCTCTTCTACCATTACTATCAAGGAGGCAGAGCATCCTTTCCTCCACTGAGAGGAGGCACTGCTTCCAGTGAAATGAGCTCAGTGAAAATAGACAAACTGAGGAGCTGGGGAAAAAAACAGTCTGTTTTGGTGCAGAGGATGTTTGTATAGTTTCTGTTAGGATCTTACTCTTTGACTTTGTAGCTCTACAAAAGTAGTTTGCTTAGCCCCATGTGGAGAGGACTTAATACCAAGCAAACCTCTTTGGCCTTGATACTACAAACACCCTTGCATGTGATTCCCTATGGGGAATAATCATATTGAAAGTAGTATACAAGTATCTGCACTACTAGGGTCTAAAAATATAATTAGTTTGGAAAAATCTCATCTAATTATCTGCTGGAAGGTGATGACTGTTTTCTTCTGTTCCAATCCCAAGATTTTTACAAAATTTTGGAACATCCTGCCACTAATACTGTTGTGGTGCAGTAAGTATACTCCAGTAGAAGGCCAAAATAATTTAAATTTCTTAGTAATAGTTTTTAATACTGAAGTGCATCTGCTTAATGAAATAGAACTTACCACTGTTTTTCCTTTTCACACTTTTGTCTGGCTTTAGCTGTTTTTCTATAGTGAGACAATGGAACTGGTATTTGCAGCTGGCGGAGCTCTTCTGTTCTGTGGATTTATCATTTATGACACTCATTTGGTGATGCACAAGCTGTCCCCTGAAGAGTATATATTGGCTTCAATCAACCTCTATTTGGATATCATCAATCTGTTCCTACACCTGCTGCGTTTACTGGAGGCATTCAATAAAAAGTAACTGAAGGCAGTCTAAATGGAAATATGATGTGCATAGGGTTAAACAACTGAATAGTGTTGGTTACTATCTACAAACCATGCAGTATATTTTTTGAACTAAATCTTAGCATCTTTCATTCCATGGTTATTGACTCTTTAGAAATGAATGGGCTTTCTTGTAGCTGACACCAGTCTATTCTAAAATGTATTTCATTACATGCTGTATCCGTTTCAGTTACCGTTGCAAAGGCTCCATTTAATTTGCAGCTAAGATTCATGATCAAAACACTGGTCAAATTTGCTCTGCTGCCAGCAATTAAACAGTGGAGTTTTCTATTTCAACTATTCTGCAACTACCAGAGACAGTTCTTTTGGAATCAGAACAGAAAATTGCGCTTAATCTTGTCACCCTGTAACAATCCTTTAATTCCACCAGTCAGGTGTGTACCTTCCTTTAAAAGATTTTATTCCTATTTAGAGAAATGGGATGATTGCATTACTAAGGACAAAATATCACTTTAAAAAAAAGTCACTTGTCTTTTTGTCTTTATTTTTGATTAATAAGCACGTTGACAAAAAGTGGCATGTGCTGTGGTAAAGATCAGTCTGCACTCAATTAACAAACCTGTTAAAAAGCAGAAGAGGCTGTCCGTCCTAAAATCTGTCTGTGTAGCCGGGAGCGCTGCGGAGCAGTGTTTCTGAGCCTGTTGGTCGTGACCCACACTGGACATGAAGGAACATATGAAAAGGTCCCGCGAGTCTCCTTTAAAGGGGGGAAATGGAGGGTTCTCCCTGGCCGGCTGGCGGAGTTCCTACTTGTGAGGGGCGGCTGGGGGTTCCCCGTGACCCCACACCCTCATCTTGGCGGGGGGGGGGGG
>NW_017729022.1:23864603-23864930 GCF_001723915.1 Gavialis gangeticus | reverse complement strand
GGGGGGGGGGGGGGGACTGGCCATGGGTGTTTACGAACGGGTCCTGCTACGAAGGGGGGAGAAGCACTGTTTCAGGGCACAGGTAGCAGAGGCAGCTTCGGCTGACCGCAGCGCAGAGCGTGGCAGCTGGAACGTGCTCTCCAGGCGGCGGCGATTCTGGTGCCACCTTTCAGACGGTCTTTGAGCCCCCGTGGAGGGGAGAGCTTGCCCCACTAGCACAGCGGGGCACCGCCCCGCCAGTTTGCACTGCGTGAAGACAAACGCCAGCAGCTGGGCAGAAGGGGAGCAACCCCCACCCGACGTTTCGCGTCACGAGCGTCTCAGCCA
>NW_017729022.1:23856277-23864540 GCF_001723915.1 Gavialis gangeticus | reverse complement strand
CGCGTCACGAGCGTCTCAGCCAATCGCCGCCAGGCGCCTTGCTCGAGCGACGCTCCCTTTCGCGCTAGCTTTGCCCTCTCTCCCCCTCCCGCGCTACCCGCACGGCGCGGGGCGGGACTTGCTACGCACGTACGGAAGCTGCGCCCAGCGGACGCGCTGACGCTGGAAGTGAAGGTTGTGGCGGTCGCGTGCAGAGCTTGAGGGCGCTGTGGGTGAGTCGGGGCTGGTGTGTCCGCCGCGACTACTTCACCGGGGCTTTTTCCCCCCCACCCCCTGCCGGGGCGCTGCTCAGGGGCAGCGTGAGGCCTCAGCCCACCGCCGCACGCATGCGCCCCCCCTCCCCCGCACATCCGTTCCCCGCCCCTTGCCGCTGCCGCCTGCCCTGGCTGCTGGCGCGGCGGCCGCGAGGAGACCGGCCTCCGAGGTTTGAAGAGAAGGGCTGGGGGTTTCTTTTGCTTTCCCAGCTGCAGATGGCGAAGAGCCTGAGGAGCAAGTGGAAGCGGAAGATGCGGGCGCAGAAGCGGCAGAAGAACGGCCCCAAGGAGCTGGCGCGCCTGAGGGACATCCTGAAAGCCGGCGCCCTCCTGAGTGAGGTTCAGGACGTGGCCACCCTGGTCCCACCGCAGAAGGTCCAGGCTCCTGAGGGTGAGTCTGTTCATCTTGAGTATGAGGGCTCTGTGCCTGGGCCTCCAGCATGCCTGCGTGGGACGCGCTCTCCCAGACCAGTCTCTGCTGGTGCTGGTTATGCTCCCCCTGCTGCTGTGACCAGCGCCCCGGGCCCTTGCCGTCTTGCTGCCGTTGTGAATTGACATAGGTGCTACTTTTTCCCTTGTGCAGGCACACGCTGGCCGTGCTGGTGTGGGGGCGGTGCGTCAGCTGTTGAGCGACTTGCAGTAAGCAGTAGCCCGCATGTGGTTCCCCAACCCATAGGGCTTCAGCGTTTGGGAGCTATACTGGGGTGCTTAGCCCTGGGCTGTGGGCTGAACCAGTGTTACCTACTCTGCTGGGCTCCCCACAGCTGCAGAGATTTGGCACTGGGGGCAGTGTTAATTGCTGCTGCACCACTGCCAAACTTCTGTACCTATGGGAAGGCTACAGGGCTGGGTAAGTCAGTCCTGCATGCTCAGTCTGGCAGATGAGGCTGGGATGGTTTGGACCCAAATCCTAGCGCACAGTGCTGAGCCAGAATGGTGCAGGGCCTGATCTGGGCACACAGGGCCCAACCCTATACACCAACCCCATGAGGCATCCAGCCTGCAGGCTCTGATCCACACCACACTGATCCCACTCACAGGTTATCCTAAAGGATGACCACCATTGATCTATGCTACGGGGTTCCACATGCTTCATTATTTCTGTAAATTAATAGTGCACATAATGGGTTTCCTAGCATATCTCCAACTTTTCTTAAGCTGCTCTGTTATCCCTCTCTATTTGGATATTTCCAGCCTTCCCTTTCCTCATGGTGGCAGTTGTTTGGCCTCTGCAGGTTTTCTAGCCACCATTGGTACTCTGTGCCATTCCTTATTGGCTCTTTCTGATTTTCATTTAAATCAGTTGATGGTCTGGAAGGTTTCTGGAAACTGCTTAATTGTTCTGTTGCAGCCAGATAGGGAAATGCTGTCAAGTAAGTGTCAGGGCAATGTTTTGCCCACTCTGTGAGGAGACAGAGGAATATACAAGTGCATCTAGTTAGTTGTAACAGGATGGATAGCATCTTCCTAGGCCATTAGGCTCTTACTTAGATTGGTCCTTGCTTTGATGTACACTCATTTATTCTGTGCATGGAAACTTGGCAACTTTGCTCTAGTTGATACTCAGTTTTTCATTTCAGTTATCAGTATTTGTGGGGGGGGGGCGGAGTTGGTGTCTGTAATCTTGTCATTCTAAGTCACTGATATCACACGCTCTGTTGTTTCTCCCTCCTAACAGCTGCTCACGTTGCTGATGCCTAAATTCCAAAAATCTGTACAGGCACCCACTGTTCTGCCATTGGGCGTCTTCTGCCTCCAGCAGCTGGCACATTTAAGTGGGATGGTCATTTTCTAGACTACACTTAAGGCAAATGGTGTTATGTAGAAGAAACAGGCCTTTATGTTATGTGGGAATACAACTCCTTTCACTTTATTGAAACTCATGGCTCTGTATGAGGGCTAAACTGTGTGTGCAGCAAGAGGTTTTTTTTCTTGAATGTATGAAAGCAGAGTTTATTCCTATGTGAAACTGGTTAACCTATTTTATGCCCTTAAATCCTTTTTTCTTTCTGTCCCCCAGATCAAAGCAAGATGGACACAGATAGTAAAAGAAACAAAAAGACTCTCCTAGATGAACACGGACAGTACCCAGTTTGGCTAAATCCCAGACAGCAGAAGAAACTTAAGGCAAAACGTGTTAAAGGAAAAAACAAATCCAAGGTGGCCAAGGGACTGGCATGGTAGATTCTCACACAGGTGGAAAAGTGGGCAAGAGATTTGATGTAGAAAACAGAGACTGTTAAAGACTGAGTGTACAATCTGACTGGGCTCAGCTGCCAAATATAATTATCATTACAGGTTGGGTTTTATTAGATCAGAAGCAGCTGAAAAGAATATCGTATTGAAAACTGCTTCATTTAAAAATAAAATGAACTGAAATAGTGCTTTTGAATTGCCTTACTGATTTTGTATTTTATGGACTTCTGCAAAGCAGAGGAGAAAACTTAATATGCAGAAAATGGAGGGAGGGAATAAACTGGATAGAAATTAATAAGTGAACCATAGCACTAATAGCAGGTACATTTTTAGAAGTGTTTAGTACTTCGAAAGTCTGTTTAATTTTCCCATAGAACATGTTTTATGGAAAACCAATACATCAGTGAAACAATGCGACTTTTAAAGGGATGCCGTAAACAGAAATTTGGGTCACAACTTGAGACAAAAAAAAATTGTTTTACTTGGATTTCAAAAAAAAAAAGTCCAGAAGAAATGGTTGCTTACAATAAAGATATTTTCCATTAGTTTTTGCAACCCAAGTGCTGCAGCACTGAGGAACTGAAATCAAAACTGATGTGGTTGATGTTCATTGTCCATCTGAGAGAATGCAAAACCATGAGTAATAAGAAAGTAAGTTAAAGTTTAAACATTGTGAACAATGGTGGCCTAAGTCAAGGTACGTGTGTGTTTCAGTGCCCGTGTGTTTTTAGTAGGTCAATGTTCCCTCATAGTGGTATTTGCATCTACTTGGTACAACATAGTAAGCAAGATTTCAAATGTTGTATGACTGTGTAGTAAATACTATTTAATTATATTTGCTTACGTGCTTTTGCATATTTTTGGGCAATAATACGTGATGACAGATTCAAGAACTAGTTACCCTGTAATATCTTTTTACAATAAAACTTCTTCAAAGATGGGAATGGTTAGGGCGCTAGACTAACAGTATGTTGCTCTCTGAAGAACCCTTCATCCATGCGGAACCTGACTTGCAGGCAGGTGTGTTCCAACGCTTGAACTGAAGTGCTCTGATTGCCTACTGATAAGTCTGCAGCTGCTGTACAATTCTGATGTGATTAAATAGGAAATAGGCTTTACGTTTTTTGAAAACAAAGTTCTACTAGCTTGAGGCACTTTGTTCTAAAACCAAAAAAGGATGACTTGGTGTGGATTTCAGATTTTCTAAGGGAGATATATTTTATGAATTATGAAAGAATGATATTTTTCTCTTCTATTGTGCAAGTAAAACCAACTGAAAATTATAAAAATGAAGTTACTAGAATATGGGAGATGAAACCTGTGTACTGTTTGATTATTGACTTTTGGTTAATGGAAATTTTAATTTTATCAGGTCAGTTCAGTAACTTGATGTTTACTTCTGTGTTATGTAGCAGCATTAGTATATCCATCTCAACATCTATACTTCAGTAATGTATGTAGTGGATGCTGTTACTCCCGTAATGCTGCAAAATAGAAAATGGTACTTTTAATTCAGCTTTTATTGTTAAGAGTTGCAGACTTTGCAGTTCAAAATTAGATGTGAAATGTTGGCATCAAGATTTGAGCTCTCTTAAAAGCACTTGGGGTTTCTGAGCTCTGTGTCCGTCTGGCTTTCCCTTCCCAGCCACAGAAGTTGAGGCAGTGCAGTGTTGCACAGTTTGCCGTGCTAGGGTAGCATGTGGAATGGGGCACCCAAGAGGCACCATGCAGTGGAGGACCCTGTGGTGGGGAGCTAAGGGTAACATGGAGCATCCAGGTGTACTGTATAGCAGGGGAGGGACCGTGGAGGTACACAGTGCAGTGCAAAAAGGCAACAGGGGCATGGTACATCAAGAGGATGCATAATATGTTGGTGGCAGCCTGTGCCCCGGGCTTCTGTTGCCCCACTGTGGTCCGTGCCAGCACTGGCCCTGGTGTGCTGGCACAGGCTCTGCACTTTGTGTGCCTGCTCACTGCCCCTTCCCCCCAACCTGGCACAGCTATTTCCCTGATTTCCCCACTTCCACCAACCGGCTGGCCACTCCAGCACCACATAGCTCCCAGCTGCAGCACTGGGGACCACAAGAGCAGCTGGGACAGGATGCCAGAGCGGCAGGGGGGAATGGGGAAGTGGCAGGAGAAGGGCAGCAGTGGTAGATGGGGCCAAATGGCAGTGAGCGGGAGCATGGGGCCTGGGCTTTCAGAAGTGCAGGTTCATGGATGACAAACCCCATTGCTTAAAGGAGTACTTCCAGGGGGCAAAGGGAGGTATTTCTGGTGGCAAATGTCAGGGGTTAGGGGGCAGGACTTCTGGTCCCAAGATGACAACCAGGGGGTGGGGCACCTGTCAAGGGGTGGGGTTGCCCATATGACCCTTGATGGCTTGCCAAAACTCGGGAAGCGGCCCTCCACCTGAAATAATTGCCAACCCCTGGACTAAAGTGTGTAGCTGCTTTTTTACACACCTAAATATCCCTGCAAGTACCCTATATTTCTGTAAAAACAAGTATTGTCCATTAAGGGTTTCACTATGAATACTGAGAGGAGAGAGATTCCAAGCTTTTGAAAACATTTAAATCACCTAGGAAGACCAAAGAGATTAAACAAATTTTAACTGTATACAGGTTTCCCTCCATTTATGCAGATTCTTTATATGCAAATTTGCTCTTATGCAATGAGCATATTTAGACCCATAATTCATTATATGCAAGGTAAATTTGCTTTTATGCGATCAGCATAGACAATTCCCTCTACTCAAGCAGGTAAGTCTGTGAGGGGGGAAAGGAAAGGGCTATGGCCTCACTTGTCCCAGCCCTGGCTGCAGCAGCCCTGGGAGCGGCCCGTACCAGGTGCCTGCAACCACTGGGCTGCACTGTGCTACCCCTCTCCCTCCGCGCCTAGGCTGTGGGTGAGTGCCATGCCCTGTGCCGCCCAGGGTTCGGCTTGTCCACACTCACCTCTGCTCCTAGGCTGTACTGTGCCCTGGTGCAGGCAGCCGGTGTCAGCTGCTCCAGCATGTGCTGCGGTGAGTCCAGGCAAGCAGAGCCGGGCCCAGCTGCCGCCAAGTGCCTGTAGCAGCTGGGCTGCACTGTGGCCCAACCACCCCCCGCCCCGGGGCTCTGCCAGTCCCACTCACCCCTTCCCATTCTGGAGTGGCTCCAGGAGTGGCCAACTCCAGCTGCCTGTAGCAGCTGGGCTGCACTGTGCCCTGGTGCAGGCAGCTGGTGTCAGCTGCTCCCAGGGCTGCTCTAGCAAGGGCTGGGGTGAGTGCAGACAAACGGAGCCCTGGGTAGTGCAGAGCGCGGCACTTGCCCTGGGAGCAGCTGGGCTGCATTGTGCCCCAAACCTCTTGAGGCTCTGGTGCAGCTGGGGTGGCCGTTGCAGCCAGGGCTGGGGTGAGTTCTGTGTCCTGTGCTGCCCAGGGTTCTGCTTGTCTGTACTCACCCCAGCCCATGCTGGAGTGGCCCTGAGAGCAGTTCACACCATGCCTGTATCAGGCCACGGTGCAGTCCAGCGGCTGCAGGCAGCTGGTGTTGGCTGCTCCCGGGGCTGCTGCAGCATGGGAAGGCATGAGTGGGGACCAGCAGAGCCCCAGGTGAGGTTGGGGCATGGGGCAGCCCAGCTACAAGCAGCTGGTGACAGCTGCTCCTGGGGCTGGGGTGAGTGCTGTGCCCCGTGTTGCCAGGGGCTCCACTTGTCTGTACTCACCCCAGCCCATGCTGGAGGGGCCCTGGAAGCAGCTGACACCAGCTGCCTGCACCAGGGCACAGCTACAGGCAGCTGGAGTCAGCTGTTCCTGGGGCTGCTGCAGCTGGGGCTGGGGTGAGTGCCTCTCTGTTCCCTCTGCTTTGCTGCCTTGTGCGGCCCCAGGAGCAGCACCCCTCCCCCTACTCCTTCCCTAGTCCCAACCTCCCTCCCTCACTCACCATCATTCGAACCTATCCCTATTAGTTACACTGTAAAGTGCAATCGCTTTTTGCAAATTGGACTTACGCGCCATTCTCTGGGAACGCATGTACCGCATAAATCGAGGGAGACTTGTAGTTCAGGTCATGTCTGTTATGAGAATTTGGCCCTGTTTTTTCAGGCTGTATTTCACAAAGGTTTTGTCTAATCTTTTGTGTGCGTCTGTACATGCACATGTGAAAACATTGTATGTATGATGCCAGTTCTTCCAAATCCTTTCTGCAGGTTAGTGTCTTTAGAACCAAGGGAGTTTTCTAGGAACTTTTGGAAGTGTAAGGTGGTAAGAGCTTTCTGTTCTGCTTGTATAACTTTCTTAATATAAAAGAAACTTTGGAAACCTTATCTCCTGCCTCTTTTGCCAAGAAATTCCAGAAATGTAATATATCTCATCTAATGCACCATATAACCTGATGGAAAATATGTAGGAGATGCCAAAGAGCAACTGCACACCAGAATGAATGCACACTGGAAATCTATCAAAGACAGGAATACCCAATTACCTGTGGGGGCACATTTCTCACAAGAAAACCATTCTCTCTCCAATCTCTCAGTCCTGATCCTCAAAGGAAGCTTACAAAACACTTCCCAGGCATGAGCCTATGAACTCTACTTCATCAACCTAGATACTAAAAATCATGAACTAAATATAGACGTTGGATTTATGACGCATTATAAGCTGCCTGACATCTCACTCCCCAGGTACTTCACTATTCATCCCCCTTCTCTCCTCCCACACCCAGCCTGTCTCTCACCCATTGACTCCTCAATGGGTGAGAGACATTCACGGACTGCCTATCTTGTATGCATACCAGCCCAGCCTCTGGCTTCTTTACTTTTCATTCCATCCAGGAACAGCACACACCAACTGCTGAAACTTCCTCAGCCTGATGAAGGGTTTTTGAACCCAAAAGCTTGCTTAAAAATTGTTTTCCAACTATTTAAGTTGGTCTAATAAAAGATATCGGATTCACCCAAAGAACTTTGTCTGCCATTTGATGTTTAAGCACCTGTGTTGGAGGCAGTACTTTAAGAGACCACAAGGGTGCGGGGGCTTATTTTAGTCAAACACATTTCTCATTCCTATGATCCTAGTTACTAGCTTTTATGTTAGAAACATATGAAAGTTATTAACTTTATGAAGCCTAGTGGCTATTTGTTAATAATGGAATTTGCAAATTCTTATTAAGAAAATGTCAGTGACAATGGTTTTTATCTGATCTCTGTTTTCATGTATGCCTCTCTTTCAGGGCAAAAGATAGGAGTTGTTTACATCTGAATTAAACCTTGCATTCTCTCTACATGGAGCATCTGGACCTCCTGAAAGTGCCACTAACCAGGTTCCTTATGCATATTTACTGAAAAATGCAAACATCGTTTCACCAAAAAAAGCATTTTTCATGTCCCATGGTACACATACCACTCTCATGATAGTAAAGCACCTCTTCTAACCGGCTGCTCACTCCAACGTTCTGTACAGCTACACCTACAGTTACCTGAAAGCTGCTGAATTTGCAATGTATGTTCAATCACCACAGCATGTCACCTGGAGTCTCACTGTTATTGTGACAGTGGACTGTCTACAAATGTTCTCTTCAGTGGAGATCTAGTTTTGTTGCAAATGCTTATTTTAGTCTTAGGCACGTGTTGGCTTAGAGTTAAAGACTTTCTCATAATACATTTTACATTTTTGCTTCCCTCAATCCTGAATGATTGAGAACAGCTTGGGGAGGATCAGAGCCATAGCGATCTCTGGGTGGCATAAGTAAACAGTAGGAGGAACATGCATTTGCTAAAATGCTGGGGGGGGGGGGCAGGGAAGGGGGTTAGGGGGACACTATCTTGAGAGC
>NW_017729022.1:23855215-23856163 GCF_001723915.1 Gavialis gangeticus | reverse complement strand
GGGGGGGGGGGCAGGGAAGGGGGTTAGGAGGACACTATCTTGAGAGCCCTTGCTCATGAGACTTCCCAAAATTGGACTAAAACTATCTGCACGCCCATGAAACAGTGCATGTTTCTAGTCAGCTTTACAAATTTACAGATTTTAGAGAGCTTATGAACATAAAACTTTTAAGCAGGAAGCAATTAATGTAATCTATCCTTAGGCAAGGGTTTGGACTAGATGACCTCTGGAGAGGTCTCTTCCAGCCCTACTTCTCTATGACCATGATCTGGTGAGGTAGAGAAATAGTATTAAAGAATCCTAAAAGTCAAGGACAGAGAGGGGAATTGAAAGTCAAAATGATCACAGTCCCACACAAGCTTGGGGCAGAGCTAGGAAATGAACCAGGCCAAGAGCCTTGGTTTGGGGTTTTTTTATACAATGTAGTTTGTCCTTCCTGAAATCATGAATGATGTTACAGATGCATCTCTCAGTCATGGTATTTGGCCATTTATTTTCAGTTGTATGAAAGTTTATTAAACTTTCAAGAGACTTTCTGCTTGTAAAATATTTTCCTCAATTGGACTGTCCAAACATTAACTCATCTACTGTAGTTTTTTCTAGACATTAAAAAAAAGAAGGAAAAAAAACCCTGCTTTACTTTAAATTTGGCATGTTCCTGGGCTGAGCCCTGCATATGCCCAGAAGAGGTAGCATGTTACTTCAGCCCGACTTACCTGATGCCTATAAAGATCGGGCACTTCAGTGGGGCTTTTTTGGTGATTTTTATCTAATAGCTGATTGAATCAGCTTTAGCTAAAAGGGGCCAAAAGCCCTGCTGAAGGTTTTGATTTTACAGACGCTGCAGAACTGAATTGAAGTAACGTGCTGCTTTTTCCGGTAAAGTGCTTTATTTATTTGTTTATTTTTAACATATTGTTCAACATCTTCATTAATGATGTGGACATT
>NW_017729022.1:23841130-23854374 GCF_001723915.1 Gavialis gangeticus | reverse complement strand
TGATCTTCCGAGGTTCCTTCCAGCCCTAATGTCTATGAAATGTCTGCAAGCAGCTGAGCTGAGTGTATTTGCTACAGCTCACCTAGAGATGCATGTGTTCTTGCAGAAAAAAATATTAGGCTGGCCGCCAAACAGGACAGGGTAGTGAGTGATGTCATTTTTCTCCTATATGCCACTGTTTCAGATTTCACCCAGTAACTTAAAGCTGTTACCATTTGGTAGCTGTTCAGTGAAGCCAAGATGGCGTCAAAGGTGCCCTACCTGCAGGCACAACCCCAAAATATGTTGATGAGACAGCTCTGAGCATCTCTTCTGCTCTCAGGAACAGCTGCAGCAAGATGACAGCGTGTGTCTTCATTAGTGAATTTCTAAGTTCAGAGTTTGCCTGAGGGTGCAAGTGGGCAGAACATGGGCAAGGCATATTTGAATCTGTCCAAGCTGCCATGCACCACTGCCATGGTGTAGACAAGCCACTGTGGGAAAATCTGGGCTGCTAGAGCTTGTTCTGTATTTGTGCTGTGAGGAAATAAAATCTCGCTCCTTATTTTGGCAAACATTACATTTGCTTTAAAGATATTGTCCAGTAGATGGCCCCATGTGCATCAGGTACAGGAAGAGAGGAAGCCTGCTGCTGCTTTCTAAACATTATTCAGCAAAAAATGAACTAATCCAGTATTTCAAAACAATTTTGATTACTATTTTAAAACTCACTTCCAACACTCCAATGTTAAGGAAAACCTGCTTAGTTTACTTTTGCCTCTACTGTTTGGTCAACATTAACGCCAATTTTATGAAAACACTAAATGTGAGTTCTCAAAAAAAAAGGAACTCTCACAATGTTTTTGGCTACTGCCAGCTTTTGGGTTTTTTACCCTTTTTGTTACTGTTTTGATATTTGTTGCTATAAGAGAACAGAATTCAGTATCAAATCATTAATATTTAATACTCATATTTTAACCTGAAAATGTTTGTTTGATAGGCATGCCTTCCACTCTTACAGTTTTAAAGCATGTCATTTTGTTATATAAAGGAAACAATATTAGGGAATTTATTTTCCCAATATATTGTTCCATTTTTTTAAGTAAAGGTTTTGGTAAACTTTTAAATATTTACATGAGATTTTAAAAATAATCAGAGAAAGTAGAGTTATTTTCTGTAGTTTGCTTCTTTTATTTGGGTTTTAAAAATCTTTGTGTGTCAACTGCTGCTCAAATATTGGGGCACAAAAACCAGAAAGTAAAACTGACCAAAAACATAAGTGAAACATCTGGGCTGTTTTCATTGTCCAAATGTAGTGATGTGCAACAATTTAAACCAGCAGTTTACATGATGACAAGCAAATCGGATTTTTTAAAGTCTTAAAGTATTATTAGCAGTGCAGGAAAAAAACATTTGTTATTAAAAAATGAATTATATCTTGACAACCTCCCCATCCCCCCATTAAAGTAAAAACACAATTTTTAAGAAATCAGAGAAAATAATTTTTATTTTCAATTTTGCACTGAAGAAGCAGTTGTCCAGCAAAAACTATTCCCATAACTACATGTATTTATTCAACTGTAATTGATGCTAATTCAGAAAAGTAATTTCATTTTTAATTTTTAAGAGTATGTTACAAATACAAATATAAAATAAAGATGAAACCATTTTAAAAGTACAAAATGTGTCCCTTTATAGAATCTTAAAAAACAAGACTTTTCCTTTCAAAATGGTAATTACTGAAAAAATGAGAACAATGTAATATAGCTCAACTAATTTACAGATTAATGTTTAAAACCAAGAGGCTCTACTAACTTGAATTAAAAAATCAGATTTAGTTAACATTAGCAACTGGATTTATACTTAGAAAGAAAAATATAATTTCAAAGACAATAATAGATGCAGAATTCATTTGCACTCATTTGTGCAATTAAAAATAAATTGGACATGGACACTGGAGACATGCATCCATCTCAGGATTTAATCCTGCACTGTTTGAACCTATAGAATGTTGCTTTGGACTTCTGTAGGTACAAGGATTAAACCCTAAAATAAAGCAAGATTTTCATGA
Organism: Gavialis gangeticus; assembly: GCF_001723915.1. Classification (NCBI taxonomy): domain Eukaryota; kingdom Metazoa; phylum Chordata; order Crocodylia; family Gavialidae; genus Gavialis; species Gavialis gangeticus. Next base: position 23,852,324 of record NW_017729022.1, on the reverse strand, counting down.
AAAAAAGAAAAAAGTTCTAAATAAAATAAATGTAAAAAGTTCTTTGAGACTAAAAACTTGTATTGAATTGAGTACATGGGAGGATTTGAAATTTGAGAACTTTTCAAACAAAATATTTGTGGATAGTTATTTGTTGACAGTGTAAGTAAAAGCATCTGCTAAATTTTGACTATTTCTTACTTTTATTGAAGACCTCATCAACACAGAAAACAATGTGAAGAATATAGTTACTGGCTTTCCTTGTTAACATAATTGTAGCATGAGAAACACAGAACCCTGCAGTCCTCATTTGAAGAGTTAATTCCCCTTTAAATATAATATGAATTTGCTAGGGGAAGGAAATTAAATAATTTACAAAATTATTTTCCCAAGTACCTTTCTCAGTTAAACTGGGCTTGGATTCAGTGGCTTTTAATGAATTTGGATATGTTAACAGTGATTGGATCAGATCCAAATATAACTTGATGGGAAACCCATTAGTTTTCTTCCCTGAGGTTATACTAGAATCCCATCTGGTGATTGCTAATAAATCTAGACAGATTCTGAAAAAAGGGTTGTATTGGATTCCAGTGTAAATCAATGGGAGTGCAATTTCTTTAAGATTCATTCATTAACTTTAGCGAAGTTGAATCTTGACTTCCTTAAAACTTGATGAAGTAACCGTTTTAATTATAAAGTATGAAGTAATCTTACAAAGTATGAAATAACTCTATGAATTAACTATTTTAATTAATTTCCTGGTTCTATTAAAATTGTGTTTTTAAAATCTTAAATGTCAAAAATTTATGGACAGTATTCTTGAAGTTATTAATAAAGAATTTAAAAGCAAAAGAAACCATTAAATACCTATTTTATATTTGACTTCAGATACTTAACAGCTGTCCTAAGGGGACAACTTTGATCACTAAATCAGTGCCAGAACATCTATAATCCCCAAAAGGGTGAGACTCTGAATTCTATTTACTATTCCATGCCCCCAGGCAAGTGATTTCGTTTTAAAATACAATTTTAATGGAAAATTCTAACAGGAATAGAACTGAATATTCAAAGTTTTAACTAATAGGAATTTTTGCCTAAAGTTTTTAAAAGCCTTGAAAATTTTGGGAAAATACAATCATGCATTTAAAAAAATAGGTTGCCTAATATGTGCAGTGGGTGTCAATTTTATGTAGTATTCATTACACACTTGATGAAGGATTAGTGTTTTTCTGCAGTTAAACATATATATTTTACTGCATGTATTTTTTGACAAAAGTATGGTTTTTGGTGAGCTATATTTTATTTATTAAAAGAGAATTAATCAAGTGCCTGTAAGCTCTCTTCATCTCCTATCAACAGCTATTGCAGAATATTTAGAACTTCCAGTCAGAAGGAAAGGAGGCAAAGAAAAATCTGAAAAGCCCAATCTGATTTTTTAGGCTTTTCTGAGTACTATCAGTTTCTTCCATGGTGGAAAAGAAGCAGCAGTAACTTCAGTAAAAGATACTCTGAAAGAACAAAATAGACCTCTGATGAATGTAGTTATTGAAGCAAATCATAAAAAAATATATATAGCAGCAGAGGGAGAGAAACTATCAGGATAGCAAAAGGACAAGTACGCTTTCTATTTTTTGTGTGTATGTCAGGTTAAAGATTTGAATGTTTTTAAACTTACTATTGTACGCAATCATAACATAGAATGTGCATGTGATTTTTATATGTACATAATACAGCATAAAATTAAATACTTTACCAGAGACATGTTTCTTTAAACAAAACTACATTTTAACAAAATAGGCAAAATTAGAAAAAAAAAAGGAAATCAAAATAAACCAAACAGGAGCTCAGAAAAGTATTTAATATTTTCAGCAAGAGTTAGTTAACTAATCAATATGAATAGTTTGTTTCTGTAGGCCAGGGTCATAGATTCAGACTTTATTTTGCTGCTGTTGAATAGCTCGGTCCCCCTATCTCCCTTGTGATCATAAAAGATACTGGATGGTTAGCCCTGAAGTTTGAAGCCCTCTGGTTATCCATTGAGTCAGTGATGCAATGTTTCCTCACACTGCTCCATGCTGTAGCCGGAGAGGTCAACTATAGGGAAGATAGCGTAGTCCATTTTGAAATTGTTTTTGTTTCCTTGGGCTCTCCTGGATTTCTAACAGTGCTACCAATAGTTGGTATTTTTTTCACTTTTTTGAGGATGACTAGCTACCAGTATGGGGAAGAGAGCACCAAGCCCTGTACATGAAACACTAAAGAGCTGCTAAATGGTAATGGCTTTTTACTCACTTCAAACCTTGGCTAGTTTTAGATCACTGACTTAACAATCTGGGGAGTTTAATGTAGGATCAGTTAATCGCAAGCGTGAGAGAATGCAATAGAAACGAAGCTATTCAAATTGTAATTGCTGTAGCTGCACAGTAAAGGGTAGTATACTGATATTCAACCTTTCACAAAGGTATCAACTCCACCATACAAGTCTATATTAGCTGGAGCCTTGAGAAGATTATATATCAGCTACCATGGCAAGTAAATGTATTCCCATTCCCCAACTGTTACGTATTTGATTACACCACTTCCTTGTGAGTTTTCAGGGTTGTGGGATTTTAAAAAAACATTTGAGCAAGCTTTAAAATAAAAATCTTCTTGTCAATGTGATGAGGCTACTGAGTGCTAGCCACTTAGCACTCAGTATTAGCAACTTGTCTCTCAGGACCAGTCTACACACTAAACTCACTGTGGCAGGTAGCATGCTGCACCATCCTGTGTGCGCTGCCTCCCAAATTAGAAGCAGTATAGCTGTATTTAGACAGTGTTGTGAGCACCCAGTTAGCAAAGGGACAGGCTAACAGGGCTACCTGAAGAACCAAGCAGCAGCCTGCCCTGAGCGATGTAATATTCTTTAGTGTCGGTGCCCGATACAGTACATTTTTTGAGTAGAAATGGCTTTAGTTGTTGTAGGTTACAATTTAGAAAAGCATTTAAGCTGACTTTAAATTCTTTATTTTCAGTGCCACCAATCCTATGCATAAAGGTAAGTATGTGCTGAATCAAAGCAACACGCTCAACATCTTTCAGGATCAGCCCTTAATTGCCCCGGGGAGTAAGGGCCAAATCCATAAAAGGACTTAGGACTAGTTCTAATGAAGGACTTAGGCATCTCAAAAAGGAAGTGAGACCTAGTTTAAATGCTTTTTCCAATCTCAGCGGGTTCAAGCTCATATCTCCCACCTCCAGGATAACCACCAGGGTAGAGAGAAGGTTGAACTGGGGCATACCCTAACTCTCAGTTTTAATCTAGTACATGGTACAGAAAAAAAAAAAGTAATTGAGCCAGCAGAAGAGCACAAGAGGGAGCTCATCTGTGTGGAAGGATTCCTAGCCCCTGAGTCATTGTCACTGTGTGCAGTGTGGGAATTGTCTTGGGAGCAGGGACTGGAATTCAGGGCTCGCACTTCAGAGACAGCTGCAGCTGTTAAGTAGTGAGGCTTAACCTCAAACACGTTGTTGCATTACTGAATATATAAAATAAAAATAAAAAATAATGAAAATAAAAATAAGCTAAATAAAAACTCTCACCTTTTAAAACAAAAGAAAGGTGCATCTGATACCTTTGGCAGTGCCTTTTATGGTATTTGTTACCCCAGCAGCCTCAATACGGTTCCAGTATCAGATTTTGCTGTCACATGTTAGATATGCTGTTGGAGCTAGATTAGCAAGTAAAGGCTAGTGGGGCAGTAATTTATGTAAGGAGGTCACACAGACCTTTGTATTCCTGCAGTACCAATGCCGAGTGCTGATATCATTGTAAGCATCTATAGGATGGATCCTATGAATATTTGCCTATATTTTAAAAGCATTAATTTTCCTTGTGCATTTTCAATGTAGGTACAGGTAGCAATAACAATGTGATTACATTCTATGGCTCATCAATAGACAACATTTTTTTCAAGATATTTCTTCTTCTGCAGTCCAGCCTTCTAAAAGGAAAAATCTATAAGCTACTGCTGTAAGTCACTAGGTGGAAGCATTATACCTTAACAATAGTAGCATAACTCCTCATTGGTGAGGTAAGATTTTTCTGTCCCTGACTTATTTTTCATTTCTGCTTCACAAAGTTAATAACTTAGTCCCAACATCTTATTAAATGTAATCCTGTGGTTGTTCTGATTCAGAAGACACTTAGGCACATGATCTAGTTCCTCCATAGGCATCCGTCTTTCAAGCACTCATACGCATACTTAATTTTACTCTCAGGAGTAGTCTTATGTAGATATGCAGAACTGGGACCTCATTCAACAATGTATTTAAATACATGCTTAAGTGCTTTGCTGAGCTGTGGCAAAAAGGGTCATTTTTTCTCTTTTAAACACCTTTAACAAGTATCAATCCTGTACTAATTGTTGCTGTGGTTAGGTTTTCCTTTAGGAAACAGTGAAGTTGAAAAGCCATGGAATCATTTTAATGCATCTGTTTATGTACATTTTATATGTATACATTGAGGGAAGTATGGAGGCATACACTTAAGACCACCCTTATTCAAGAAAATCAAAGCTGACTTCAACAGGATGTAAGTGGGTGCTTAAACTTAGCACTTTCTTAAATGCTTTTCTGGCTGAGTGCAGTGGGAAGGTCTCTGAAAAGTGAGTATCTAGTAAAATTGGCACTTCCTTACTCAACTGTGTGCATTAAGAGATATAATCAGTTTAGTTTCTGACTCAAACTAGAGGACTGTTCCTAGAGCTTTCCTAGTCCAAGCTCAGCCACACACCAGAGGCTCCTTGCATTCCTCCATTCACCTTACCACTGCACCTCAGCCTTCCAAACCTCTCTATCTGAGCTATTCCCTGCAACTCCCCCTAGGGTTTTCATTTCCCCCATTCCATATCAGAGTTTCCACATACCCCACCACTGCTTTGTATGTATCCCTCTGTATGTATCCCTGTTCCTCTATTTCTTTCATGCCCAAGTCCACCAACTTCCCTCCTGTAGCTTCCTTTCTCTATGTCCCATCCTCCCCAGAATGAGCTTTTCCACTCTTCCACCCACACCTGCATGCTCCTTCCTTCCCCTTGTTAGGGCAATCTGCACCACCACATTCCTTCCTACTCATGCAAAACACACAACCCTGAGTAGTCCCCTAAGTGGTCATAGAACTGATGCCTTATTCAGAGAAGTAATTAAATACACACTTAAATTAAATGAATGGGAGGAAACCCTTAAATGATTTGCTGAACTGGTGCAAAAGTTAGTACTTTTTGTTTTTAATCACCTTTAACAAATATCAGGATTCTTCATATTGCAGCCCTCTCCTTCTATGGGCTTTGTGCAACTCCCACCCCATTCACTACCATGGATTCTGTTCTGCCCTTCCCCAACCCCTGGCCCCCATGTGCACCATTTGGCCGTAGTCCCCTACTGTTACTTTTTGTCTTGAAATGAATCATTCAGTGTGTCAGGCTTGTTTTCCCTACAGTTAAAGGGGTTCTGACCATTGATGCCTAGAACTTGCCCTGAATTTTGGAATCTATTGGATGGAGACAGACAGACAGGTGAGCTAAAAGTGTATGGCTTCACAATTTGGACAATAAGTTTTTGCTGCATTTTATTCCTCTTTGTTGTGTTGGTTTTGAACTGGTATAGAACAGCAAGCTGGATTCAGTTCTATCTTTTTCTTTATCAGCTGAATTTTTAACCAAATCCCAACTGAAGACTCTGAGTTGTTTGTGATATGTGAACCAGAAAGAACCCAGTTTGCCTTTCAGATTGCAGATTGGATTTGTTGCTCTAGATCTCTGAGAAATAAATAAAAAAATCTGCTTTTTACTTGTATAGTGAACAGTTTTGATTTGAAAATCACTGACAGACGTTAAATATGGAGCCCTACAATAAAATGTTTAGAGTCAGATTTTAGAGAAGGACCACACTTTAAAATTAAGTGAAAGTATGTGGGAAGTTTTCTGAGCAGGGCATGTACAGGGGTAGAAAATTAAAGCATGATGGAACCATCAACGTTCAGGGTTTAGGGAAAAAATCTGGTGTTCACATTCCTCATCTTTCTTTTCAATTGACAAGATGATCCCCTTCCATTTGTGGTTCTTGGTCTAACTTTTGTCTTGATTTTCCAGTATTTTTAATTTGCCAGCTTTGGCTTTTCATTGCTTTCCATTATAAACAGTTATAGTGAATTTGAAGATAGTGAATAATTCACTGATGAAGAAAATAGGTTCTTGACATCTTTCTTCAATTTATTTTTCTTGGGTGAAAATATCCAAGGGGTTTCATACAGCATACTGTTATGAAGTACTGTTTAAAGTGACTCAATAATTGTAATTTAATTTGATACAGATATACTTTATTTTCCTACCACTTTTATTTCATGTTTCGTTTTTACTTAAGACTAATTGGCATTTCTTTCTACTTATAGCTGCAAAACATGCAGGGTTTTTTTGTTTTTGTTTTTTGGGTGCGGTTTATAGTACCTATTTTATCTGGCTCCTGGAAAAAAAACAATCAGCTATGACAAGAAGGCAATTTATTTTTCAGAGGCTCAAAACTGTTTATCTGAAAAGCTTACACCCCTTGTTTTTCAACTCCGTGTTCAGGACTGCCTCCCTGTTTCTTTTGGCTACTAAAGATCCTAACCTGTAACCTAAGTGTAAGCGTGTATATTTCTTACTTATGCAGGAATTAAAAATTATTTCAGTTACATTATTCATGACTAAGGACAACAGGACTAGATTTTAAAATTGCTGCTACATCTAGAGCATGGCAGCTATTATTTAGTAGGCACTGGGCACATCTACAAATGCATATTAATGCGACACCATAAACTCTGGCGCAAATCATTCCAGAGTTTATTGCTTCTGGGCACTGCATTTACATGTGTGCTCAGGACTGCAGCACATTGAGCCATGCTGGAGCAGCCCTGGCTGGCAGAGGTCCAGGGTTCAGTCTGCTAGCTCCGGGCTGCTCTGACCCAGTTCAACATGCTGCGGAGGGACTGGCTGGGTCACAAAAAACTGCTATGGTGCAGGGCTAGTCAGCAGGCAGCCCTTGCACTGAAGCACCCTTGTTTCCCGGCAGTCGTGTCAGCATCTACACATGCAGTGCTGCAGAGTAAAAAAATTCTCAGCAGGACAGTACTTGTATTTACAAGTACTACCCTGCTGCAGAGTTTATTAGTTTACTCTAGCCTAGTAGACACCAAGACATTTACTGTGAAGCTAATTAAGCAACTGCAGTAAAAGTCTCATGTAGATGTCCCAGTGTAACTTGCCAATGAGTGTGAACTCTTCCCTTTTCTGTGCTCAGCCCATCGATAATCTAAATATATCACAGGCACAGCTTGGAAAAGTTAGCTTTTCAGTTCAGGTCTTTGGTTCTGTGCTTCAGTCTGCAGGATATCAGCAACTATCAAGCTATGAGGTTAGTCAGGTAAGACTGCTTCCCAGTTTGACTATTTATTATTAAGAATGAAGGTAGTTAAATGGCAACTTCATCCTTATAACTGTCCTTTGAAAACTCTCACCAAATATGAAATGGTGAAATATAAGTTAACATATATAGTAGAAATAATCTGATCAAACCCATCCAGCCCTGTTGGCCAGATCCAGCACACAAGGTCAGTTTATGAGCTGGATCCAGTCTGCAGGCTGGATCTGGCACAAAGAGTCTGGCCCACAGAGTCCTGTTATCTGGCCCATGTGACTCCCCTTGGGTCCAGAAATTTGGTGGCAGCATTAATTGCTGCAGCTCCAAGGGCTACAGCAATTAACACTGCCACCGGTCCCTCCCCACCAAATTTCTGGAGCCATGGGGAGTCCATGAGCCAGATGAAATGGCTTTGTGGGCCAGATCCAGCTGACAGCCTGTATCTTGCTTATCTCAATGTGAAATGTTTATTAAGATGGAAAAATATAGAAAGCGGGGACAACAGGGGGGCTTACTGAAGACAGTGATAGCAAGTTAGATAGGAATGAATGTGAATTATAACAACAAAAGGCCATTGCAGGATGCACCACACATTATAAAACATCACCACAGTTGACAGATGAGGTCATAGTTCTACCCTGGCGTGATCACACCTGGAATATCTATTTTTATTCTGAACAACATATTACTGAAGAAAGATTAATTAATTGGAGAGAATTTAGAGAGAGGATGCTGAAGAGTTTAAAGGGGTTAATTTATTTTTTAAAGTCAAATTAGTGTAGTGGGCTTGGCATGGGGCATGAAAACAATTCACACAGATCTTAAAGATGTACACATCAAGGATGGACAGGATCCTGCAATAACAGAGATTGTAAACAGCTCACAAGAAATAGGTTTTTGGGTGTAAAACTGAGAGAATGAAATTAAAAGAGACGGTATAGTCTGGACAAAAAACTTCCTGTTAGTGAGCTGCGTTAACTTGTAGAATTAGCTCCCAAGGGAAGTATCAAAAGCCTCCTTGCTTGGAACATGTAAAACTAGTCTAAACAAGATCATAATAAAAGTTTGATAGAGAACAATCCTGTGCTGGCAGGGAGAGCTAGATGACCTACTAGGGCTTTTCCATCTGTAAATTCTATAAATAACAACAAAAAGAGGTGTGAGACTTTTATACACACATTTTTCAGAAGGAAAAGCACTTTCGTATTCAGGAAAAGCAATCTGAAATAGCCCTCAGGTCATGTCTGCATTATGTCGGACGGTGCTGGGGAATGCTGCCATGAAAACACATGCCCTGCTCGTTCGCTCCCATTCTGCATGTGTTGAATGTGGAAACAATGTCATGTAGCCATGTTTGGAATATGCCCAAGATATGCCCAGTGCTGTTTTCAGGTTTTCAGTCTTGCGTGTGCTCAGAGATGCCATGTGCCATTTTCCTGCATTTGGCACTTTTGGAACAGGAACACGTGGGTGTTTTTGCATAGAGGCACATGTTGAACCTTACCTAAGGTCAGTGGGTGAAATCCTGGTGAAAGTCAGTGGAATTTTCCTCATTCGTATAGTGTTGGATCACCTGAGAGTTATCCAGAGACAAAATCCTCTCCTTACTGATGCCAGTGGAAGTTTTGTTATTTCTTTCAGTGGGGTCAGTATTTCACTCCCCATGTTTGTTCATATGATTTCTTCATACAAGAGCTGACAGTTGCATCAGTAGAGTCAATTTCCTGAACTACTGGGATGATCCCTAATAGCACCTTCCACCATCAAGCAAGTGAAAGTGTACTGTGCATCGGGTAGCACACTGTCTGCCTGGTATGTGAGCTCAGGAAGAAGAAATATATTATCCAAAAATATTTTAAAAAATGTTCAAGTGTTTAGTTAGCCCCTTCAGTTTGGCTAGTTCTTTTTCACAAACCTGCCTCTTTCTGCCTGTTCAATTCATTCATAAGACTTGTTGTCCTACTAAAGGCTTGTTTTGTTAGGATTTTAAAAATCCTGTGTGGTGGTTGCAGGTCAGATTTTGTGGCGGGGAAACGACAGTAAATAAGGGAAGTGAAAACATCTGGGCTATTTTTATTGTTTGTCTACTGCAACTAGAGTTAGATGCGCTTTCTTCTTTCCTCTGATTGATTGAGAATCAACAGTCTTCACCCCAACTTTTTTCCTACTTCTTCATGACAGTACTCCATTCGAACTGAAGTTTTAGGCCAAATACAGAAGTTACTCTTATTGTGTGGTAGGTGCACAGAAAGCACACTACAGCTATAACCAAAAAATGGTGGATCCCGCTCTAAGATAACCCTGGGTGGATGCAATATCAGACTTCCATACTGTAGGGTAAAGCACTGTAATGAACATAGGGCACCTATACACATGCTCCAGGGTGGGGGAAGGGGGGTGTTTTAATTAAAATGGATCTCAGGAGCTCATTCAATGAGCTTTACTTAAAGCAAACCCACTGCCATTTTGAAACATGGGGACTCTTAATACATGAGATGCTGAAGCACACTGGAGCATTCTGATTAATCAATTCTGATTGATTAATTATTTAGATTAATCAAGTCTGCTCCTATGTTTTCTAATTAGCACACATTGGAGCAAGTGTAAAATTGCTCATATGTACCACATCCAATTGCAACTCACGGTAGCTTGCATTCTGCTTACCTCCCATGGAGCATTGCAACATGCTGCCCACCCCCCACTCCCAGGGCAACTCTCTAGCCTCAGCCAGAGCTCATGTGGCCTGCCTGAGTGCCCAGCCAGCACCTCCCCCAGCTCTCAGGGGCCCAAGGCAGAAAAGCTCCCGCTTCCAACCACCTCTCTCCCCTCCTTGTTCCCTCCAGCCAGCTATGAACCACTGTCTGATATTATTCCTCAGTGTGCAGATTCCATCTGCCCTGTCTGGGCATTTGTAAAGATTGCAGCTTTTGATTAAGTGCTGTGCTGTTTGCTGGGCACAGCATTCACACAGGGGGCTGTCCAAGATGTTCATCTTGAACAGTGTTGTTTTGAAGTGTTCGTATCCAGATCTCAGTCTGTTCAACTTGATCCATGCTTCTCTGTCAAGGTTGTGCCCAATGGAGGACTGATTTTGTGCTGTGACAAAATGCTGTAGGAATAGATTTCAGACTGGATTACTCCTAATGATCATTTCATTTCCATTTGCCCCACTCCTATCTAAATTTAGTGCAACACACAAGGCCACAGTAGTCAGCCTGCTGGGCTCTCCACGGGTCCAGAAACCTGGCACCAAGGGAGCGGTTATGTTCTTTCTTAGTGCAGCTCCCAGCTGTTACTCTATACAATTTTTTCAAAGTGTTGCTGAAGGATGGAGTGGGTGAATTGGAGGCCCCTACCTCGAGGGGCTGCAATACACCTGCCCCACCCTCCAGGGGGGCGGGTGCCAAAAAAACCCCAGACTGAACTGCCTCTGATCCCTTTCCCACCCTCCCATTCTGAAAACAGCCACAGTCTGGGAGCTCTGCAGACACAAGTTACAAAAGATACTACATTTTGTAACATCTTTATCTGATACCTCATACAATGAGGGGATCAGATTTTATGTCTACAACTTTGGTCTAATGCCTTAGGGCATGTATAGATGAAACAGGGGCCCTAAACTGAAGCAGTGGGTTTTAGAAAACACTGCTTCAGTTTAGGGCTGATTAAACCCCCGTGTTGTGCACACACCCTGCTGACTTACCTGCCTCTCCAACGGGGAGGGCAGGGTGAGCTGCTGGTGGGCAAAGTGGTCCCTGGGCTGTGGGGGGGGGGGGGG
>NW_017729022.1:23839625-23840633 GCF_001723915.1 Gavialis gangeticus | reverse complement strand
CCTTGGTAGCTTGAGATATGCTCATAGGGAAGGATGTGGTTGCCTACTCTGACTTTCCGCTTGCTCTTGGCTTGACAATTGTCCACGTGGAAGACTAATGATACTAATTTATTGATGCTCCCCACTGACCTCATGCCTTTCATACAACTCCCCAACCCCTGTACCACTGGCCTTGAGCAAAGGTACAGTGCCAGGCTTGGTCTCCCTTACTGTTGTTCGGGCCTTATCAGTCTGTGTTACATTGAGTGGGGCCATAAATCTGGGTAATTGTCAACAGATTGCCCCATCCCTCAAACTTGGGTTGCTTTCCTGAGAGAGGCTAGTGTGTTTATTCAGATCCACCTGACATAAGCCCTAACCCAAGCTGATCTCAATATACACTGAAAGCTTTTTTCACGCCCCACATCTGAGATGAAACCAACAGGTGAAACTGTCTGTTTTCAATGTTAATCCTCTGGGCACTGTTTGGCAGAGCAACTGTGCCCAGAGCACCACTGCAGATAAGGGACAGCAGAAAATTGGAATTCTCCCTAGCAGAATGTCCCCTATTCTCTCCTTCCCTCTCCTCCTGGAAAGCTAGAGAAGGCTCATCCCTTTGGGCCCTGATGCTTGGTTTTCCCAGCCCTCCTGACTCCCACAGCAAGAAGATGGAGCCCAGGCATCTGGGTTTTCCCATGTGGAAGGCAGAATGTGGGCATTTCATGCTGTGGTCAGTGCCAGGTTCTGAGGAACTGTGTGGCTTCCAGCCCTGGAAAGGAGAAAGGGTCTGGACAAGGCACTGAGGTCCCAGAGGGGAGGGGAGTCGGGTGTCCAAGAAGAGTGGTCGCTCCTTAAGGAGACAGTCCTCCAAGCTGAACAGGAGGTAATCCCAACACAGATCAAAGAGAGCAAGAGGGTGCAAAAGCCCCCATGGCTCACCAAAAGCCCCCCATGGCTCACCAAAATCCAGAAACCTCTCCTAGCTAAAAGGGTAGGCGTACACCCAATGGAAGGGAGGGGCCATCACCA
>NW_017729022.1:23834710-23839481 GCF_001723915.1 Gavialis gangeticus | reverse complement strand
GGAGTTGATGATCTGCTCAGGTCCCTTCCGACCCTACCAACAATGCTACTATGAAACTAAGGGACTCACCAGAGATCCCTCAGTGTCTTTCTTGTCTGCAAGCTCCACATTTATTCATGGGAGGCCTGGTCATGGAACCCAAAATATTGGGTCCAGGATGGTCACCTGGACACCTGCAGAGCACTAGAGATGTGTGTAGATGGTACCGGTGACATGAGGACTAGAGAGGACCCTTGATGTAGGGGATTAGAATGCCCCCCCCCAGCCCCGTCCCCCTGGCGTGGAGTGCTCCAGCAGACTCAGAGCAAACCCAATTAATTGGGTCTGCTCCAATGCAGCAATTTATTGAGTCTGCTGTAGTTTGATGGGGGATGGGGAGTCAGGAGATGGAGAGAGTCTAGAACCTACAAACTGTGAGACATGCAACTGTATATCCTAGGTAAGTACTAAGGGGACCATCAGGCATCAGAACAGGGGAGCACCAAAGGCACCATTCGGAGGACTCAGATGCCTCTATACTAATGTTAGGAGCATGGGGAACAAGCAAAAAGAACTCCCACTCCCACTTGCAGACAATAACTTTGATTTAGTGGGACTAACGGAAACCTGGTAGGACCCTACCCATGACTGGACAGTACATATTGAGGGCTACAGGTTGTACAGAAGGGACAGAGTAGTGAGGAAAGGGGGAAGGGGTGGCTTTCTATGTAAAGGAGCATTATACATCTACCCTAAACAAAATGGGATCAGAGGAGAAGGAAGTTGAGGCATTGTGGGTTAGGATACATGGAGGTCGAGGTGACAGGGGTTTGGTGTGGGGGTTCTGCTACAGATTACCACACCAAGAGGAAAAGCTAGACTTGGGATTCTTGAGGCAGCTCTCAGAGACCATACAGTATAAGGACGTGGTTGTCTTAGGGGACCTAAACTACCCTAACATCTGCTGGGAGGAGCAGTCAGCCAAATCCAACCATTCACATAGGTTCTTAACTTGCATGCAGGACCTTCACCTAATGTAGGAGGTATACAGTCCCACTACGGGGGGTGCCTTACTGGACTTGGTGTTGGCTACGGGGGATGACCTGGTAGGGCAGCTACAGATTCATGGTCACCTTGGGGATAGTGACCACCAATCAATCGAATTCACCATATGGCACAGGGTGGGTAAGATAACTAGTAGGGTGGAAGTACTTGACTTTAGGAAGGCTAACTTCAGTGTGCTTAGGGGTCTAGTCAATGACGCACTGCAGGATAGAATTATTGGTAAGATGCGAGTCCAGGAAGGGTGGTCATTCCTAAAGGAAGCGATCCTTCGGGCACAGAAGAAGATGATCCCACTACAAGGTAAAGGGGGAAGGGAGCCAAAAAACTTCCTTTCTAAACAGGGAAATCCAAGGGAGCCTAAGGGTAAAAAAGAAGGCATACAGGCAGTGGAAGCTACCAAGGAGGAGTATACCTACTTGGCCGTCACTTGCAGGGAGGCAGTTAGAACGGCCAAAGCAACTACAGAGCTGAGGCTGGCAACACAAATTAAAGACAGCAAAAAGTCTCCGAGTAATTATAGGCCAGTCAGTCTCACCTCCATCCTTGGAAAGGTCTTTGAAAAGATTATGAAGGACCATATCTGTGGGAGCCCAGAGGGAAAAGTAATGCAGCAGGGCAACCAGCATGGATTCGTAGCAGGCAGATTATGCCTGACCAATCTGGTTTCATTTTATGACAGAGTCACAAGATGCTTAGACGCAGGAGTAGAGGTGGATGTCATTTTCTTGGATTTTAGTAAGGCCTTTGATACAGTATCTCATCCCATTCTCATAAATAAATTAAGAGGCTGTGACACAGATGTTTACACAGCCCGGTGGGTGGCAAATTGGCTTAATGGTCGCACCCAGAGAGTGGTAGTAGATGGGTCAGTATCCACCTGGAAGAATGTGAGTAGTGGGGTCCCACAGAGTTTGGTCCTTGAACCTGTACTCTTCAATATTTTCAGCAGTGACTTGGATGTGGGTGTGAAGTGTACTCTGTCCAAGTTTGCAGATGATACTAAATTGTGGGGTGAAGTACACACTCCGGAGGGTAGGGAATGATTACAGGCAGACCTGGACAGGATAGAAAAGTGGGCAGTACACAATAGGATGCAGTACAATAAGGACAAGTGCAGAGTGCTGCACCTAGGGCACAAACATATTCAGTACACCTACTGACTGGGAAGTGACCCTCTCAGCAGCACAGAAGTGGAAAGGGATCTCAGAGTCACAGTCAACTCCAAGATGAACATGAGTCATCAGCATGAAGAAATCATCAGCAAAGCTAACCGCACTTTATCATGTATCAGTAGATGCACGACAAATAGAACCAAAGAGGCCATACTTCCCCTCTATGCGGCATTGGTCAGACTGCTGTTGGAGTACTGCATCCAGTTTTGGGCGCTGTACTTTAAGAAGGCTATTGATAGACTTGAGAGGGTTCAGAGGAGGGCCACCCACATGGTTAGGGACTTACAGGGCAAGCCCTGTGAGGAGAGACTGAGGGACCTGGACCTCTTCAGCCTCTGCAAGAGAAGGCTGAGAAGTAATCTTGTGGCTGCCTACAAATTCATTAGGGGGACACAGCAAGGGATCAGAGATGCTCTCTTCACCAGGGCGCCTCTTGGGGTAACAAGGAACAATGGTCACAAACTGACAGAGAGCAGATTTAAGCTAGATATCAGGAAAAACACCTTCACAGTAAGGGTGGCCAAAATTTGGAATGGACTTCCAAGGGAGGTGGTGCTCTCTCCTACCTTGGGGGTCTTTAAGAGAAGGCTGGACAGGCATCTGGCTGGGTCATCTGACCCCAGCACTCTTTCCTGCCTAGGCAGGGGGTTGGACTTGATGATCTGTTGAGGTCCCTTCTGACCCTAGCATCTATGAATTTATGAACACATACTAATTATCATGCATAAGAGCAGAGGTCCATCATGTATAGGTGCCCAAAACGCCTGATTATTTACTACATGTTGGGTCATCACATGACAGCACTCCATGCTTATAGGAAAAAATAGTTATTTACAGAGTTGTTTGGATGACTATGCACGCTGTTTTCCTGTTTTGGACTGGACTGACCCATTTTAAACATTTGTCCCAGGCATCCTGTCGGTTTTTTCAAATGAGCACTTTTGTATCATTTTCAGAAACCTCCACACTCCAGCCAGAGGGTAGGATAAGGGGCCTTCTTGTATCCTGCCCACCTCCTAGCTCTCTCCCTTGCTCTACACTCCACTCAACTGAGACCAGAGTTTAATGATGGCTGAGCATGCTGGAGAGCAAAGGTGTTAGGGGGAGCGCTGCCATTATTCTGCAGTTGTCTTTGGTTTTGTCTCTACCATTGTGCTGACTCTGTAACTACCTCATATGACTTGTGTCTCACTGCAGCTTGGACTATTGCTTTTGTTATTGCTTTATGTGGCTTTTCGGTTGTTGGACCCAGATCAGGTCACCAGCATATAATGGCTCTTCTGTCATAGCAAGCCAGCTGCCTAGATTTGCATTTTCTTAGCAGATTCTGCATATTGACTATCTTTTCTGGTGTGCCATAGACTCTGCATAGATAGCAGAATCTTGTTTTTTTCTGGCCCATCAGGCCTTGTGTTGGTCCATGTTGTGACCGCTACTTCTTTTGCATGGCAGCCTTTCACCAGCTTATCTAGTGATATGAAGGTAGGTGACCCAATGGACAGTTGTAGCAGTAACCAGATAGGTGTCAGAAACATTACCATGCTAAAAGTTTTCCCCAGTGAATGATCAAAGCTGGCACTGGTGGTCTATGGTCTGCAATTCATGCTTGCAATCAGATCTTGGGCTATTTTGATATATCATGATGGCGTCTGTTCTGAAATGTTCCTCTTTGGTTCAGTGAAGACCAGTTTTTGTGTAAATCAAATCTGAGGAAGTTTTTCTGAAAAGACATGATGCTTACTGGAGACATTAATGGTATCCCATAATATCCTTCATTGTGTCATGAGACCTTACTTTGAGGACACATTGTCAATCCCAGAATTTTTTTTTAGACTTCACACAAGATTTTAATGAGTTCTGGATCTCTAATAGTATATTAGAGATAGCCATGATTGAAATATTAATGAAGCATGATCTTTCTTAATTTTAGGTGGTGTTACATGGGGCAAAGTTGGTAGCTGGTCAACAGACATTGATTTAAGAGTCCCAGTTATGAAGAAATTTCCAATTCCTAGTAGGGATGGTCCACCATTGCCAGATAGAGATCCTTTCCTGTCTGTTTTGTCTTTGCCACCAGTCTCTTGGCTGTCTTTGCAGTCTCCCAGGCAGCCCACCTCCGAGAAATTTGAGCACTGTCTACTGTGACTGTGTAGTTCTTATTATTAAAAGTAATCCAGTTTATTTCCACTTTTTCCCATGGTTGGGGTTTGGTTTCTAAAAGGCTGCAGAATTACTTCTGGTGTTAATTACTGTACTTTTTGTATATGTCTCTCTGTTCCAAATTTGCCTTCAGTTGGGTATTCTTTCCTAGCTTGTCCAAACATGACTCTCTTCCAGGTGTGAAAAGTATAATGGTTTCATTCATAGATTCATAGATTCATAGATTTAGGGTCGGAAGGGACCTAGTAGATCTTCTAGCCCGACCCCCCGCCAGGGCGGGAGAACAACAAAAAACCCCAAAAAGAGAAACGGGACTCAAATGAGTCCAGCCAGGTAGGCATCCAGCCTCTTCTTAAAGACCCCCAGGGTAGGGGCCAGCACCACTTCCCTTGGAA
>NW_017729022.1:23823656-23834487 GCF_001723915.1 Gavialis gangeticus | reverse complement strand
AGGGTCGGAAGGGACCTAGTAGATCTTCTAGCCCGACCCCCCGCCAGGGCGGGAGAACAACAAAAAACCCCAAAAAGAGAAACGGGACTCAAATGAGTCCAGCCAGGTAGGCATCCAGCCTCTTCTTAAAGACCCGAAGGCTCTTCAGTCTTCTGGGCTTACTACTCAGCTTCCTTTTGTTCCAAATCACATCTTCCACACAGCTTATCCCTTACAGCAGGGACAACTTTCAGTGGCACTCACTCCTTCCTATCTGGTCAACAGCCAGGCTTTCTAATGGACCTTGGGGAGCAATGGGCTTGATTTGTAAAGTGGCTACTTTTCTTTAACTGGAATTGTAGAGGCTCAGTGCCTCTGGAATTAAGGATTTTGGATTCTAAAATTGTGCAACCAGACATAGAGGTAATTTTTGTTCATTTGGGTCTGTGTGTGTAAAAGCACCAGTATCAAGAGGAGAGTTTAGATGGGCAGGAGGGGGTGGGGTTGCAAAGGCATTTTGTAATGTCTTTTTTTAAGGGTAGGGATAATAATAATGATGATAAAATAATGATAATAATAGGAAATTGATACAAATAATACAAACTAGATAATAATAATAATAGGAAATGGAGCATAATAATAATTATTATTGACTCTATGTGAGCATTATGGAAGAAGCAAGTCTTAAGACTTGATTTGATAATAATAGGCTTGTGGCTTGGTGGACCAGATTGTCTTCCTTGATTCTGCAGAATATGAATTCAAACACTATCTGTTGCCACAGAAAGCAAAATCTTTTTCTATTTTGAAAGGAAGAACAATTCAAAATAATTCAAATAATCTATAGTGACACTTCTTGGCCTCGTTCTGGAAATAATATATCAGCATATACATGCAGTGCTTTATGTGGCAGAGGGGACCTCCACCGGGCTGCTCAAAAGATTTATGCTCTCTCAAGTGTTCACCCATTCATTTCCAGCATCAGGTGTTAAAAGTTTTCCCCAGTTTTTTCTTTCTCCACCACCTGTGTCTGGTGCTGCTTGTAGTACAGCTCTGGAGTAGCTTTGAATTATTTTAGTTCTGCTTAGGCTGTAAACTCTTCAGGACAAGTCTCTTCTTTAGGTATTTGCACAGAGCTTATATCAATGGCTCCTGATCACCGTCTGGAGTTTCTAAGTACTACTGCAATAAAAATGACAATTCATAAGGCACTGCCAATAAAATTTGCATTTTTGTTATTTTGAGGATATTATGAAGACATCTCTACAGATTTTAGAGTAGAGTAGATTTTTGACCCCCATACTACTCACTGGGTGGAACTATGGCCCCGCTAAAGTCAGTAGCAAAGTTTCCATTAACTTCAACAGGGCTAAGATTTCCACCATTATCTTTAGTCTCATAATCCCCACCGCTGGTAGTAAAAGGCATGAAGAATAAATATGTCCCTTTTGCATGATGTCCCAGAAGCCTAGAAAAATTGGCTTCCATAGCATTGTGTGGGATTCTGTGCAATGGAAGCCACACACATCTTTTGCTGACACGTACCCCAAGAGATTATGGTTTGGAATGTAAAATTGTTGACAGTAATATATATTGAACAATCATTTTTTATTAAGAATGGTTGAATGGTAGTGGTTAACAAATTAATCAGGGAACAGGGATACTAACAGATTCCTTTATAGTTATGGCACTGGTAGGACTCTCATTTTCTCCACTTAGTCTGTGTGTTTTAAAAGGAATAAATTATATGCTTATCATTTTTCTTGTTGTCCAAGATTCCAGCAACAAAACAGTAGGGAACTCCCATTACACATTTCAGCTGAAAAATATTCTTTCTATACTCTGTAAAATGCACAAGTCTAGTGGTCCAAGTAAAACATTACTGGAATTTCACCATAAGTCAAAAGCAATATTAATTTTGAGCCCACATATTTTTCTTTTGGTAGTTAAAATAAGTTCTTTTGGTACTTAAAATAAGTACACACTCCAGACAATCTGTAAATGGTAGATAGCAGTGAATAAAATAAGGAAAGAAAAAGAAAACAAAACATTTTTAACAACAGAGCAGCAGAAAAGTTGGGTGGTATGAACTTTTTGGTCTGACAACAGGAATGAGAGTTTTTTCCCCTTCTGTGGTCTGGTTCAAAGAGAAGCTAAGGTTGGCATCATGCCGCAGAGCTGTGGTTGAAGATTTCTGTACTATACAAATCTATAATCAGGGTTACTCCTTGGTGGGAAGTACGGAGACTCTAGCGGAATATTAGTGTAGCATATTCAACTAATATATCCCTTACTCCCTCACTCTATGGGAGACACTGACGTGTTGTTTGTCTGAAGTCTAAAGATTACCAGAGTCATCTTTTTCAAATTAAAATGGCAATGTAAAGTTTTGTAAATGTTAGTTCTTCTAATTGACAGTGGCTTGTATAATTAAAATAAAATTGCTAATATTTTCTCTTGTTTTCTTTTTTATCACTGAAGTTCATTTTTCAGTAACTCAGACAAGGTCTTCATTTTTATGAAGACCCATGCTGACCTCTAAATATCTGATTTTTTTCAGTTAGTGTTTATGCCCATCTGGTTTGAATTTAACATTCTTATGAGTCATTTCACTTTGATAGGAACACTATGCTATAGAAAACTTCTGTTAATATTTTAACATTTTAAATCAAATATGGTAGAGCATTACCTAAGCCCCACTACAAATATGGAGATCTGTGTGTTACATTTCGTTATGGTGTATGCCTTTGCTCTTTTGTTAAATGCAAGGAGTCCTGGTCAAAAAGTCTATAACCCATATGTGTTCAAGTACTTTACCATCTTTTTACTGTCACATCCTTTCCCAGACTTAATAGCAGCTTTTTGGAAGCAGCCTTATTAAAGGAAGGATGAGTGATTCTATAGGAAGTAAGGATGCTCTGCACTTCCTAACATCTGACATTTAACCCAGGCAAAAGTGCTATATTTATTTTTCTATCAACACTGACTTTATTACTTATTATGTTCTTACTACATGCATTTCCTGATTTTAAAGATATAACCGATTCTTTTTTAACAAATATAGGGAAGTAGCAATTCACAGGAAAGCTTTTTAATAGCTATTTTTAAACTCAGTCTAAGTGAGTTACAAAGAGAAAGGGAAGAAAAAGGTTATAAACAAGCCATTCAAGCTGCCTGAGTTAGAGACCAAGTTTATTTGAAAAACAAAATCTGAATCTTCTGGTATGTTTTATGACTTACAACTGAATCATCACATGCAATAGATTGGAGCCAGTTCCAACTTGAAAACAAACAGAATGTTTTAAAGTATTATTTGTTTGCGTTAAGGGTAAATATGTTGTAGCAAGTTTTGACTCTGATTCTTTCAGTGGCTATTTTAATATGTTACAGCTCTCTACAGAATTGGGTGTTTGCTCAGAGAACTTAATTAATGAGAAAACTATTTCAGGGTAATTGTAGAATAATTGATTTACACCCGAAGAACATTTTTTTAAACAATGGTCCTGATTCAGGGAAACATTTAAGCACATATTTATTTTTAAGCACATGCTTAAAGTTTTTAGAATGTCCAAGTGTTTTCCTATATCTTTGGCATCTTTTCATCTATGGGAGATGGTGAATATTGCAGCCTATGACATAGATGGTTTGCAATGTCTCATGTGACTGAAGAGTCCAAAACTGAGATTTGCATGACCTGTGGCAATCGTTACAAATGTCTGTCGTGGTTGGGTAGTTTGAGAGCTGATTGCATCCTATGGGCTTTTTTCTCTTCAAGCTATTGGAGCCAATTTCTGCTGTGGAACTTTGATGCCCTGGTGGAGACAATGCCACCACTTGTTACGATCACTTGCCAAAGTTTCCCATTGGTCAGATTCAATTCGAAATTACTTCATATCTTGCTTGCATATGCCTTTGTAGCAAAGCTTGGGACGTCTTGTTGTTTTTGTTCCTTCTGATAGTTCCTTGTATAGCATGCCCTTGGGTATGCATCCATCTTCCGATCTGCTCAGATGGCTTAGCCAGCGCAGTCATCTGTGTTTGAGTAGGGGTGTCACACTTGATAAATTTACCCTATAAAGAACCTCTTTATTAGTAAATTTATCTTGCCATTGGCTGCTGAGTATGTGGTGTAAACAGCGCAGGTGGAAGCTTTTCTCTTGATGTGGATAAGCTGTCCATGTTTCCCCACCATACGTGAGAGAGCTGAGTATGCAAGCTTTGTACACTAGCCTTTTGGTCCTGATGGTAAGCTTTGAGTTGTTCCATGCTCTTTTAGTTAGCCTGCTAAAGGTGGTGGCAGCCTTTCCGATGCAAACATTAAGTTCGTCATCCAGTGAGAGGTTGGTAGTCACTGTAGAACGTAGGTGGCTGAACTTTTCCTATATAGGATCAAGCATACCACACACATAAGTGCTTTCATAGATGACACAGGGGTTTAATTCTCCCTAAATTGAAGCGGTGGTTTTTTAAAAACCCCGCTTCAATTTAAGGCAAAGTAAATAATTGCATCATGTACACCCATGTTGGAGCCTGATCCTTACCTGCTTCTCCAGCAGTGGGGAAGGGAGAGCAAGCTGCTGGTGGGTGGAGCAGTCCCTGAGCTGCCGGGGGGCTGGCGTTTCCCTCCATGGCAGTGGCAGCTCCCCGCAGGTGGCAGCCACCCGCAGGCACCCGGCTTGGGCAGTCCTGGAGGGAACCACAGCCGGAGGGGGAAGCACTGGGCCCCCACACAGCTCAGGCAGGCAGGCAGGCTTCAGAGGGATAAAAAAAATCAGTCTCGCTGCCTTTTTTTTTCTTCTTCTGTGGAGCCTGCCTTCCAAGGCTGCTGCTGGGCTGCCTGCACGGGCTACCTGCACAGCCCCTGAGCTGCATCGGGTGCTTCCCTCCACAGCTGTAGGGTAGAAAACTAAAACGCCTTAGAGGTGTTTTATTTTGCAGCACCCCAAAGTCATTTGCTGCGTCCCAAAGTCATTTAAGGCGGATTACGCCACTGAATGTGCTACAGCAGCTGGAATTAACATGTAATACGCCACTGAATGTGCAAAAAGCAATGCCATTAAAGCAATGCAAATGGTATTTGACCTACTTTAAACCCACTAAAAAGTGTTGTCTACAGACAGCCAATGCTATTAACTATTTGTGTAGCGCTACTGGAGTTAATTTCCTTTTATAGGTCTGATTCTCCTCTCCCTTCCATCAGGTAAGTCAGGATACAAAGCATATAAAAGGGAAGTCAATCTGCAGATAACCCACCTTCAGCAAGACTGAAAGCATCCATTTCATTATATTCACTGACCCTGATTCAGTAAAGCACTTAAGCATGTGCTTTAATCTATTCCTATTCAGCGGATATTGAGCACTTTGAGCAAACTCACTTCACTATGGAGGTGGATAGACAAGAGACACAAAGCTGTGACCCAGCATTACCAGGACCCACTCCTCCTTCCTAGAACTACAGTATTTGCCATCTCTGCAGTCGATGCAGATCTTGAATTGGCCTCCTCAGCCATCTCTGGACTCACCAATGACTTCCCTATTTACTAGAAGACTGTTGTTCTCATATTGAGGATGACGATGATTCAGTACAACAAAGCTCATGCCTAAAGGCTTTACTGAATCATGGTATTATGATTATTGAATTTCAGTTGCAGCTTAGCCATAAATAAAAAAGGAAAAGCTTTAATCACAGACTAATTTTTATAAGTACTTGTCATAACCATTCACATTCAGCTGTAAGCTTGAAGAAAACTTTTGTAGTCCTCACGAGCAATGTTATTGTGACTACATAATAAAAGCAGAAGTGCCACCTTTTCCACAGTTTAATTAGAAGTACCAGATGTGGTGCTGTCTAACTGCTGTCAAAATATGACACTTCTATGTAAATACTGTGGCTGAGTCAATCAAATAAATACTTATAACCTTTTTAAAGCCTTTCCATTCTGTTTGGCAAGTTACGTTATTCTAATCCTGGCAAACTAGTGTCATTAAGAAACTCAAAAATATATATAACATTTTATATTTTGTAATAACCCATTACAGAGTGCTGCATTTATTTGCTTAATCACCAAAAACAATGTGCTTTGTTCACTTGGTATGCATAGGATGGCAATGACTATGACACGTTATGGTCTAATAAGGTTCTAAACTATATTAGATAAAAGTAACATCAAATCTTAGTAATATATGTCACTTCCATATATTTCTCTGCTATGTTATTTCTGCTAGAGAAGTAACATGGGATTGCATTTTTGGGTGGGCAAATTATGAGAGGCAAAATAGATATTGAAAGTTCTACTGTATTTTCTAGGTACTGGTATTTATGAAAATATAGTAGTGCCTAAAAGGGCTAAGATTATGTATCTGAAGAAAATAATGAAATAGCTGGCTTCTTACTTATTTTAAATAAATTATTTAAATTTTAAATTACAGTAATATAAGTTTAGCTTTTAGGAATTTCTTGAATGTTGCTTTTGCTGTGGCTTCTTAGGACTAGATTTTGGTATCTTTTTGAGGTGGGTTGGCATAACTGGGTGCATCTACATGTGTGTTTTACTGGAATATTGACTAAATCAATAGTACAGCATCACTGTCTACACATGCACCCATATTAGGGTGCAGTAAATTAAATAACTCTGCTATAGGATAGCACTGCTCAGGACAAGTACTATCCTACCGCAGAGTAATTTATGCTGCTGCAATGCATGTGTAGAAGGTGACCAAGGCTGCCTGCTGCCTAGCTGCATACTGTAGAACCCTCATGCCCCAGCCAGCTCCCCCGCTGCGCAATGCCTCCACCAGGAGCCCAGAGCTAACCCCATGGGTCCCCTACCAGTCCAAAGCTGCTCCGGCTCAATGTGCTGCAATCACTGGTGCACGTGTAAACACTGTACCTGGGAGCAGCTGATTCTGACCTGAGCTGCACTGGAATTTATTATGTCAGGGTAATTGAACATGTAGAATGCACTCACTGTGTTCAACAGATGATCCTATTAACTCTAGCGGTAATATCTGAGAAATGAGGTGCTATTCAATTTGAATAAGGGTGTAAAACATATGAAGTAGAGAAAATAGATAATTTAGTGGTTAAGGTGAGTCACCCAGTATGTGTCTTTGCCATATCTCCAGTTTATTTCAGGAAGACACCCCTGAAGAAGCCCTTTTCATCCTCTGTAAACCCAGAAATGGGCCAGTGAAGCTACTTCAGGAATGGCCCAAGCACCTGCTCTCAAGCACATGGGAAACAGGTCTCAGGAGTAACTATAGAAGGATGTCCTAAGGTCAGCTTCTTTCTTGTGTTTCCAGATTTGGAGCACATGAGTCAAGCAGATAGGCAAGGTGTGCTGGGAACCTCCTTGCTGGTATGGTGTAGACATATATTTAATTTTCCTGTGAACTAAGAACAAAAACATTAAGGATTGTGAAGCACTCAGATACTATAGTAATGAGGACAATATATATCATTGGACAAATAGATGAATTATTCATGTAGGCTTTCCTTTCACTTTTGTAGATACACAGGAGAATGTTTTTGAAGCTAACAGGGCTACTTACATATGTAAAGTTAAACAAGTGTGTTAGTATATGAAGTATCTGTCATAAACTGTGAGTGATTTGGGGTGAAGAGGCAAGCATCTATCTTCCAAAATTGGATTTAGGCACCTACAGTGAATATTAGATGGTATTTAGATGTCTTAAATTCAAAGATGCTATCCACTTTGACTAATTCCATTCAGCCATTGCCTAGTCCTATTCCTAGAGGAGCAGAAAGGGTCTTTACATGTTCTCTGGTGTGTGTGTGGGGGGGTGCTTTAATTACTCTTAGAGCCACTGTAATTAAAGCACCTGGGTGTCACGAATTTTCGGCATTCCGTGCTTCAAAATGGCCGTGGGGATGCTTTAAATAGAGCTCATTCAATGAGCTTTAATTAAAGAGCCCCCACCACCATTTTGAAGCATGGGGACACTGAATAAATGAGATGCAGAGGTTGCTGGAGCATGCTAATTAGTCCACTCCAGCAGACTCAGATAATCGAGTTAGCTCCAACACATGCTAGTTAGTATGCATTGGAGAAGACTTCCAGCATGTGTATAGGTGACCTGAAATTCCACAGGTGCCTCAATTTTCAACACTAAGGTTCCACGTGTGCCTGAAGTCCTACATTTGCACATGCCCAGTAGTACCTTCATTTAGGCTGAATAGTTTAATGCATCTCACATATCTTAGCCTCCTCAGGTCCCATAAACTAGGCCTCCCTCTGCATCTCCTGCTTCAGGGGCCCAATCTTGTAGGGGCTGGCAGAGCACACCAGCAGGATCAAGTTCCTCCCAAAATGCCATGGCAGCCACCACTTACTTCTAAAACACAACTGAAGGAGGAGACAAAGACAAGCCTCCTTGTATACATCAGCCCAGTAACTACTTGCCCATGATATGGGAGACCTCAGTTTAATCCCCTTGACTATCTGAGGGATTCAAACCCACATCTTCTACATCAGAGGACAGTGTCAAGCTGGAGTAAGAGTGTGTACAGGGTTGAATGTACTCTCAAACCTCCCTGTCGAAACAGTTCAACTTGTATAAAGAAAGCCAGTATGTATTGGGCCAAGAGCACAAACATGAATGAGCATGGCTGTATCCTATTAATTACAGCATTTTTCTGGAGAAGGAGCCCTAGATTCACATTTCTGCTCTGAAGACTGCTCATATATTTTATCCAAAGATTGTTTTTAATGTCGAAGTCAATGACCTATAGGCCTTGGTCTGTGTGCTGGATCCAACTGCAGAGTGATTGGATCCAGCCAACAGAGCTGGGGCTTGGGTGTTATTCAGTGGTGGGAGCTTTGCATGTGCTGCACCACACAACACTGTACTATGGCTGGGCAGAAGGGAGGTTTCTCATGCCTCAGCACAGCTGGGTGGCAGGACAGGAAGAAGTGACAGCTGAGTTTTAGTGCTGGCCTTGCTAGGACCTGAGCTGGGCCATTCCAGCATGCCATCACAAAACATTCCTGACCATTGGTTTCATGTATATTAAAAATCGTGGGCCTTTGGGCAAAATAGGGAATGGAACCCTACTCCTCCACCCCCGACTGAGTGCTTTAACCACTGAGTTGTTCCTTCAGCTGTGTTTTGCAAGTGCCTCCCTTTGGGAGAGTCTTCCAGACTGGGAATTCCTACCAGAGGAAGAACGCCCTGGTGGCACTGAGTAAGTGCTCGAAGGGGAAGGATTTCAGACACACCTTTGTCCTTGGCATTTCCTATCTGCTAGCTTAGGCAGTGCTCCTGCTCCTGCTCAGCATGCTAGATTTTATGTGAGGCATCTAACTCTCCCCACACATCGGAAGCCCATGCATTTAACCCAGAGCTGTGGATTCCACTACAGGGGCCAGGTCTGTGAGAGTGAGGCATTGTAGCCCTCACTGTGGTGTCTAAATCTGTTTTTGGAGCTGGACCTAAAATGTCTGTTTGTACAAAGGTTTGTTTGCTGTGCCAGGGCAATGACTATTGTGTTAGTCATAGCAATCTCTAGAGATCAGAAAAGAGGAAAGTGCTGAATAACCTGTGACTCAGCTGTATTATGATTTTTAAGTACATATTAGTACACCCACTCTCCTGCTACACCACTCATCCCTTCATTCTACACCTACACTTATACCCACACAACACCAAATCCAATCAGTTGCAACTAACTTTTACTAGTTGTTACGGACAATGAAGTGTTACTCATGTCTCTGACCCCACAGTTTGCATAGCCATGAAAGGTTTCCTACTTTAGAACTATTTAGTTTTTTGTACAGTTTTTGTACAGTGTACAGTTTTTTGAGAGAAACTATAATGATAGAAATCAGCAAGTTTAGAGCAACTCTGTAAGGTCCACATTCTCTGTATGTTGTAATTAAAACTATTTTTTGTCTTCTTATTTATCAGGAGTTACCCACAGGATTTTTATGGAAGAGAAAAAAATGACCTATCAGGTGGTTTCTGTGGTAGAAGCTTGAACATTTTTTTTCTAAGGACAACTTTGTTTCTGTTGGCATTCATCTTAGATGAAGTTAATAGTGGGTGGAGGCTTCCTAGGAAGGAAATGTGTAGGGGTAAAAAATTAAATTGTGGTGGATCACCACCCAGTAGGGCCGTGGTGGAAACCCTGAATAACTGGCTGAATGTTGTGGATTATAGAAGTTTGGGTCATCTTAAACTAGAATTTCAGCGAGTGTAGAGTAATGCAGAAAAGCCTATTTGTGCACCTTTCAGTAAGGTAATATATTTTCTCATGCAGAAATACGACAGGACTTTTTTCACTAGAACCAGATTCTTCCTACCTTACTCCTATTGAGAAGTTTGTTAATGTAGGAGTATTCCCTCTAAAGAGGGAAGGGGTGACGTGGAGTAAGATCATAAATATATAAAAGTGTCATAATCTGATCCCAAAATGCAGATTAATTTCATAGTTTCATAGTTTCTAGGGTCAGAAGGGACCTGAGAAGATGATCTAGTCTGACCCCCTGCCATGGCAGGAAAGAGTTCTGGGGTCAAATGACCCCAGCAAGGTGTCTATCTAGCCTCTTCTTAAAAACCCCCAGGATAGTAGCCTGCACCACCTCCCTTGGAAGTTGGTTCCAGACCCTAGCCGCCCTGACCGTGAAATAGCGCCTTCTGATGTCTAACCTAAACCTACCCTCTGCTAGCTTGTGACCGTTGTTCCTGGTCACTCCTGGCTGTGCTAGGGGGAACAGTGACTCCTCCAATGCCTTCTTATCCCCCCTAACCAGTTTGTAACAGGCCACAAGATCCCCCCTCAGCCTTCTCTTGTGGAGGCTGAACAGGTTCAGGTCCCGTAGTCTCTCCTCAT
>NW_017729022.1:23801008-23823505 GCF_001723915.1 Gavialis gangeticus | reverse complement strand
TTGGCCCAGGTGTGCCTCCCCCGGGGCCCGAGGGGGGCCCAGCAGGGAGGTGGCTGTTCAGGTCCCTACTTAGAAAGACGGAGGCAAAGAAATCATTAAACATGTTAGGTTTGTCGTCTGGTGTGACGACCAAGTTTCCCAACGCGTCCTACAAGGGCCCCACATTACCTGGGACCTTCTTTTTACCCCCTATGTATTTAAAAAAAGTCTTCTTATTGTCCTTAATCTGGGAAGCTAGTCCCAGTTCCATCTCTGCCTTGGCCTTCCTAACTACCAAAATTTTGTGCTTTTATTTGTGATTTATAAGATATATGATGACATAAGCAACTCTGCATGGGAATACCACAGAAGTATGATCAGATGGCTAAAGATCTCCCAAATATATTAAAAATGGATAAAATAAGGAAGAAAAATCAGGGGCCAGATCTTCAACTGGAGTAAATCAGTGTCGTTCCTTTGGTTTAATGATGTTATGCTGATTTACAGCATCTGATGATCTGGCTGGAGCCATCTTCATCTGGACCAGTACAAGTAATTAGACTCATATGAAACCTGCATATAAGATGGTGTGTCTTTTACCTGGTATAGGCTATCTCTGCTGTGCAATTGGCCAGAAAATGGTAAATATTTTCATTAAAAATGCAGAAGAAAAAGGAAATAGTCTTCATTTATTTTTTTTTCATATTTAGAAATGTTAGAGAAGTTCACAGTAGCTGCTTTTGTAATGCAGTTTCAAAGAGAGAGATGTAAAAGTTACACTGAAGCCAGTTTTAGAACTCATTGTTGGAACTGGCCATGTTGTTCTTTGTCTTTACTCTCTCTTTTAATCACGTGGGTATTACACGGTCTCTTTCTGGGCTTCTCTCCTGAGCTATTGAAAGACATTTTAACGTGCATAAGAGGGGAGAGCAGCAGGTTATAAAGTAAACCCCAAACACATTTAGGGAAATGCTTTATGGCAAAACAATTTTGTATCTTTGCAGTGCAGACTTTGGTTCAAAGTACAGTCCTTTGAAAACTCAGCAACGCTGCATTCATGTTAGAAGTGAGAGATTCAGACATTAACTTAGCTTAATTTTCCCATCTTTATTTTTAGCTAAGCATTATTCTCTAAATCTAAAGGATGTCCTATCCCATTAGTTTGTCATGTAGCTGTGTAATACAATTTGACAATCTAAAAATCAAATGCCAGGACTAAAATCATGGATGAGTTGATTTTTCTACCCTAAGGGCCTGATCAAAGTCTGCTGAAGTCAATGGGGATCTTTTCATTAATATCAGTGGGCTTTGGATCAGGTTCTAAAAGCCTGGAATTATGCATGTTCTAGAAATTTACTAATTACAATGAACAGTGTTTATAGAGGGCTTCATAAATACAATATTCTTCTAAGAGAAAGCCTTTAGTGTGGAGGTACAGAGTTTCATTTCAGTGACTGTTGTCTTGATATTATTTTACACAGAGACATGACTTCACTATTATGAACAATAGCACCGATATCAACTGAACTACTCATAATAATAAGGTTAAGCAAGTGCATATGCTTTCATAAGATCAGGGCCATACAGTAAGTGTTTCTGCCTTGAAAAGTTTACCTTTTTTAGGTGCTTGGAGAAGTAGATTATCTTGTACCATTTTTGGAGGAGATATAAACTGGAGTGTATTGTGTAAAGCAGAATTGCAGCTGAACTGTTTCTCTTTTTTTGTGGTTGCAATTTGCAGGCATAAATTTATGCCTGTGTTTTTCCTCACATAATTGTATTGCAGGCCTAACTAGAAGTACTTTTGCTTTTAGATGCGATATCTTTTATTAGACCGACTGAGTAGTTGGAAAAAAGTTCTTAGCAAGCTTTTGGGTGCAGTCACCCTTCTTCAAGCCTAGGGAGACTCAAGAGAAGCTAAAAATGTGACAAGATGTCAGTGAAAATATAAATAGGTAGAAATTAAGAAAAAAAAAGTTAAAGCAAGGAAGTGGAGAGGGGAAAAGCAAGGGGAAAAAAGCCAAAGATGAGTAAGGGAGACTCTACAGACCTGGTAATACAAGGTAGAAAAGAGGCTGTAAGTGAAAAAGGAAATGGCTGGAAATTAGGAAGACAGAGGGCAAAAAAGGAGAGGGGGTGGGGGGAAAACAAATCATAAAAGGTCAGGTCTGGCAGGTACCTGGTGAGTCAGATGTCAGGCAGGTTGTAATGTGTCATAAATCCAATATCTATATTGAGTCCATGATTTTTTGTATCCAGTAGATTTATGAAGTGAAGTTCGTAGGCTCATCTACAAAAGGTGTTGTGTAAGTTCCATTTGAGGATTAGAACTTTTAATGCATTTGAAAATTGCATAGGCTTTCTATTATTACTACTAGCAAATTGCCCATCAAGAATGACGGAGGCAGACAGGGACAGAGTCCCACGTCCAGCCCCACGCCCCCCCACCGCTACAGGTCCAGCCCGTTCCACACCCCACCCCACTGCTCTGGGTCTAGCCCCACTCCACACCCCTCCCCGTCACTCCAGGTCTAGCCCCACTCCACCCCGCATCCCCGCCACTCCAGGTCCGGCCATGTTCCACGCCCCCCCGCCGCTCTGGGTCTAGCCCCGCTCTACCCCACTGCTCTGTATCCACCTGGCCCACATCTGCCTCCCCCACCCTGCCGACTGTTCTGGGGGGCATTGGAGCCAGGTGGCAGGAAGGTGCTGTCACTGTGGTTCCCTACTTTGCCCTCAGGCAGGGAGGTGGGGGGAAGCCCCACTGCTTGGGCTGCCAGGACATGTTTGCTGCTGCCACAAACTTCCCCAGCAACTTGGGCATGAGCAGCCCAAGTGTGCAGCCAATCGCCACCCGCCCTTTTGGCAGCAGATGCGCAGTTGCCCAAAAGCATTATGGACAGACAGACACACAGACAGACTAAGCCTTTTATTATATTAAAATTCTGTGACTCCATAGGGATCACTTACACTCCAATTTGTGAACATGTTGATGTCACACCTGTAGTCCAAGAGGAACTGCAGATGCTTTGTTTGAATTAAAATGATGTTGTACTTTGGTGCTGCTTTGTACAGTGGGTCAAAGGTTTGGGAAAAAGTTGTTCACAACCTGTGAAGCATAATTCATGTAACATTTAGAAATATTTGATGGAGATAGAAGTGTTGAATGTAAGGTACTAATGCACAGTTAGCTCACCTTGGATTTTGCCTAGTGTTATAGTGGATTGAAAGTCAGTTGCATAAAAAATTCTTTATTGTATTTCCTATTGGTTACTAGTCAGTCACTTTAGCATAGTATCCATCTAGGAATTTGTCCTCAGCATGACCAGTCATCTCAGACACAATGCTTTTAGGTAATTTCCCAGTATGTAAAAGACATCTTAAATGGAGTGAATTGCATGAAGTTCGCTACAAGTAAAGATAACTCTTTCCTTACTATAAAGATGCTGACAGATCTCATGATGCATTATCTGTTACAGTATTGGACCTCTGGGGAATCAGTTTCTTGAACTTAGTGAAGGAAAATGGAACAGCAAAGTAATTGGTATTGCAGCTGTAAACAGCTGTTTTCCTGGCTGATAAAGGGAAGAGGGGAAAATATTTATTTCTATGTTAAATCTTATTAAAATATGCTAATCTATAAAAAGTGAAAACAAACTGTAGGGGAAACCTGCAGGAGCAGATACTAAAAAATTTCCCATTGCTGCCAGAATGTGGAATTGGTCATATTTTTTTGCTAATTTACTGATCAGAGGTAATTTAGAGATCATTTGAAAGGATGAAATGGAACTGGGCATTCAAAGCATATGCCAAATAGATAATTGGTTTATCTGCCACCTATGTGCTATTTAGTATCTATGTTACAGAGGCAGTCATATAACTTTCAGTGCTCAGTTCTTCATTTAGATGACTTCACTCATTTCTCTTTCACTACTAAACTTCCACTACAAATAATACATAATGAAAAGGCCATAGTACTCCTTGGTGAGGCAGGATCATAAGGCAAACGGCCTTTACTCTTAATCCCATACAAGCAACCAGGTGGGAGGGAACTTGTAGCAGCCCCAATGGTGTCAGTCTCAGCACTTGCAGCACGATGCACTCTTACTCCCCTCTCCTGATGTCCTAGGGTTGTCTCTAGGGATGCATTTGTGATTGGGTTTTAAGTTCTTTTCTCTCTGACATGGCTAAAATTTCTGTATCACAGGCATTCATAACCTGATGCCACAAGCTAGCTCTGGTAATACAGATCTGATGCACAACACCATGTTTAATAATATTATAATTATTTAACATTTGTATTACCATAGTGCCTAGTAATCCTAGTCATAGATCAGAATCCCATTGTGCTAGGCACTTCTCAAGCATGCTGTAATGTCATCTTTATGAAGTTACAACTTGATAGAAAAAAAGAAGTGTGGGGGGGAGAAGTTTGTTTTGGCTGAGGATCAGAGCATACTTAGCTTAAAAACACCCACATCTATGGTCAGTTAGTTCAGCCTTTATCATCTTTTAATTTGGAGCTAGAGGACACTGACCCAAGTTTAAACAACTCATAGGTTTATCGCACGTCCATGTTTTTCAGTGCCTCTATTAATTGTCTTTTCTCACTGAATTCTGGAGGACAAGCAATGGTATAAACAGTTTTAAAGGAAAGCCCTCATGACCATAATGATTATTACAACTCCTTGCTTTCAGAAGCTTGACTGTCTTTATCCCAACCATGCAGTTGATCCAATAAAAGATATCACCCACAAAAAATCCTGCCTCCCTTTAAAATTCTCTTAACTTTGAAGTTTCATTTCCAGTACCCCATTAATTAATTCTGCAAATGAGATCATTTGACAAGTCTGGTTCTTGCCCATTTGAGAGGCCCTAATCCTCCTTGTCTGTTATTTTAATTAATTAGTCTTATTATTTGATTCAATACACACAGATGACTAGACCTAATTAAAAAGCGAGTAAATTTACAAGCTATCTGGTTACAGCAGCATTAGGACTAATGAGTTTATTAAGTGCTATATGAAGACATTATCAAGCTCCCTATAAACAGGCTGTAGCATGTTTAAAACACTCATAACTGAGGAAAACAGGCTCTGCCAACTGAGATACTGTATCTGTACCAAGAGCATTTATTTCAAAGATCATAGCTAACATTAGGGGAACTTCATACAGGCATGCTTTTAAAATGTAAATGAGAATATCTACTGATCACATAAATTATATTGCATTTACATTACACACTCAGTATTGGTTTTATATGTTGAATTAAAGAAAAGAAAAAAACTAACAGGTTTTTGTTGCTTACCCTACTTTAGAGGATATTTCTGGTTGTAGGTGAAGTACTGTTTCTATAAAAGTGCTGGACTATACTTATTCAACTGAATAATCACACTGAATTCATTTAGCAACAAGTAAGGTTTTCAGGGTCTGGCCCCTGTGCCTGTGTACACATGTTCAAATAACCTGGGAGAATTCTCTGGGAGGGATCTGGAAACACATGAACAGATATTTGAATGCTGAGCCTTAGAAGAGCTAAGAGTTTGCAGTGCTGATGCTGCATACCCAAAGTGCGGGGCACTTGTACACACAAGTCAATGTGCTTTGTAGGCTCCCTCAGTCTGTCTGGTGACAGAATAGCAGCAGTGCACAGGGTAGTCCTGATTGGCTGACCTAGACTGCTCATGATCAGCTTGCGTTTCCCTGCAGAGCAATATAAGATTGTAAAGTGGGGCATATTCTACTCCCTGCTTGGCTAGAGTAGTAGAGTACAGCTCAGTAGTGATGCATATGGGGTGCACGGGGGTGCACATGCACCCCCTGAGAGTGCTAGTGTACTCCCTGTCAGCCAGCGTTCCTGGGCAGTGGGGGGCAGGTAAGAGCGCTGGTGCCCCCCCTGAAAGCACTGGCAGGGGAGTGCACCAGGAGAAGCGATCCCCCTGCAGGCAATCCTGCTGACTTAGAAGTGCCAGCGGCATGCTGCTGCCAGTTGCATGTCAGCAGGATCGGCCTCAATGGGATCGGCTGTGGGGGGACCCTCCCTGGTCACTGACTGTCCAGTCAGGGGGTGCAAGTGCACTCCCCAACTCAGGAGGCACCAGTCGCCCATGGTATAGCCTGAGTTACACACTGTCTCTTAGGAAGAGGAAGAGAACAGGGGCAAAACACCCTGGGATGCGGGAGGACTACTCTGTAACTTCTCTAAGAAGGGTAAGTTTTGCAGCTATTTGCACTCTCAGGAAAAACTTTCCTGAGAGTGATTTAACCCTGCTTGTTCCCAGGTTATTTTTCTCCTGGAGTATCCACTTTTTACTCTGGGAGAAAAAGCCTGAGCATCTGTATACTTGTAGTTTCTCCTGGGAGAATAGTGACTCTCCCAGGAGAAACTGAATGTCTGTACATGGCCTGTGTTTTCACATGAGACTTTAAAATGTTATGTACTTAACTGGCAGACACAGGAAATTTTTAATATGCTGAAATAAAATGTGCTTAAATAACCTTCCACAATACTCTTGCATTTTTAACTTTGCTTGTATTGAGAACCAGCAATCACTTTTAAGTTTTAATAAGTTTCATATGTGTTGTAGTGCAACTGTGTTTGGTTAATTCTAACCTTTAATTAGTAGCTTCTGGATTGGTGTATACCCCAGACATGGAGATGTTATCAGTGCGAACTAAAAGCTATGTGTGTTACTCCATAACAGATCAAAACAAACTTTGTGTGCTCTGACAGCATTAAACCCCACTGAGACCTGATGCAGGAGATAGTTTTTTACTTGCAAAAGAAAATGTAATTCACAAGCCCTTGCCAGATGTTGCCTCCCCTCAAACCTTTAGCTTTATTACACATCCACTGAGTAGGTGGTCACCTGAGGTAATGCTGAATGTGCCCTATAAAGCATTTTAAGCTAAATAATGTCTCACTGTTTCTAAGGGAGTGAATATTATACCATAGAAAAATGTTTGCATTTAGTATGGATAGCTCACCACCGATTTCCAGACTTCTGAGAAATAATTTGGGCCTTACTGAGGCTCTGCAGGGGTGGAACTAGTTGTAGGATCAGTGCTTTTGGCTGAAAACTATATGTTTGAATTGATATATTTGTATCTCCTAAATACTTGCATTACAAGGCAAAATTCCTATTGAATCCCCTCTCTGAGGAGAATACAGCATAGTTTTAATCCCCACACAAAAGAGAGGGAGAGGAGCTAGAGACTCCAGGAAGTCTACTAGGAACTTGGCTATTGCTAATCAATTTTGCATGGAAGTGCACAGATACTATGATAATGGGCAGCAATATAAAATCCTTGTATAGAAAGACAGTGAAGTGTGTGTGAGGTTGGGTTGGGGGGGGTGGGGAGGAGAGGGAAGGTGAGGAACATCTATAAGAGAATTCATTTTAAATATTCCCTGACGCATTTTTTATTCAAAAGGAAATATTCATTGAACACAATGTAAATTTCAGCTAGGTGGGAAGAAAAAATGGATGTATAGCTGTTCATCTCCAGGATGCTATTAATGTGTAGAGAGCCAACATGAGTTTGCACTATTATTAAAGTATTATCATTAGAGCGGATTCAAAATTGTTTTCCCCTTTCCTTGTGGAAAATTTGAACAAAAACATTAAAAATTTTCAACAAAAATGTTGAAATTTTTTCATAGAAAGAAGAATACTTATGCAAAAACTTGCATTCAGTTGAAATTTTCCATTGAAAACAGTTTTGATGGTAACTTTTTGTCCAGCTCTGCTTATAAAGTATCTGCATGCTGACTTGGAAACCACTGTTATGCCTTTATGTAGTCATTTTTTCATGGCTGTCTAGCAGAATCTACCTATAAAAGGAACATCTACATTTTAAGATGCAAGTGCAGCTTTTTAATCTGTTATGACCTTATACCTTATCAGTGTGGCAAATGAAAACTGCAAATATTTTTTACCTGATGAAAATCCTTAAGATATAGTTTTTGAGTAAATGTAATAGCCAGCCTCTGGAGTGTTGAAAGGTTTTTAAATAAAGTTTTGACTCTGAATATACATGATATAGTTACACTATGCTTATGCTAAGATATATGAATTGTCTCTATCACATGTTTAGAACAAGCCTGTGAACATCTTCAGTTCAGTGATGTTTACAAGATCTATTTTGACCATTTCCAACACAGAGTTAGTGCTAAAGTAATAGACTCTGGAAACAAGTATGCTTGGGAGGTGCTGATTCAGCAAAGTGCTTATGAACCTACCTCTTCCTATGTGAGCCCCCCATTGAGTTCAATGCAGCAACTCCTGAGCTATGGTGTTCACCTGTAGGAGTTAGACTCTTTACCATATTGCAGACTAAATGTAAGTGATTTCCTTGAGATAAAGTTTAAATGTTAAATGCTTTTAGATGATTCTGTTGATGGTTATAGACTTACTAGATTATTTTGATAACTAATCATCTAAATTATTGCTAATAAAACATACAGTTGTTAGCATGGATTCTTTCTTCTGTAAAACGTTCGGTTTTGCCTTTGTTCCTTGGGTTGGTTCCTTCGGGGCACTGGAGTTGGTATCTGATGACAGAAACAGTCATGACAGTAGTTTAAAATTAGTTATACAGTAGGTATATTGCCAGTTAATTAAAGTAAAACTAGTGTAAATTTTATTCCTTTGTGTGGGAGCTCCATGGGCACCACTTTCAGGACTAGGCTTTTCAAATGGTTTAATAAGAAATTCCCAGTAAGGGTCGTATCCCCATTTTTTTCACACATCTCAAACTTTTGTAGAACCAAATAATCACATAGCCTAAGAAAAAATGTTTTCTTTCATTGGCACCAAGAGCAAATTATTTTTTTAAACTGGCTTTTAGGATCTCCAGTGCTAATTTGTGTGTGTGAACAAAGCAATAAAACGTAGCAGACTAACCCAGGCTTAGCTCTGAGGTTTGGGAATAAATTTTAAACCCCTTTTGAATTGTCTCCTTGTTTTTCTCCCCACCCCCACTTTTATATGCAGTCTGAAGGAGCCCTAATAAGTTCTGTTCAAACAGCCTCTGAATCATCATTTGCTATATTTACTTAAAAATTGCTGAAACATTTTCTTTGTGTGGTATTTCATCTTTTCCCTCATGGTCATCTTCACAAGAATAAAATTTTATTAATCTCTTCCTTTCAAGGATTTTCAAGTCCTTGACAATAACTTCACAGCACAAAAAGTGTTCTGGTCAAAATCATAGGCCAGCTGTAACTCACAACCAGTTCCAGGAGATTTCCTCCTGAGTGGTGATGGATGAGTGGCTTTTTATTTGTTAATTATGTTGTTTGCCTCCAGAGGATTATATTCAAGCATATTAATTACAGTAGAAACATTTTCAAGAATGACCCATAAAACCATCATAATACACAAGCAAAGCTGTAATCAGACTGTTATATTCAATCAAGCAACTCAGATTGGCAGCAGGTTGGTATTTTTACACTAGTTATTGATTGCAACGACAGTTGTAGTCATTGCTCAGGTGACAGTACAGTGGTACAAATCAGCAAATAAAATGTCAGCTTCCTTTACCATGACATCTTGCACAACTCTTTTCTGTTGACAGGAATGAATTGCTTCTTTAAAAGTTAATTTTTCTGTGAGAGTAACACCATTAAAATCAGTCTAATGCTCCTAGCTATTCCACATACTGCCTGTAAGTAATTTAAGTCAGGTATTTGTGCTTGTAACAATTACTTCCTAAAACTGAAGCCTGGTCCCAAAGAAATCAGTAAGAGTTTTGCCATTGATTTCAATGGCATCTGGACAAACCCGCAATTTCATTTTGTAAGATTACGTGAAACTTGATGTTCTTCTCTGAACATTATATAGAAATGATTTTCTATGCTTAGTAGAAATAACCTACATTCTTTGTCAGAACTGGGCCCCGATCCAGCAAAGCACTTAAACACATATGTATCTTTAAGAACTTTGTTGAAATCAATGGGACTGCTACTCACATGCTTAAAGTCATGCATGTGTTTAAGTGTTTTGCCTTGAAGAAGTCCTTTATATCATGTTGAGTTCCAAGTGCATTTACTTATTACATCACTGTGCTATTCTTGGCACTGAATGAATTAATAATTGAGACATGGGAAAGTCAGGCAGAATCCGATGGGGGAGTGGGGCACTGCATTCCATTCAAATAAGGACATGGTAATTAGGTAATAAGGATGTTAGAAGCACAAAGCACATAAATAGTAATTTATAACAGGGTAGTATAGCTGCATGACATACTGTTCATTACAGTGTAGTATGTGGGGAAAAGGCCAAACTGGTACCTAGGTAGAATTTAGCCACAGCAGTCTAAAGACTCGGTCCAGAGGACCACCATTTGATTAATGCCTATATTTTGGACCACAAAGTTTTGTAGGTGCTTAAATTTAGGCTTTCATTTCCTCAGGGAAAACTCTAAGTTGAGCAGCTAGATACCTAGCTCCTGCCTAAGTTCTGTTGCAACCCAAATATGAAGTGGAGCTGTGTTGACGCCCCCAGATGCACCCAATCTGGTTAGGTGTGCCAGAACACATGTACCACCACCAGCAGCATCAAGTCCGTCATGAAGCACGCAAGGCAAGGTCACTTTCATTTAAAAATATGCCAAAAGATTGGAAGATGTTGCTGTCAACATAGCAATCAGAGCACCCACTGGGAAAGCAGAGACCTGTGTTCCAGGCTAGCTGTAGCCTGGGAACCTGAATGCCTCTGGGTGAAGCTGAGCCATTGTGTAGTCAAGAGTGCAACTGTTATGGGGCAAGCAAAAAAAGGTATGAATCTGCAGCCTAGGCGGTTGGGACATCCATCCAGGAGGGGAATGTCTGAAGTTTTGTCCCTGTCCTCAGGATGACTCCAATTTTATTCAAAGATTGCCTAGCGTAAAATACATAAACAGTCCTCAGAGATGAGACCAGAACCATGGCCAGGTCTCTCCCCCTGGGCTACAGAGCCAGGCTCCCTTTTCCTTGTTCTCCTTCTAGCTTCATGATTCTTGCATTCTGGCTGCAAGGTGGCTCCTAGCTTTAGCAAGAGTGCTGAAGTGTAGTCCCTCACCCAGCCTCTTCTGTAGCCTCACAACTAGACCCTGGTGTGGCAGGTGGGCGTTGTACTAGAGAACACTATTACTTTTATGCAGTGTCATAGCTGTGCACAGCAGTTTCAGGGAAATGAAAGACGGGGTTCTTTCCCTGAAGACTTTTCAGTCTAAATTAGATGCAAAACAGGGGAAGGTAC
This sequence comes from Gavialis gangeticus, assembly GCF_001723915.1. Taxonomy (NCBI): domain Eukaryota; kingdom Metazoa; phylum Chordata; order Crocodylia; family Gavialidae; genus Gavialis; species Gavialis gangeticus. The sequence goes on along the minus strand of NW_017729022.1, from coordinate 23,812,283 downwards.
TAAAAAGTATGTGGACAGGGGATATGTTTGGCAAGGGTTACACTATGAAAAATCATTAGGTAAGCTTATTGGGCTCGATTTTCTTTTGGAGTTTGGCCCCTTTGTGCTACCCTCTTGCTGAAAATTGGGGCCAAGCAATTGGATTGGACCAGGTGAGAGTCCCCTTTGTTTGGGAAACTTTTGGTTGATGCAGCTCTTGTGTACCTACTTCCTACAAAACCATCCACCCTGGCTGTAGAGTGGCAACAGGATCTGTGCATACTGTACTCCAGCTGCCCCTACAGGGCATGAAGTCTCTTGGATAGTATTGTCAGTTGTCATTTTGCTAGTTATTGGTAATCATATTTATTAGGGTACAGCTTAAGGCACAACCATATCTAGGGACCCCATGTACTAGATGCAAACACAGAGAAGCAGACCGTCCTAGCCCCAGCTTGAACAGATGTGACACAGGTTGAGAGAAGCCATAGATCCCATAAGAAGAGTGAGCAATGAGATGGTGGCAGATGAGTTCCACAATATTCTTTGTGAGGATGGATTATGGGGGTGAAGAATTGCTAAATGGAAAGAAGTTAAGGGAGCTGGGCTGAGGAGAATAGGTTCAGAGAGGCAGGTCTGAAGTAAAGCTGTAGCTATGAGATAAATAGGGATAGTTGAAGCAAACTGCTACATGTGAGGGTAGCTCAGGAGCCATGCTTGGTGCAGGTTTACCTGGAGAATTCAGGAATTCTCCCTAATTCCCTTATGGCCCCTAAAGTGGAAATTTGATATAGCAGACATCTGGCCTGGCTTTTTAGCAACATAATTTGTTAGTTTCTATTTCATTTTCTGTGCTTTAATTTGTTAGTTAATTTAGTGAATATATGAAAATTGGGGGAAACCCTTCAAAAACCTTTTTAGGTCACCTTCATTCCTCCTAAAGGAGGAATGAAGAATGCGAATCTGGTATTTTTTCTCTTTTGGGAGATTCCTATGAAATAGCTGCTGCATTACAGACATTAGGGTACAGCTGGAAATAAACAGCCTTCCACTGGTGTGGAGGCAAACAAAAATAGAGGGTAACCTTCCTGACAAAATACAGGGATAAAATCCATGCACCTTTTGTACTGAAAGCAGTAGATAGGTGGGATGGGAAGGACTCAGAATTATCTACAGTTTTATGTTTGAATTCTGCTAATAATATCTCATCCTCATTTTTTCCACCATTTTGTTTTTCTTGTTATTCACAGGGTTTTTTTTAATATACTCCTGGTGTCATTTGTAATCTGATTGTAGAGACTAATCATTATAATATAAAAACTATAAATATCGTATAAAAAACTAGTGAAATCTTATATACTGAAAAGGCATAAGGTAAGTACTTCCTTCAACTAACACTTAAAAGACAACTTCAAATCTGATGAACCCTGCCAGCAAGATCTCAGTAGTGCCTTGGACACACACTGTTAAGCACACATCAGAGCAGCAGCACTTGCATTGGTAAGAGGATGTTTTGTATCCTGTTATTACAATAGCAGCCAGCTTCACTGCTGAAGTGAAGGACAACTTGCTGTTTCTATTATAACTGTGGATGGCTTGTAATAATTCTGCCGCCTTATCTTAACTAATAAATGTGTTTCACTGAGCTGGGTCTTAACATAAATTAAGGGCTTGATATGAAGCCCATTAAAATAAATGTCATTCTTTTCATTGACTACAGTGACTTTTGGATTAACTCCTCAGGCTGCAGACATTGACCTATGAGCGGTGCACTTCTCATGGGGAGTTCAAATGTATTGGCTATTACTTGCTTGAGCAAGATCTGATCCCATCTCATTATCAAGCCTTTGTGACATCTGCATCTCTGCAACATGTTTGCTACCTGGAGATGCAGAGACTGTTATAAGGCTTTCAAGCTTGTTAGACCATCTTGTACAGCTACTTATCACCACATTAAGGCTGAGACCCAGAGGAAAATTTGGGAGCAAGAGAATAAGTGGGAGAACAAAGCAAAAGAGATTCAAATGTTTGCTGACATTCACAACAGCCACAACATACATAGTTTCTTCAGCACAACCAAACCTATCTCTGGACCAAGCACACAAGGTCCTCTCTGAGGTCCAAGAATAGAAAAACACTCTTTAAAGACAGCTCCACCATTAATACACAGTGGAAGGAACACCTTCAAAAGCTACTGAACAAGATTCTAATGTTGATAATACCATCAAATTCATTCCACAAACCCCATTAAAGACTACTACCTTGCAGATCCATTAACTTACCAAGAGGCCTTGAAAGCCTTTGAGCATAGGAAGAACAACAAAGCACATGGTCCTGATAGAATACCAGCTGAAATTTATAAACAGGGTGGAAAAAAGCTCTCACCAACTACACATCATTATTATGACTATCTGGAAACATCAGCAGATTTTTAGTGACTTGAGAGATGCCGGAATCGTTACCATATTCGAGAAAGGAGATGGATCGGATTATAGAAATTACTGTGGTATTGCACGTCTGTCCATAGCTGAGAAAATCCTCGCCTGCATTCTCTTTACTGGGCTCACTTTCCTCACTGAGAAAATTCTATCCAAGTCCCAATGTGGTTCCAGACCACTCAAAGGTACAAATGGTTATGATCTTTGTTGCTAGACAGCTGCTTGAGAAATGCTGCAAGCAACACAAAGATCTGTATATGGTCTTCATGATCTGACTAAGGCCTTTGATTCAATCAACAGAGAGGCCCTGTGCAAATTCCTAATGAGATTTGGATGCCTGCCAAAATTTGTTCTCATTGTCAGACTTTTTTATGATGACATGATGGCAACCATCCTAAGCAATGGATCGGAGACATACCCTTTCACTATTCAAACTGGAGGCATGCAAGGATGTGTGATTGCAATACCCTCTTTTCCATTTATATCACAGCTATTTTGCATCTCATTGCTGATAGACTTCCATTTGGAGTCAGCACCCAGTATCACATGAACAGGAATCTCTTTAACATCAACCTGTTATGTTCCAAATCCAAGATAACCAACACCTCCATTACCGATCTTCAGTACGCTGATGACTGTGTCGCGTATGCCTACTCAATTGAAGAGCTCCAGGTCACTCTTGACTGCTTCTGTGAAACATATGAAATGCTTGGAATCACTGTCAGCTTCATAAAAAAATAAGCTACTTTATCAGTTCACCCCAAGCCAACCAGATGCTCCTCCATATATTACAATTAGAGAGCAATCTTTGGAGAATGTTGATCATTTCCCCTATCTGAGTAGCCAGATTTCCCAAAAAGTAAATGTAGACAACAATATTCAAGACCAGATAAAATCTGCCAGTGCTGCCTTTGGATGTTTCTGAAACCCAGTCTTTGATCATGACATCAGGACCCAAACCAAACTTCTCATCTACCGGGCTGTTGTCATCTCTATCCTGTTGTATGAGTGTGAAACTTGGCCTACGTGTTGGAAATGCCTGAAAGCTTTGGAACAATACCATCAGCAATGTCTTTGGAAAGTCCTCCCAACAATTGGAAGGACAAAAGAATGAATGCCACCATATTGGCTCACTGAAGCCATGTTTATACAGCACTGGTTTGCCTGATAACCAGCTCCCAAAACAGGTCCTGTACTCCCAACTCACTGAGGGTTACTATTCTAGAGGTGACCAAAAGAGGCGATTCAAGGACACCTTGAGGGACAATCTGAAGAACTACAATGTTAACATCAATATCTGGGAGACTCAAGCACTGACTCAGCCCCCATGGTGCTGTGATGTACTACAAGGCATTCATCATTTTAAGCAAACTTGCCTCACTATGGAGGCAAGTCCAGGAGGGACAAAGGAAAAGAACTGAGACTCAACATTGTCAAGATATGTTCTTTCCTTTCAGGACTATTGGTCACATCTGCAATTGAACGTGTGGATTTTGGTTCAGCCTCCTTGGGCATCTATGGACTGACCAGTGGCTTCCTTATCTACTGGAAGACTGTCATCCTTGTACTGAGGGGCTGTCAATGCTGTACAGAAAAGGAAGTTTATAAACAAAGCACATTTTTTCTTTTATGTGTTCAAAAATGTTTTAAAAATGGATGATTAGGTTAAAATGTTGTCTCTTAAGAAAGCATTTTTGGTTATGGCTGTTTTCCTCAGCACCATAAGCAAGGCAGTTCCTTAAATTACATATTTGCTGAGTTCTTACAAACAACATAAAATGGTGTTTATGTTTCTTGTTTTAAAACAGTTATTTCCAAACTATCTCTTCCTTTAAAAAGACTTCAGGGGAAAAAAAGAACAATAATCCTGTGGTAATTCCTTGTGCATGAACATTCCTGTGCCAGGAGGGCTCAGCTATTCTGTTTTTGGTGTGTGTCCACATGTGGCAGCATTCCTGCCTTCCACGTGGGAGATCTGAGTTCAAGTCCCAGCTGGTGTGACTTGGGGTGAGTGAGCTAACAAGGAGCAAATCTTCTTGCAGTGAAATGTGGGGGATTTTCAAAGGAGACTGGTAGGACAGGTTCCTAACTCTCAGTGGAATTTCTCTTTCCATTAGTCTTCTCACATCCACAGAGCTGCATCCTCCTCCTCCTCCAAGCCCCTACTTAAAACTCTTCTTTGCCATGTTGCCAAATGTCCTCCCTCCCAGCACCGAAAAATACCTGACTGGTTTGGAATGGTGCTGAGAGCACTCCTTATCGTGCTGACCATCATATCATGTCTGTCTGTCTGTCTCCACTGGCAGTTTATCTTAAATTGGAAGGTCTTTGTGGCTGGGACCACCTTTGTGCTCTGTATCTATACAGCACCAAACACAATGGGATCCTGAGCCATTGTGCAATATAAGCAATACAATAGGAGGTGGTTTTTACTGTGTGGCCTTGAAAATATCCTTCTCCTACTCTTTCCTCTCCCTTCACCCAGAATGCATGTAACATGATAGATCTTCTTTGTTCTGAAACATCATTCTGTTCAGCAGCTTGCAGTCATTCAAGCCCATGGTATTAGTTTTGAAGAGAAAGGAAGTTGGCAGAGCAACTTGTACTGTGCCACCAATGGTTGAAAACTTCACTGTATTGAATTAGTGAGGTGAATATCGAATTAAAGCTGCTGGCAGAAGGAGTAAATGTGAAAACCCTGCAGAAATCCTTGCAGGAGTTGCTAACTTCAGGCCTGATGCAGGAAGGCGCCTCTGTTCCAAAAGGGATCTTGCTTTACTGTGTTGAGCATACCATGGGAATGAAGGGGACGTTCTTCGGATAGGATAACTCAGCCCAGGGACGGACTGTGATTGAAGCAAAAAGTACTCTCAAAAAGGAAAGATGGCTACACACATGTTGTTTAGTGGTAGGGAAAACAAGGCCAGCACTGGAGGAGCAGGGAGGGGTAAAAGAGAGGGAAATTTCTACAGCTTGCAAGCCATCACGGCATGGTAATTCTCACCTGACAAATCTAGTTATCCGTGTTAGTCTGAAATCAGTCAGAAGGCAGGGTAGAGATGCACCTTTATAGACTGATTAAATAAGATGTATAGAAGGTGCACCTCTACCATGCCTTCTAAGTATCACCTGATCACTCTTTACAGCTTTCTTGTACGATCCTGCCCTGAACTCTTAGTTTGGTGACAGTAGTGTTTTTTCTAGGTGATGGTACATATGTTGCATGGATTACAAACAGATGTCGCCTTTGTCCCAGGAGAAAATGTCTTCTCCTGAGATAGAGGGTGTGTCTACATGAGACACTATGGCACAGTAGCTCGTTGCTACTGTGCCATAGCTCATTGCTACAGCACCGTAGCATCTAAAAATAACCATGCGGCAACAGGACTGCAGAGTAACACCAGTTACTGCTCACTCATTTAGTATTTGGTTAAGCGAGTACTAAATGACTGTGCAGTAACAACTGCACAGTCCACTACATGTGTAGACACAAACCAGTGATTAACAGTTTGTCCTGCACTGCTGGGAAGGATGTCTGAATGGTTGTCCCATGATATCATCTTAATGGACTGTGCTCAACACCAGCCCAAAGGAGTAGGGAGCACCTCACTGACAGTGGCCTCACCCTGACCTGCCACAACTAATCTGCTGTGTTTCATGGCCCCCATGGGACTTAGGAACCCTGGCCCCTGGCTGTACCCAAGGGCTGTTTGTCTGCGACTGCCCAAGCATGCTCCCATGCTTCCCTGGATCCCTAGGGGGAAAAGGTGACAGAAAACTTAGGATGTTGAAAATCAGCAGGGTGAATAAGCCTGCCTGTTGCCTTTGATGGCTTGGCAAGTTGTAACTTTTGTTGTGGAGTTCTTCATGCTATCAGGGCAGCAGTGTGGGAAATAATGAACTCCTTTTCATCCTCCTCTACTTTCCAGCCTAACACCTGCAAATGGTGGCAATGGCACCTCAAGAACAGATACGGGGCCAAGTACATGGTCCAAGACTGGTGCCCAAAAAGCTTCCAGGCAGAGATGGACCATCCACACAGAGATGGACCACACAGAGATGGACCAGGCATAACTGGTGGAGGCCAGGCATTCCTAGGTCATGAAGACCAGGCAATGGAGCATGGAAGAGTGGATGTACTGTTTCCAGTACTTGGTCATGGTCAGGCATGGGTTCAAGGAGTTGTGGTGAACTATGTGGCTTGGCAGGCACCATGCAGAGAATGAGGAGAGCTATGCAGCCATTGCTGAGTGAACAAATGAGATGCTAAGGGAGTCTGTGAAGGTGGAGCAAGAGTCTGTGGATTACCTTTTGTCTGCCTTGAAACTGCAGCCAAAGCCATTCTTGGTGCTCTCTGCAGCACCCCTGTATTTGACAGACAAATGAAACTGTCCACTGCTGCCTGGGAATACATGCTGCCACCAGGCTTCACTGTCCCCAGTGGTGGGCCTGGAAACAAGCATGTCCCTCCTGCTCCAGCCCTCAGGCAGGTGTACCCCATGGCCTGAACAGTCCTCCAGTGGTGGCTGCCGCCACCTGGGGACACACTGTGCAGTGGCAGGACCCAGTGTTCTCACTTTTACAGAGCACTGATGAGTTGCTTCTATGTAGGTTTACAGGGCCCCTGGACACAGAAGTTTGCATGCCACTGCTCATCATCCCAGGTGGCCATGTCAATCTGCTCCCACCAGTTGCTTCTCATCTCTCTGGGGCACAAATGCTGTGCCCCAATTTGGAGGTGCTCCCACACCTGTCCAGCCATACGAGCTCACCTGCAGCCAAAATGTTTTTAGGGTGGCACTAGCTGCTGCAGATTATGAAACAGGCACAGTCATGGACTGGCTATTGTTTGGTGGCAAGTACACATGAGTTTCTCCCCTGCAAATACTTCTCTCTAATTCTTGATGTGAATGGACGTACTAAGTGGTGGCCATCTGGGACCTCTGACATTGCTTTTTCCACTCAGCTTTGCTTATGAGTCCACAACACTGGTCCAGCAAGGTCTGGAAGGTGAGGACCACAAACAGATCTATGGTGGCTGATGGTGGTGGAAGCTCTGAGTCAGTCAGTGATGGCAGCAAAAATGTAGCAGAAATAGAGGTGGGAAGTCAGGGACAAACTGCACAGTGAAAATCTCTCTCTCAAAAAATTTGCCACACCAAAAATCCCTCTTTCAGAAATGTTGCCACCCACAATTAAAACACCCAGTGGCTGCTTTACTTGGCACTGATAGAATCAGAGGAACCTATGGACATTTGACAAGCACAAAGCACACTGTACACTGTGCTTGCTCAGGTCACCTGCTAGTAGAAGAGCAGCAGGGCATTCAGCCACACTTTAAACCCAATTAGAAGGATGTGGACGGGCCAATCCCCCTCATTTCTCCATTCTGGGAAAAGTCACAGCCCAACTGGTCCCATGACAAATATAATGTCTGTTGAAAGCCGCAGACACATGAGGAAACAACTCTCTGAAAAATAGCCTTTCTGACATAATGAGCAAAAAAGTCAAGTTTCAAGCTATTGCTGCAACTTGGGAGTATGCAAGGCTTTTGCCTTTGGACATAATCAAGTCAATATGTTCGGTACTGGTTTTTCCTTAAAAAGCAAAGTAAAAGCAGATGAAGTGTATTTATAGGCTCATCAGCCAATGAATGGATGAAAGGGAAAGAGAAATTAATAGGAAAATGCCAGCCAGGATGGAGGAGGGACTCATTGTGAAGTTCATGTCCGGACCAACTATTTGGAGTTAATTCTGGGGTCTCTTGATTTATACTGCAACTAGAAATTACACTTTACCTTTAGTGAATTTAAGAATAAAATGGTGAAAAAGGCAAGTTTGACTAAGATTCCTTACCCAGGCTACACCTTAGAAAGGAAGATACTTAAAGCTGGTCATTGGAAGGTCTGCGTTTGACCTGAAGCTCGAAAGCTTAAACAAAAAAAAAACAAGACTAGTAAGAAGTGTTGCAGTACTGAATTCTTTACCCAGCCTTAGATAACCTGTGTAGGAGTGAAAGCTAGAGATGAAGAGGAAAGAAAAATCAGGGAGAGAAAGCAGTGATTACCTATTTCTTTGTGCTCCCTCACTTTACCAAAAATACAGCTTTTGGAAACAAACCTCATTTCTTGGAGAGAAAAAAAGGAACTTACCTAATTTTAAATGAGGCGTTTTTAGCAATGGTAGATACAGATAAATGTAAATGCAGAAAGAAATGGGAGTATCTATAATTCAAAAGAAGGGGGATGGCATAGTACACAAGATAGAGGCACTGAATCATTCCTCTTTTAAAAATATGTAGATTTCATAGGGTTTGTTTTCAATTCCATAAAAACCTCATAGTCAGATATAGTCCTTTCATTAAAGGAAAGGGATAGTGGGGAAGCAGACATAATTAAACCCAGCCCAAGGAACTAGGAGGCCAGAATAATCTAGTGGTTAGACTAAAGGAGTTCCTGATTTTGTTTCAAGCTCTGCCACTGGTTCATTGGTGACCTTGAGCTGAGTCACTTAAGACCAGATATAAAGAAAGACTTGGGCACTTCTAAGTTAGGTTCCATAGCACCTAACTTTTAGGAACTTAGTTCATGAAATAGAATCCAAACCCCAGAGTTAGGTACCTGGGCTCCCTACACAATGCACAGAGGTAGTTAGGCACCTCAGAAAGGTGATCCAAAAATACACAAGATGAGTGAGAAGCCAGCTAGAGCTAGCCAGTAGGAAATGCTGAGCAGAGGGGCCTGAAATCTTGCACTGCTCTGGAGCATAAGTGCCTGGGTCAGGGCTACAAGGAAGATGACTCCATCACCTGGGATCCAGAAACCAGTCATCTCTTGGGGTTAGATGCCCAACAGCTTTCTTTAAAAGAACTGAGCAGGAGGAGGCTCTGTACTGCTCCCTTTCTGTTTTAAGCCTAATGTTAGAGCTCCTGTTCATGGTGTGGGAGACCAGGACTGCCAGACATTCTCAAGTAGATGGGATTCAAACCACATCTCCCACCCCCCAGGAGAGGGCCCTCACCTGCAGACTAAACAACAAACTGAATAAATGTAGTCTCTCTCCTAGTGAAGCAGGGCCAGAATACAGGAAAATAATTCAACTTATACTGCCTCTGGGACCACAGATCCCAGAAACGGGGCAATGTAGCCATCTCAACGTGGTGCTGAGGGTATGCCAATAAGCACACCCTCAAAAGAAAGCCCAAGAGTGGTAGCCAGCACCTTTCTGAGGTGGTGATACAGCCTCATTTCCAGAAGTCACAGTACACACAGTGGGAGCAAAAGGGCAAGGTGTGCTGTGCTTCCAAGAGTGGCACAGAGGCAATGTAGATATGTAGTCAGGGGGCCAAACAGACTCAAGGGGACAGAGGGAGAGTAAGGAAGGGGAAAACATAGTTTGGGAGCCTCGTAATAGGGCACTCACCTCAGAGGTGGGGCAGAGTTATCGGATTTTGTTCCCTATTCTCAGAATTATTTCCATTTCTTATTCTATGGCCATCCGATGTAAAATTCAGAAACAATCCAAAGAACATACTCCAGGTCTCCCCCTCCTGGCTGAGAGCCTTAACCACTAGGTCACAGAGTCATGCTCTTTCTTGCTTGCTCTTCTCTGGCCCCATGAATCTTCCATTCTTGTTATATGGTGGAGAATGACCCCAACCCAGCGTACTCTCTAGTCGGGGTTGCAGGAAATATGGCTCAGAGTTCCCTCAGGCCAAGGACAGTCTTGAACCCAAGTCTCCTACTTCTGGATGGGCATATATCAACCTCTCTGCTATGATATAAAAAGTGGAAACAGGCCTCACCATCACCATTGGCTCTGCTGAATGAAGTGGCTGTGTTTATACTGAATTCCATGCTGTGGACATGCTTAGACTGTGCCTACCAGATAGGACCGCTCCGGGAATGTATGGGCCACTACACTGGCTTCCTACAGGTCTTTGGCTGAAGGTTAGATGACCAAAAGTTTTATTTAAAAGAAAAATTTAGACTGCTCACATGGGGGTGATTCTAGACCTTTATGGAAGGCAGAAAGACATGTGACTGAGAAATTATCAAGTCAGAAATGAGGTATCTCTAGGGTTAGTGGCAACTGAATCATGGATTTTTAGATTGCAATTTTGAACTTAGGCACCTATAGTCTTCCTGAAGCCTTCATCCAGAATTGGGTTCAGGATTTCACAAAGGGGGAGCAGTGGCTGGTTGCTGCAGAGGTTGCTGCCCACCCCTCCCAGATTTCTCCCTCTCCCCCTCCACTGCGAAGGGCAGACTGTGTTGCAGTAACATCAGTCAGGGACTATTTTAAGTCCACAAATATGGTTGGAATCTCCCCCACCATTTCCTTCCCTACTCAGAGGCATGTTCCCTCCCTTCCCCTTCCCCACCTCCCCTACCTGTGGCTGCTGCTGTCCCCAGGCAACGGACACTCCTGTCTTGGCCCAGCCAGGCTGTGTGAGAGCTGGGCTCAGTCCAAGACAGCAGCTGTGGTGTGGTGGCAGCAGTGAGTTGGTTTCCCCTTCCAGCATCTGTTTCCAGACTGGCAGGGAGCATCTCCAGGGACCAGGCAGGCAGAGGTTATCCACCCTCTCATTGCTGCCACCTCTGCTGCTGTCCCAGGCCAAGCCCAGCCCCTGTGCAGACCAGCTGGAGCAGGATAGGAGTTCCCCTTGCCCTTAGGACACTGGGGATAGCAGCAGCTGGGAGAGGAGGGAATGGGAGGGAAGGGGGGAGAGGACATACCTTTGAACACAGAGGGGATGGGAGAGGGAAATTGCTACCTTCTTCAAGGGCTAAAAAAGTCCCTGGCTGCTGCTCCTGCAATGTGACCAGAAAAAGGGTGCGGGGGGGGGGGGGGGGGGG
>NW_017729022.1:23779209-23796008 GCF_001723915.1 Gavialis gangeticus | reverse complement strand
TCTAATTATTAAAGTTGGGGGGGAGGGGGGTCCATACTACTGCCCTGCCTCTGAATCTATCCCACCTTTATCGGCTTTGGTGCTTAGGATAGGTATGTACTGCAGTCAAAGATGGGACTGCAACTCATGTAGATGTTTTAATGGTTTCTGCATCAGTGTTTATCTATCTTCTCCTCAAGGTTTAGTGAGACTTAATTTACTCATGTTTGAAAGATGCTTTGAGATCCTCTGATAAAAGACTTTCAAGTGAGATATATTATATAATTACTACTCAGTGATTCCATCAAAAAGAGGGTGCAAGGCTGCAGCACAAAGAATTGTTTCCGAAAGCCTGGTGCATATAAGGGCTATTAGGGTACTGTTATGAATCAAACCATACTTAAAATGCAGAGACGACTGCAGAATTGTAAAATAAAATACAAGAGATAAATAAAGAAATAGGTATCTGGCAATACTTCCTCCCAGATCAAGATCTGATGATGAGATTTAAAGGAGTTAATGGGCTAAGCCAGACTTGATTTAAACAGAGCAAGCAGGACTTTTTGTGGACAATAGGAGATGAAAGAAATCCAAACTTAATTGTTTTCTTAATTCTTGTAGAGCTCAATGCTAGAAACAGCACCTTCAGAATGGTTCCAAAACAGCCATCTTAGGTGATGCTTATAATACAATTCATGTTCCAGAAAGGCAATAACTTTAGACACACAATAGAGGCTCAGTACATGCAGCTTGTAATGTATTATTTGTGAGGAATATTTCTTAAAAAATGTAGAGCGGGAGTATCAGTTATCGTTCCCACATGCAACAAGTGGTGAAAAGGTTGTGGAAATCATTTTTATTGTTATCATATGTTTTTTCCAAATGTTGCTATAGAAGTAAACCTTTCTGGGTATCATTTACAATATGCTATTGTTTGACATCCAACATTACGCTTATGTTTGAACAGCTTATCCTTGTAGCATCCTTCTTTTTCTATGTCAGTTCAATTTCAGATAAATGCACTATTGTTTTCATGAGTTTTTAAAAGTGATTCTAACTCCTGCAGGTGACTGAATATTTTTAAAAAATGTCAGGAGCTATTTTGGTGGGTTCAGATTAGTGCATTACACATCCAAGCAGGAGATATGATTTTGACTGTTAGTTTTAGTATCTTGCACATCCCCAGTTCCAAGATGTCTCTGTGGATGACAGTTCACTCAGCTTCTGGAGATAAAGGGTTACACTGGGACTCTTGGCTCTGCACTGCTCCATTGAGGAGTGAATTCTCAGACCACTGGCTGAGATTCAGCCTTGGGGCTATAGATTTGGGAAAAGTTGAAGTTCTCTAATGTTTTAAGTTTAATTTACTTCCTTGCTTTAACGGAGAGGGGGAAAAGCCAAGACTTCGAGCTTTGTGGAGTAGTACTGGTCTAAAATTTTCTCACAAAAAGTTTTTGCAGAAAAAGTTAATTTGGCTTGAAATTTTCCAGGATTTCAAAACCTGAAAATATAACAAAGCAAAAATGTTCTTTTTGTTTCTTTTTTGTTAACTCCCGCCCCACCCCCCCTGCAACAAAACCTTTTTTTCTGTTTTTCAGTGAAAAATCATAACAGGTCTAGATAACCAATAAGCATAGGAATTAATTTCTTCTGAGGTTTTTGACTGAAAATACTTTCCATTTTCTAACCAACTGTCCAGCAAAGTCAGCCTATTCCGTGTAAAATGCATACCAATACATGTGTGGGTCTCATATGCTCTCAACTGCATGGACTGGGCTAGCCAAAAGCATCTTGGGACAGATTTTCAGCTGCTCTAAATTCACAAAACTCCACTGAAGTCAATGAAGCTGATGATCTGACCCCTAACTTTTATTCCTAATTTTGCCGACTTTAATAACATGCTGGGAGGTCTTTGACCATCTGATATGAATTCTCATTGCAGTCCCACACAAAGTAGCTGATCGTGCCTTTCATATATTGTTGTAAATCACAAATAGATAAATAATCCACTTTTAGGGCCAGATAATGACATCCTTACTCACGCTGACTTAAAGTGTATTCCATAAACAGGCCACTGAAATCAACAGACCTACTCATGAATGGGATTTTCTAATATATCTTAGGTTGTAGCAAGTTTTCGCAAGGACATTCCTCAGGCATGCTCCACTGACCCACTACTTCCTTCCCAATCCAAACCTGGAAATATGCTGGTGAAGATGCTCTGGGACATCACTCATAGTTTTAGTTTCTAGGATCAGAAGGGACCTGAATAGATCATCTAGTCCAACCCCCTGCCATGGCAGGAAAGAGTACTGGGGTCAAATGACCCCGGCAAGGTGTACATCTAGCTTATGTACACTCAGGAGTTTATTTTGAGACCTTGATTTCTGGCATGCTTTAAAGCAGCCACTGGCAACAACCCTGGAGCAGCCTCACTGAAATATTTCTGGGTTGGGAGCATGCAAACAGGAACATTCTTGCTGTGACAAACTTGTCCTTGGTAATTTAGGAATACAAGGCTGATTTTCAATGGGACTTGTGTTCCTCAGACTTCAAAAACTTTAAAAAATCTTTCCCCATGGTACAATTCAGTGTGAGGACCGTTCTATATCTGCCCCTTAATTTGTTCCTGTCAATCCACTTTTACGTTTATTAAGTATCTGGATGTTTTTCTGCGTTCTCACTGTCCTAGGCTGCTACTTATCAGAGACACTCCTTGGTCAAGCTGAAGAAAAGGTTGCTTTCCAGACCTCTTCTGTGTAGACACACATATGAGCCCTTTCAAAAGGGATAAAGTAGTGTTAAATTTAAAGTAGTTTTTGATACTTTTGAATCACCCCCAGCTCATTCATAAATAACAATTACAGTGTAACAGCTGCTGCCCTTTTGAAATGTTCCCCTTTTGAAAGGGGTCCAAATCCATGTGTATCCATGCCCTCAACAGTGATGACTTCTCTGAAGTCCATTATTGTTTAAAGACAGATCTTTAACTCTATGTAGGATTAAATGGGGAGAAAAATGTAATCTTTAGAGCCTATACAACATGCAGTGTAAGCTCCACATTTGTCCCTGTTTAAAGTTCCATGAAAATAAATAAGAAGTCTTAGACGTTAAGTCAAGACAATCTCTGAAATTAATCCAAGACCTTTAAAACCTAGCAACTAGGGAAGTGGTCCAAAGTGATTTTTGGAGATTTCAGTATTCATAATATTATGTGGTTTTGTACTGCTAAAAGGAATAAAAGAGGCATCAAAAAGCTTTCTTTAGCTAGCACAGTTCTACACTTGGTATGGCCTGGAGAGGAGTGACTGGACGGGGGCTATGTCATTATTTATCATTTCTGCAGAAACCTGGTCTGGTGAAACATAACTATGCATACAATAACAGGCAAGTTTTCCCCCAAACTCTATTATGATTGTGTGGGTTGTTCTGAACACTTTACAGTTCACTTTACAGTTCACTTTTGAGGGAGTGAAGTTATTTAGGCTTTTTGTAACCTTGCCCCATCCCTCCCCTGGTATGCCCAGCTCTGCCACATGCTTCTCACAACTCACACCAAATCCTAGAAATGAGAGTCTGAAAGCAGTGCTGGACACACACTCAGGGCTACACCAAAATATCTACGTGGTCTCATTTTTTGGACTTTGCTCATGTGGAGTGGGGACACAGAGGCAGGGTAAGCTTCATGTCTGCACTTCCAGGTGTGGCACAAAGGTGGCATTGACATGCTTTTAGCCTCAGCACTAGCTCTGTTATGCTGGGTCTCCCCTACATAGGGAGGCCACCATTTGTAATGAATTGTGTGCTGCTTTTTTGCCTTCAGGACTAATGTTAACAAAAAAACCTAAACTTTGCCACAATAATGTTATGCTTAGAACCTGGGTGGATTCTGATCATCATCACTCAGGTGTGCAATGGATATTTTACCAGATAAGCAGCCCACTACTTTGAAATACACTGATTTAATCTTTCTGCAGGATTTAAAGGTATTTTTCCCTTAAACAAAGGTGCATACCACATAGCATTAAAAATACATTTTGTCTAGGTTATACAAAGTTTTTGTCCCATATTCAACAATTTAAACAGAAATGTTTAGTTTTCGGTAAATGTTAACATGATGTTAAGCTGCATTCTCCTTCTGTGCACTAACAAAGGTCATGAATAGAGTAATAAGTGTTTGAGGTTTGCAGGATTGCTTTGATGTAAATTCTATTTGCCACTGGTATTCTCCATTTACCACACATATCCCTTGAGAATAGCTTGCCTGCATAGCTTATAAATTTGTTATAAATCATAATGCTTCTATTACATCATTTCCAACCTATCAGGGCAAAAGCACAATGTGATTTTTTTTTCCTATGTGAAATTTCTAGTTTGGTGGCATATCTGCTTCATAATACATTCCAGACAGGCAGTCTTTCATGGGATATCTAAAGTCTGCATGTTGGACCCAATCCGGCTGACTAGGAAAGGCTGTGGATTACAAGGAGAGCAGGATCCAGCCCTCTCTGTATTTAACTTTTCTTTGTTGTAGGACCATGCTGTTTTGGAGTTTGCTTCTTAAGAAAGTACAGCTAGGTTTATAAACATCTGATGTGTTAATTATCTGCTGAAATGTTGGTTTCTGTGCCAGTTGTAAGCTGTGGGTTTCTAATTCAAAAAATGTTTGTTTTTCTTTAAATGTTAGAGCTACAGAATTTAACTGTTATATTTTATAACAATTGTGAGTGAAAAATATCAGCTTCCACGAAAGCAATCATGCCATATAGTAAAATAATAATGATGTAATTTTCCTACTATCTTCACTTCTACCATCAAATAATTAAGGGAATGCAATTATATAATTATGTATCACACTGAAACAAATACTGTATACTCTATGGATCAAAAGAGCATTTTGATTATTTGAGCAAAATCCCAAAAAGGTTAGCACAGACTCCAGTCCTACAAGCATTTACTATATGAGCAACTTTAAGTATGTAAGTAGTCTCATTGAATTCACTGGGACCGTTCATGTATATAAAGTTATTCATGTGAGTGTTTGCAGTTTTGGACTTTATTCAGTATGATGCAAACAGCTGAGATAAAACAGTTGCTTTATAAATTAAAGAATAAGGCCAAATTCTGATTCTGAAAGAGTATAAACATAGAAGTCATAGTGAATCGTGTGCCCAAATTATTTATGCTCAAGGCTATAATTTGATATTTAGATAGAGGTCAGTCTGTTTATTCATCTGTACTTCACCATGTTTTACACCAGTAAAGTAAGAAATGACATGTGATAATGACATAACCAAGGGTAAAAACAAATCACAATGGCTGAGTAATACATCAGTGTTATAATAATTTGATTATCTTCTAGTTGGGAAAAATATATAATATGTTCACAACAATCTATCTCCTTTTTTATAAAAAAAAATTAAAACTTTGTTGAGGAACTTTATAGCTGGTTGGAAATACAGGATTGGATTTTTTTCATGAAAATGTTCATTTTTAGTGTATTGAGGCAAGTTACAATGGGAATATTTTCAGCCATATATTATTGCCTCCACTCTCTTTTCCTGCCTGTTATTTTCTGGATATCTGATTCAGACTTGGAATCATATTCTCTTCTCTGAGTAAATTACGGCTAACTCCAAGTCAGCAGGACTACAGCAAACTGAGAACCAGAACTTGTTTCTAAATGCATATTTTATCAACTACATCTAAATTTAGCAACTTTTAGCATAGTTAGTTCCCTAGTAAAAAACAAAACAGCGGAAATTGTTAGTGACACTGGGGAAGTTTTTAATAGGAAATAAAGACCTCTAAAAATGGTTTAAGGTGTTTTCTCCATAAAGATATTGAGCTTACATACTTGTTTTAAAGCTTTACATCCTGCATGGCCATCAAGTGTATAAGCACTAGCAGCAGACCTTCATGGATTTCAGACCTTGGCCATACAGAGACCTACAGGGGTTGTCTTGGAGAGAGAGGTTTTCACAAGCACAGTGTGTTTCTGCAACCAGCTCAATGTAGGACTCTGGCCAATAATTTGAGAAACAAAAGAGACAACTTAGTTATGTTTAGTTATGTTAAGCATTCACTAGTTCAGTGGTTCTCAACCCTTTTAGGCTTGAGGCACCCCTTCAAGAATACTACCTCTTACTTTTCACTCATTTTTGACCGCAGAAGAGCAATAAAACAGTTTTTCTGCTGTAAAGAACTCAGAAAGAGTCAGAATATTTTGAACACTATGGTTTACTTTATGCTATTTGAAATCACTCAGTTAAATTATGAATCATCTTTGCACACCTAATAGTGCTAACATTGCAGTGCCAGAGCAGCCTGGCTGAGAATCACCATACAAGATAAAGAAAAACCAAAAAACCCCCAGAATGGTATCTTTTTATGTACCTGAAATCAGAGTAAACGTGACACACACAGACATGGGTCAGGTACATTTCTAACAGTGATTTCCCACATATTTCTAAGCTTCATTTAAAACAGAAGTCTCCTATCAAATAATCCTTTGAAATTATTTACTTTTTTATGGCTGTAAAGTACAGCAACATAATACCTTTAATGGAAACCCTAACAAACGGCATATGCTATAAAGTGTCTATGAATTAGCTTTATAGGCTGGAATTCTTACATCACAAACTGCTTACAATTATGATCCCAGAGAAAGCCTTGGGGAAATTAAAGAGTTTTAATGAAAGTATAAATGGATAATGTTTATTTAAAAAATATATTGTTATGCTGCGAGAAAAGAGGGAATGTGCAGTGCCTGTCTTAACTACCAAAAAGATTGATGTGAAGTACTTTCAACTATTCCAGTATATTTAAGGAAATATAGCACTCACCCATTAAGGCTAGGTGACACTGTGCAATAGCCCTGACTCAGCTAGGAGTGCATGCAGTCCTTTGGTTCCTGAAAACCACATCTTAAGTCAAAACATTGTAACTCAGAACTGATTTTCCCATAGGAAACAATGTTATAAATCACTAAAAATAACCCAGAATATTGTACTCAATCAATTATAGATGAGTAATGTATTTATATTGTAAATAGTAATCATATTGATTTGGAAGGACTTCATTGAGGTGACTTTGCTAGACTTTTTGAAGGGCTCTTGGTTGGACTTTTTGAAAGCTTCTTCATTTGAGTCTGCTCAGGAGTCTTGGCTTCAGGTTTTTTCGGAGTCTTGCCAGCTTTCTTGAAGAAAGTGTCCAAGGAAATTTGAACAAATCTTCTCCAGGGAGATGGGCAACACAGAAAACTTGTTCGCTGGCATGGCATCGTGTCGGATCAAGCATCGTAAAGTTGAAACTGACATCAGATAGTCGAAACAGAGGGTGCATCCACACATGCAAGTACGTGCGCTTGCAGCAGCTCAAATAGAAGTGGTGCAAATTTGAGCCAGGGCTTTTTGCCTCAGCGCACGTGCTCAGACATGCACTTTACTGTGGAGCAAATCATGCCACTTGGGGCAAAATAACCTTGCATGGCTCCTCCCGGATCTGTATCCAGGGGAAGCTAGAGCCCAGGGCCAGCACCTGTGCTGTCCCCAGCAGTATAAAAAGCTGCCCTGTCTTGGCCCCATCCATACAAAAAGCTGCCTTTGCAAGTAGCTCAGAGCTACTCGCTCTCAGTAGCTTCTAGGGCCTAGCTTATTTGGTACCAGCAGCCCTGAGAGTTCCCTGCGCCCTCTACCCACTGCAGCAGTCTTGCAGTGAGGGCTGCTGCCTGGCTGTGACCTGCTGCACACCTGCCAGACTCAGATGGGGACTGCAGAGCCAGTAGAGGCATCTGCCCCTCTGGGTCATCTGCCAGTGGGCTGTGGCTGCAGAGTTGGCCTCTGTGTGGCACTACTGCCACGTGTGCCCCTGCCCGGCCATCTGGTCAGCTATCACCTGGAAGATGTTCCAGGTGTGGTAGCCTGCTTTGAACTGTCAAAGCATTTTCTCCTGGGCCCATTTGGCCAGGAGGTCAGCCACAGCCAGCTGGGCCTAAGGTGCCAGCTCTGAACAGGCAGGGTCCTGCCACTGGCCTCCCTAGCAGGAATTCCGGTGTTCCCTATTGGAAAACTGAAAAATTCCTGATAAAAAAATCCCAAAGTCACTCAGTAAAATACCCCAAAATCCATGTTCCTCCACAATTAAAACAAAAGACCACTATAAAGAGAGAGAGACAGAGTGAGACAAAGACAGTGATCAGCTGGGCAATGTTTTATTGATATATCTACGGTGTTAAAGCAATTTGGAAGACTAGCAGTGTCTCTATCATAATAATAAACTGAACTCTAAATGCATGTTTAATGAATTCATGAATATATATTCTGCTGCCCCCCACAGGGACTATGGCCCCCCCTCAGGGGTTACAGCCCCCCACATGGGCTACAGCCCCCACACAGGGGCTACGGCCTCCCCTTGGGTTACAGCCCCTTACTTACCGGCACTGGAGCCCTGCTGCTGGCACGCTGCCTGCCCTACATGGGCAGGCAGCATGCTTCAGCACCAGGGCAAGGGCCAACCACAGCGATGCTCTAGCAGCCAGAGTGTCTCTGTGGAGGACCCAGCCTCGGGTTGCCTCAGGGCACAGTCCAGGACCATGCCCTGCCCCGCTTTTTTAACTCCATTTTTTTTAGCCCCCTGGATATCCAGGGGTCCCATTTTGCCCCCACGCTGCAAACTTGCAGCCAAGGGAACCTTTTCCTGTATGTGCCTCTTGCAGCATCTCAAAGGGGTCTGAGATGCTGCAAGAGGCACATGCAGGCTCATCTTGATGCGCCCAGGGTGCCAATTTATTAACATTGTAAGTGTCATTTGTTGTAACTCAAAATGTTGTAAGATGAGGACGCCTGTACCATAAACAGTATAATTCTACAGGTGTTAACCCTTCAGCTTCTCTTCCTCTATTGGATAGCACGTGAGAGCAACAGTTTACCCGTTTGCTATCAATTGCAAGATCAGATTCTTACAGTTGACATGGACATGAAGAGATTTGCGCTGATTTGTATTGTTAGGGTTTATCCCTATTTATTGGGGTTGATTAGCACCTATAGAGCAACTCATTCAGAGAGGCATGAGCTTTTGTAGGCTACAACCCACTTCATCATAGCATCTCATGAATTACGTTATAGCCTACAAAAGCTCATGCCTTTCTGAACCAGTCAGTTTATAGCACAGATGGGCAAAGTCTGGCCTGCAGGCAGGAGCCAGTTGCCAGTGGACTCCATTTCCCAGCTGCCCCTGCACATGGAATGGGGCCGGTCTCCATGAAGACCCCAGCCACAGCTGCACAGGAAAGTTCAATCCTGGCATTACCATGGAGACCAGCCTCAGGCAAGCTGGCAGCTCGCGTGGCAGAGCAGGGCAGGAGGCTGCTCCAGAGCTGCTGGGATCTTGCAATGGAGAAAGCTTGCTCCGGAGCGATGGCAGAGCCTTAGTCTGTAGGCTGCATGTTCTGGGCAGGGGCACGCAAGCAGGGGATCGTGGCTCTGCTTCTGCTCCAGACCAGGCTGTCACCTCTGCAAGGAGCTGGGACAGAGCCATGACCCCCTGCTTGTGTGCACCTGCCCACAGTGTGCAGGCTACAGCTCATGGCTCTGTCTTGGCTCTGGAACAAACTGCTCCCATCTCGAGATCCCAGCGGCTCCAGAACAGCCCCTGCCCTGCTCTGCCACATGCCCTGCCAGCACCACTGTCGCTGGTCTCCATGGCAACCCCAACCTTGTGCTCTCTCATGCAGCTGGGACTGGGGTCTCCATGGAGGCTGGCCCCAGCCATATGGGCTAGGGCTGCTGGGAAATGGAGTCTGGCTGCTGGCCGTATCAGCCATTTACTCACCCTTGGTCTGTAGGATGTCACCCTGCCCTGTCTTTCTTTTATTAAAACACTTATTTCTGTTATTAAAACCAAAATAATGTGATAACATAATATCCATTTTCAGCATAGGGCTTCTTTTTTGCAGTACAACATGGGGGAGTTAATTACATGATAAGCATCTCTACCAATGATATTAATAGGATACAGGCTTACTGCGCAGTATAATACTGTGCAGTAAGCCTTCCCTGGAAACACGTCTACATGTGCTCCCTGTTGGGAGCAACTTTGCTCCCAGTGGGAACATCCTGGTCCAGGGATGCGCCACTCCTGTAGCAGCCAGCAGGAGCTCCACATTCCCCTGGGGTGCTAGCCCAGGGGCTGGCAGGTGGCATGGGGGGCAGTCCTGCTGCACACAGGGCCAGGAGAGCTCTGCTGGCTACAGTGGCAGCTGTTTCCTGGCCCCATACACATCAGAAGGGGTCCTGATGTGCATGGGGCTGGGGGACAGCTGCCACTGCAGCTGGCAGAGGTCTCCCAGCCCCGTGCACATTGGCTGCCAGTGAGGCCCATGCCCAATGGGGCTTCCCTGCCCATTTGAACTGCATATTTTTAAAATTATACAATTATTAATTATTTTGTTTCCAGTATTAGTATAAGATAGCATCCCCAGCCTATTAAGAGACTTGGATTTGATAGGCCAGTTGCATAGTGTTTATATCAATTGATTATTTGAACTTATTTACTAAGAGTTTGGGTTAGATTTTTAATGATTTAGGATGCTAAGTCCCATTGCCTTTAAATAAGGCTTAGACTCCTAAATCACAGAGAGGTTTTTTTTTTGCAAATTTTACCTGTAGCCATCATATGGGAACTACTGTGTTTCTTCAACAGATGTTACATCAAGTTCATACTAGAGAATATTGGCTAAATTCTGCTCTGTGCTCATATCATCATGAACAGGAGGAGCTTTGCTGCAATACATAGTTATGCTGGTTTCAGATCAGCATCAAGGCCATTATGTTTACAGCTTTACTTTCATGATAATTATTCCAGGGTCCATGGGGAGTCTGGCAGGTCCAGGGAGAGTGCTGGTCAGGGAGGAAGAAGGGGTTAAAAATAGCTCAGTCAGCGTTTAGGGTTTAAAAACAGCACAGCCCTGGGGCTGTGGAGAGTGGCTGGGCTTTCCCAGGCCTGGGTCTGTGCTGTGAACATGTGCAGGCATTTGTTAAGCTGGGTTAACCCATTTTAAATCAGGTTAACAACTACTGATCTAAAGTTTGTTCTCATCGGACAGGACATAATTTTGGATCAGGAACACCATTGTTAGGGTGATTTAAGCCCTGTGAACGCTTGCATGCTCAGCCATTTAGTATGCCCCAAGCTCAGTTAGGGCTATCTAAATGTAGCGCTTGTACATACCCTTTGGCTTAAACTGCCAAATGAAATGAGTTTGAGAATCTAAGCTGAGCCCTTGATTGTATAGATACCTCCACACAGACAGAAAGCTGGATCTACATGAAATGCCTCTAATGTCAGTGGTGCTTTACATTAAAGCAGTTGCAATTTCATTAATGCCCGAAGCACTGTTGTTTTTTGGAGAAAGGCTACAGTCTGGCCTAATACAAATCTGCATATTGCAGGTCAGGATGAAATCAATTGCAAAAAATGGCCTTGAAGTCAATGGCAAAACCCACAGGAATGAACATATTCTAATAGCAGATGGGTTTCTCTATTACTACTACCATACCTCCTTTCAAACCAGTCTATGATGTGACTGCTAAAATATTACAAGATCAGCATTTTGTATAAAGTTGAAATCTTAATATGTATATACTATGGCTGTTGGGTTTGAGTAATTCATTTTTTATTAAAAAGCCATAAAAGTATTTTCTAAATTGCCCCAAATAGATTTTTCCCACCTAAAATATGCTGCTTGATTTTTTTTCAACCTTTTTTTGGTGGATTGCTTTGATCTTTTGTTTGACTTCTGCTTCATGGAAAAATGCTCATAAACCTTCACAGAAAGGCTTTCTTTACTTCTAGCTTTATTCAAGAAATATAAACAATTGATGGATCTATAGCAAAACTATTTTAAGAGCACTTAGGAACAGAATGCTAATTTATTTGCTCACCACCAGAAAAAGGACTTTTCCCTCCCATGAAGATTTAGAAAGAAACTTTTAAGCATGTTGAAGTTTTTTCTGAATTTGATTGCAGGCTCTAAATGGGCAGTTTCTTTAATGCATGATAAAGTACAAATAAAGCTACGTCTGTACTAATTCTAAAGAGTCTTCAAGCATGCTATGGCAAGTCTATGCAAGTCTTTTAGAGTACTTTCCTAACACAGAAAAACACAAAAATGATGGCTATAAACAAGTTACTGCCTGTTGTAATTCCAGGATAAGAACAGACCGCAGGACATCAGGATGAGAGTAAGCAATTTGCCCTAATCCAAGATTACTACAGTTTTATTGGAGTGACTCCACAAATTACAGATGTATGTGGAATTAATGGCTTTTCAAAGTGTTGATATGTATCCTGGTCAAATGTACAGAATTAAAAACAGGAAAATTGCTCCTTTACATTTAGCATTTATGCTACTAACACTGCAGTTTAACAATAAAATCCAGGAAGGAAAGTTCAGTTCACTGTGGCTACATTACCATGCTTTATATTGGACTGTCCTAATCCTGTTATATGTTTAGCCTTGCTCCATTTAAAAAAAATACCCTTTCCTGATAACATGTGGGAAAGGTAACATAAAACACATAGGTTTCAAAGCAGAGCTGGAGATCTGTTGCTGTTTTTTGTTTTAATGTTTACACTTTACAAATTACATTATTTGCAGATGGGAGAAGGAAAAAAAAATTAAGTGGGGTATGATTCAACAGGCAAGCATGGATGAGTTTTTTTCCCTTCTACCCCACACCAAAATATTTTAAACTGAAGTTTAAGCAAAGTCCCTACAAGAATAAAAGTACACTGATTCTAAAACAGACAGATCCATGCGAGCAGGCTGGTGAGTCTGTGTAGAGCTCCACTGAAATCAGTCTGACCTGATTCACAATGACCATAGGCTGCCTAAGGCTGCCTATACATGTGCTGGTTTGCGTTCTAATTAGATCACGTCAGAGCAGTTTCAAATAATTGAGTCAGCCCCGCATCCCAATTCTAATGCTCCTGCAGTGCCTCAGCATGACATGTATTAAGCTTCACCCCATGTTTCAAAATGGCCATGGGGATGTTTTAACTAAAGCTTGTTGAATGAGCTTTAGTTAAAGCATCCCACAGCCATTTTGAAAAAGGGAGGGGGCAGGGGAGAGGAAAGGGGCATATTAATACACATGACAGTGAGCTGTTTTAATTAGAACAGCTCTCTGGGAGCCATTCTAATTAAAATACCTCCCCCCACCTGGCCCCACCTCTGAGCATGTGTATAGGTAGCCCAAGAGACTCTTGTTTGACAACAGCTGCTGCATGAGATGGGTAAAAGGGTTAGGAACTGTTGCTGCTGGGTGTGCTCTGTAACAGTCCCTTAAGCCTAGAAAACCAGCCAACCAACCAACCAAGAACTGCTGTAATGGCTGAAGGAATTATGTAAATTGGCATAAAAGCCTATAGGTTTTTAAAATACTTGGATTAATTGATTCACCATTGATTTTTTTCAATAGAGGATGGGCAATATTGATTCCTGGTATAATGCCAGTGGCTTTAGCTGAGGGATAAATCTGGTTCCCTGTGCACACGTAAGGATGTCGAACTAGGAGCTATGAAATTATATGAAGGATGACAGAGGCAGGGAGATTTTTATCAGTATATTGCATAAGTGCTCCTTATGCTAAGTACATAAACATGTTTTAATTTCCCTGCGTAGCTAGGCTGACCATACAAAAATCCAGGACAGCATCTGGGAAATCTGGGACGCTGCCCCCTGCTATGTTCTCACAAGTCGGTGGGGGCAGGGCTGCATGCTGGCAGGTGATGGTGACTGCCTGCTTGCCTGCAAGGTCCTCTGCACCACTTCTGGCCAGACTGCCTCCCGTGCTCCTGAATTTCCAGGATGTCCATTATAATTCTTAACAGCTGGCTAGGACCAGCCTCTGAAATCCAGGACTGTCCCACCTAAACTGTCCCCCACTCTGCATAGCAGTTGCTGAATGAGGAGTGGTGTGAGATATCTATATTTAAGCCACAAATGGGTTATCCCACTGGCATACACCTTTCATGTGTGAGAGGCATGAGGCCAAATGATTGGTCAATAGCTTGTTCATGCTGATTAGCTTTTAATTTTGGTTGGACACCTTTCTGCTTTTCCCTTTCTGTTCTCTGGAAGCCCAGATGGTCTGTCAGCAGCATTTCAGGGCCCAGGAGCCACTTCCAGCTCATTTTTATTTATTAAAAATCATAGGCCTTGTGCTGGCACTTCTTGTGAGTGGGGTGAAGTCAATAGTTGATTGCTGTCAAAAAGCAAAGCAACAACACATCATGTAAGATGGGACCCAAAATGGAAAGGGATCTGTTTCGGTGTTCTCAGCAAAGTGATCGACCAAAAGAAATTCCATTTTGAGTCAACAGAAATGTTTCAGTCTAATTGAAAGAGAATGCTATCTTTCTTCTTTTTAACCATTTTAAAACAATTAATCAATTTTTTTGCAGAGTTTTAAATGAAATGTTGGCCTGACATGAGAAAAAAATCAGCTTTTGTTTTCAAAAATGTTGAAAGGAAAAGCTGCAACTTTTTCATTTTTCCTTTTTTCCTGACATTGTTCCCCAGATTTGGCCCTCATTCCCAGCTGGTTTTGATCAATACAAAGCTGACTGTTTTCTGCAAATTAACTGTTCATCTAAAAAAAAATTAATGTGCACAAAGGTTTTTCAGGATCATACCCTACATTTGGAATTAAGCTTCCTCGTCACTCCTTTTGCAGCTTTACAATAAAAAGTTTAAATTCTCTGCATGGGCTATAAACTGCTACTCAAAGAGTAATGAATAATTATCTGGTAGCCCTTCACTCGTCTCTTCTTCTGCAGCTATCTTTTCTCATCTCCTTTCCCTCCCTGCTTTTACAATCACTTTTTTATTTTTGTCTCTCTATTACCACAGCCACTCATATCTCACAATGAGCATAGAGATTTAGTCATTGTACCGCTATGACATAATCAAAAAGCAACCTCCTACAAGTACCATCAGTAAGCCAAGTTTGCTTGGCAAAAACACATGGGAGGTCATTCGCCTCAGTTGCTCCTTAGCTCTGGGATTCCCTCTCTCCTGAGGCTCACTAGATAGGGCTGTGCAAAGCTTCAGTAGCCAGTTCCATTCAGAGGAGATTTGGCTCAATTTGGTGGCCAAATCTACGAATCTGAATTGAACTGGGAGACCAATTAAAGCTCCGAATCAAATCAGAAGCCTCCGAATTGATTCAGAAAAGATTTGGCCTGATTCGGCCATAGACTAAACAGGCAGCAGTCCTTGAGGATGCTGGACACAGCTGCCTCCAGCTGGTAAGTCGGTTGTGGTGGGCAGAGGGGGAAGGAAGGGGCGTGGGTACAGGCAGATCAATGCCTCCACAGTGAGGGAGGGATTGGGGCTGGAACAAGCTGCCCAGCCAGGGTGGAAGGGCATGGGACTCAGGGATGGGGGATCCTGCCACTGTGCACCATCACTCACTGCCGGCCTGGGTGTGCCCCTGGATTTGCGTGGGGTGGGTGGAGCCAGGGCTGTGCTTTAGGTGGCTAGCCCCAGCCACAGCCGCAGCCTGGAGCACAGCCCTGGCTCCATCCGCCCCGCAGAGCACAGTGGAGCGGGGGAAATGCGGGGGCTGCAGCCACTCTAAAATTACCCATAGCCCCTCCTGCCGGGCCAGGCCCAATCCAGGTGCAGACTCCTGCCCCCATGCCCTGCCGCTGCTCGCCCACCAGGGGTGAAGCCCAGCCAGCTTGTCCGGGAGGCGTAGGAGGCTGGGTGAGTGGCGGGGGGGCACAGCTCTCACTCCCAGAACCTTCCATTGCCCATCTGGAGTGCAGCCCGGCCCAGCCCGCTCCGTGCAGGCCAGGGGTACATGCCCACTCCCATGCCCTCCCAGACTGGCAGCACGCTGCGGCATGCAGTAGCAGGAGCCCTCCTCCTTGAGTCCTGTGCCCAGGGCCATCCCTAGTGGGGAGCATCAGAGCAACTGACCTGGGCCCCACGCTTTGGGGACAGTCCTGTACAGACCCCACCGTGGCCACCATGCACCACTGCTGCTGAGCGTCACCGGCTGTGCTGCGGCTGTGCACTGCCAGCTCCAGCCATTCACCCCCTGAAACTCCACCAGTTCCAGCCACTCACCACCCTCCCCGGACCCTGCACGGGCTGATATATCCTGGGCCCTGCACACCCATAGGGACAGCTCTGCTGCCAGCCCCCACCCCTGCTAGGCACCTTGTCCCAGCCCCAATCCCTCCCTCACTGTAGAGGTGTTGACCTGCCTGCACCCATGCCCCTTCCCTCCTCCCTCCACCCACCACAACAGACTTACCAGCTGGAGGCAGATGTGTCCAGCATCCTTGAGGACTGCTGCCTGTTTAGTCTATGGCTGAATATCCAAATTGGTGCTGAATCTTCAGATCCAAATTAGCCGAATTAAATCGGGACAGTGATTTGAATCACTGAATCAAATCACTGTCCTTCCAAATCGGCTGAATCCAAATCCAAAGCAAATACTTGCTGCTTCACACAGTCATATCACTAGACTTCTTTCAGAGGTGCTACAACACCTTCCTGTTTGGGCAGATGCTTAGCAAAGGTAGGATGGGATGTTGTTTGGGGGGGGGGGTCCTTCTGCATTGCAAAGGGCCCCTCGCTCGACGTGAACTTGTAGCACTGCTCATCACCTCCACATGGTGGCTTTGAAGGGTTAACTGCAGTTCTCATCAGAATCTCACCCCCTGAATTCTTGGTCCTAATCCCAGCTCTGCTGGGATAAGAAATTGCAAGAGAATTCAAAGGAAAAGCCAGCCAGAAAAAAACC
>NW_017729022.1:23764304-23774209 GCF_001723915.1 Gavialis gangeticus | reverse complement strand
CTTGCTACTCTCCTGTTTTTCAGTTATTTATTGTAAGCTACCTTGAGCCCTTGTTTGGAAGGGTGGCATAAAAATAGAATATAGAAAATAAATAAATAAATTGGCCCAACAGATCAATCAATGTGTGGTCTTAGTGGGTCATTGCTTCCAGCCAGTTTGCAGTAGAATTGCTTTACATTTTATTTATCACCTGCGCAAGTTCAAAACTGTCACTATACTTTAATGATCCTCTGTTGCTGGTATTAAGTACATTATGCAGCATTATAGTATCATATTTGCCTAGGTTATCTATTCTCATCTTTGGCATTAAATTATGAAAGATAAAAATGGAAGAGGACAGTGATCTGTTGGCCTAAACCAGGAGTGCCAAACTCATCCAGTCCCATGGGCCAAATCGGGCCCATAGACCAGCCCCATGTGTGAGATCCAGCCTGCAGGACTGGTCTGGTACAGGTGCTGCATGCATCGTGCTCCCTGGACGAGCTGAGTATTTTCCTTGAAGGGCAAGCACCAGCTTCAGCTCCACATACTCTATGCAATGGCCCAGTTCCATGTGTAACATGTGATTGTGGGGCTGGTCTGATATGTGCACTAAATGCAGCACACAGGACTGGCCTGGAGCATGTGTTGCATGTGGTGCTCATGTTGGACCAGCCTTGCACACTGGATCTGGCACACTGGACCATGCTGTACACCCCATCCAGACTGGCCATGGATCCAGCATGCAGGGATGATCTGGCATGGGTGCCGCATGCAGTATGCACCCTTGACCAGTCCTGTGCTGTATATAGCCCATGTCAGATGGGCTCCATGCTCTTCGTGTAGTTCATGGGGTCAGAGCCAGCACGTGTGGCAGGCGCCACTGCGGGTCAGATGATATAGCTCTGCAGGCCATATTTTCAACACTCCCTGGCCTAATTAATGGTTAGAAAACATGAAATATAAATTTGAATGAGGTAAAGGTTTAAGAGAGATTGCGTGGTTTCTAATACATTGATTCATGCTGTATTTTTGGGACAACCTGCTGTATTGCTAACACATTCTGTTATGTGACTTGTGAACAATGTTGTAATCGTCTTTGGGGACAGTTCAGTGAAAACATGAAATAGGGGCAAGGGGCTGCTCTGTCAAAATAGCCAATAAACTATTGGCTATATTAAGGGAAGGGTAATGAAAAATACATACAATATTTCAATAGAGGATGGGCAATACTGATTCCTGGTATAATACCAGTGATATCAGTTGAGGGACAAATCTGGCTCCTTGTGTGCCAGATATTATAATATTATAACAGTATAGTGTCATTGTGTAAATGTATGATAAGGAACTGAAAAGGAAACAAAAAATTGTTATCTGGGAGGTGTAATTCACTCAGGAGAGGTGATTCAAAATCCACTGAAAACAAAGGGTTTCCAGCCCAGCAGTGTTTCCTTCGGAGAGTACAGATGATCTGACAGAGATATTCACACAATATTTACAATACTGCACGAGGCAAAAATATGACTCTCACATATGAGAGTCATGACTGGACTTTTACTTCTTCTTATATTATATGAACAAGTGGACACTGAATGAAATTAAATCTAAATTAGTTTAAAAGTATTATCTTTTACACAACATAACAAATGCTGGCATTTCTTGGGCAGGAATTAATACAGTAGAACAAAAATATTAGACATGTGAATAATGATAGTAGATACAGTTATATTATTTAGTGTGAAAATATAAGTTGCTAGTTGGGATGAGAACAAAGTTTTTCCACATGACATAGTGTTGTGTAATTAAGCATATGATGGGGGAGTAGCACTTCCTCTTAAATATGTAGGAATGAACATTGTTGAAGAATGACTAATGGGCAGCATGGATCACTGGGCTTGTTAATTCTTAATTGTTTACTCTATATGATGTTTGGAAAGTAGTGATACCATATGAAAAATGAAGGCATTTGGAGTACAGGAACAGTTTCCTGCAACTGTTCTAACTTTGAAATATAAATTGTGATTCCTTCTACTAAACAGATATATCTATCTATCTATAGATATATATACATCTATATCTCTTCGAACTTTGTTGAAAAACCCTTTTACTTTTTTTTTTAAAATTCAGATGAATGGTCGTGCTTATTTAACACACCCACACCCACACCCACTTGAACATTAATAATCAGAGACACTGTGATCTATTGAGACCTGCCCTTTTAAACTCAGGAAATACAAATCAACCTATTTCTCATTAAGCTAATCTCAAACATCTAGTCGATGGGATATACTCTTACATTTACTCCTTTTTCAGAAATGTCTCCCCCGTCCAGAGCTGGTGTCGTTCACTGCTTAGAACGAACTGCCGAAGTCAGCAATCACATTGACATCTAATTACCTCTGGCAGAGAGGGATTCCTCTCAGTTGTTATCAGGTAAGCCCTCTCCTCCACTTCAGCCCATAACCTCTGTTTTTTAAATTAGATACTGTGTTAAGCATCTTATCCCATCAATCTGCTACTCCCATCATATATACCTCCAGGAGACCTCCTCTCTGCCCTACCAGTTTCCTTTTATTCTATAATAGATACATACCAACTGCAACTAATCTTCTGTGCAATTCATTCCTTCTAACCGCAAATCGTTTTGGTGTTTTGTATTTTAGCAATAATCTTCCTATAATAATTTGACTAAAATCACACATCATATTCAAAATGTGTTCTCACCAGTGTCATTGACACTGCTGGAATAGCTTCACTTGATTTAAGCATCAGACCTCCTCTATACCCAAATAACTTGTTTGGCTTCCTGACAGCTGCCTAGCATGCTGCAGATGTTTTTAGTTTATCCACCATTTACCACCAAGTGATTTCCTCCTTAAAATTAATAAAAGAAAAATATTTGGAAAGTGATAGCTGGTTGTTAGATACTACTGCTAGTGTTCCTAGTCATATTTTTCTTTTCTTTTTTTCCTTATGGACTTACCCCCATGATATTGCAGCATGTAAAGCTATGATTCAGTGAAGCACTAAGGGTGAATTCTTGGCCCTTACTCAAGTCACTAACTCCCTCAGGGCTAGGATTTCAGCCCGAGTGCTTAACGCTGGCTTTGCCACAAGCCGGAATAAGAGAGAGCACATAACTGAGCAGGTGGTGACTCAGAGGGCAGTCATGTCTAATGCCTGGCACAGCCTGCTTCCTCTTCCATGCTTGCTCTGTGTTTCTGGCTAATAGTCTGGAAAGGTGGAGCCTGGATTCCCTTGAGCCGCCTTCTGCATCCCTCCCTCATTCAGAAGTGAGGGATAAGTGGGCCTGCAGAGGCCCTTCCTCTCTACCCCTTCTCTGGTTGCTTCTAGCAATGGTGAAAGTAACCAACATAGAGGAGGTAGGCAGCAGATTACAACTACTTATTGTGGGCGCATCTACACATGCAAATGATGTGGGGTGGGTCAACTCTAGAGTAAATTACTCCAGCATAAACTCATCCCAGGCAGGTGTCTACACATGCAGGGATTCAGGAGAAGATTTGTTGGTCCTGGCAGCAGTCTGCTCCCGAGCACTCCAGCCCTGCGCTGGCCCCTGCAGCAGCCAGGGAGAGCTCTAGCTGTCAACTGGCGGGGACTGGGAGATTGCTCCCTGCCTCCAGGAGCTTCCTGCTGCTCAGGCAGGCTCCAGTAGCGGAGCGTGGGCAAGGACAATGTCCCCCTGCCCAGGCAACAAGGAGATCCTGGCTTGGCTCCCCAACTGGGAGCAGGAGGCTTAGAAAGAGCTGCAGGGGAGGGGCAGGTCGGGCAGGGCAGGTCCCAGCCCCCTGCCCCAATCTGCCAGCAGGACAGCTAGCAGCAAGCCCCTGACTGGGTGGGGATTCCAGTGAGGGATTCCCTGCCCAGTTTGGGGGCTCATTGCTAGCTGTCCCACCGGTGAATCAAGGCAGAGACTAGGACCTGCCCCTCCCCTGCCACTCTTTCCAAGCCCTGTGCCTCCATTACCAAAACAGGACAGTCCCCAGCCACCTCCAGGCTGCATATGCAGACTTCCTCGCACAGCCAAGGCTGGCTGGGACCTGTTGCTCAGAGGCAGATTCCAGCCAGCTCCAGGCTGGGTGGGGAACTCGCAGGGAGCTCTCAGTCCCTGCTCCATGATCATGGAGCCGGGGCTGGGAGCTTGTTCCTAGCTCCCACTCTGTGATTGTGGAGTGGGGACTGACAGATCTCTGCTGCTGTCCCTGCTTTGGCTTCGGTGGTGGAGCCTGCCCTGGCAGCAAGAAACTCCTGGGGGCAGGGAGCAATCTCCTGCCCCCTGCTGCCCAGCTCCTGGAAGCAAATTTGCTACCAGTAAGCCATCTACATTTGCTGTAGTGTGCAGTAATTACTCAGCAGTTAATTTACTACTTGTTTTGCAGGTAGCAAATTAACTGCCAAGTAGAGGAAATAACCACACAGTAAGGGCCAGCATGTGTAGACAGTGATGCTTACTATGCAGTAATTAGCTCTTCTGCTCAGTAAAGTGTTTCATATAGATGTGCCCTGTATGTAACAGGAGTCACAACTGGTGTCCATTGTGGGACCATTAGCGTCAGTTAGCACACATTGCAATGTATCAGTTCTAGGAGTCTGTGGTTAATGATTAGTGTTATATAATTGCTGTCTAGATGGCACAGAGAAAGAACCAGTACACTGGTTTGTGGGGAACTATCCCTTCTATACTGACAGTCTCATGGCTTATGGGAAGTAGGGCATTGAGTTCTGTGGGAGCTATGTATTACAACTGAGTCCTGGTAGTGAAGTATTCAGTGTAGTAAAATACTACAAAGTGTGTGATACAGACTTACTGCTGAGATATCTAGAGGCCCAATGCACCCAAAACATTCACCAGGAAACCTTCACCATGAGATACCTAAAGTGACATCAGAATACATGGTTTTAAAAAAATCTTAAAGGGTTTGAGTCAGCTCATATTTCTGTCATTTTTTTTATAACTTCATTGGTTTCAAGGGGATTGTTCCTGATATACACAGGCATAGCAGGTAGACGAGTCCTCTAATTTAGTTTTGATAATCTTCCCTTGATTTCATAGTGTTTCAGCTCTTAGACTGCCTATCTTCTTCTGCAGCCCTTTTCCCATGAACTTGACAGGCTGAAGTGTGTATAAATCTAACGTGATTTGATGGTGTTATGCAGCGTATCACCAGAGAAGGGATCTGGCATGAAGAATTGCAACAAAATGGCACATTGTATTTTTATTATTTCTTGATTTTTTTTTATTGTGATGTCACATTTTGAACAATAATCATTGAAACTGTTCTTTATGACCCCGGATAAAGTGTTTGTTATATAGATTTAGCTAAGTGCCTGATTTTACCAATGCGTTACTGAAACGTGAGACTATTTACAGAATTAGGTACAACCCAGAAGAAACAAGCCTGAAGGCATTTCTGCTAGAAGTAAATATCAGGTGCAAAAAAAAAGTATGAATCACAGGAAGTGGGACTATTTTGATATGTCTGATTGAGATGTTACTTATAGTTGGCTGAATCTGATCACGTTTGGGCATGCAAGCTTTAATTTTTTGATGCTATTTTCTTATTGGAAGTGTAGAATGAGAATGCTGGTGAGCGTTCAATAGCTAACAAGCTGGTATCTCATAAATACCTGTCTCTCTTCCTCTAGTGAGATGAGTGTATTCACAAAGCAGCAGGTCTAGGCTGAGAAGCTTGTTCTCTGATCCTTGTGCTCCATGGATGCCACAAATTCTGCACATGCTCCTGGATCTCTGAATGAGAGATCCATACACAGTGACTCATGCCAAAATCATAGCATGCAGCATGGAGGTACTTCCCACCTTTTTACTAGTGGAATCAGGGACCACCCAGAAAGTTAAGGCATTTGCCCAGAAAATGGAATTACTCAGGTTCTAGGCCTCCCTCTTTGTGGAGAAGTGTGACACCCACTTTCAAATACAGCATCCTACGTACCTGGCCGTGGGTCAGGTAGGGCCAAGGATATCTTTTACCCCTTCCTGTTGAAGCTGGCTCACTGAGAAACCCAGAATGAGAGCAATTGGGGGTTATGGCATCAATAGGGAGGGAGCCCTGCGTACTGGCTGCTGTTCTCCATGTTAGTTATCCATTTTGTCCGATAAGCAAGGACCATAACACCACTTCCTCCCACATTCCCAATTGCCTGCTCTAACTGCTAGACTATAGACTCTACTGAGCTTAGCACCCTTTCGCTTTACTCCCTGAATTGTTCATGTGTTTTTCCTATGGGTAGGATAGGATTGGCCTGCAGGCAGTGACATAACTGGGGAGGGTCAACAAGAGCAGCTGTCCCAGTCACCAACTTGGGGGAGAGGGGAGGGGGCAAAAGAAAAGTGGCTGCTGCTGGCAGCTGCACATTTGTGCTCATAAGCCAGAAGTCACTGTGCCAGGCACCCGACTGTGCCCCTACACTGCTGCCTGAAGGATAGATTTGGCCTGCAAGATAGCATTTCCCTTTGGAGGTGCCCAGACTGCATCCTTCCAGTCTCCAAAACAGGAGGCTGAGGTGCTTCTGCAGGATTCAATAGGACTGGTTTTCAGGACCATGGAACAATAGGAACCTTCAGTGCTTTGGCGGTATAATAGGATTAGACCTTGAAGGAGACGCCTGAGTCAGAGATGACAAGCTAGATCGGAGGTGCATTAGATCCTTAATAGGATTTCATCCCTGCGTGTCTTGTCTGAACGGAAGTATCTAGGTTCATACAGATAAACTAGATAATCTGCATCATTTAGACCTACAGGCTTCAATCCCTGCTGGCTTTGTACAACAGACACTATACAAAAATGAATGCTACTATATTCCAAATTAAGGTCTTGTTTACACTGGGGATTTGCGTCCATTGTGGCCACCAGGGTAGCTGCATGAGTTCAGTTCCCTAGTGTAGATGATCAAAGCTAGTGCAAGACATGGGTTGTATCAGCGCACTTTATCTGAGTATCAAGCCTTGGTATACTGCACTGTTGCAAATAATGGCAGAGGGTAGGTTACCCCATCTGTACTAGAGGTCTGGACATGAAGTTGTCCCTGGGGCTGCTCACTCACAGCTGAAATCCCCACTGCAGATACATCAGAAGACACTGGTTATAGCGCAACAAATAGAGTCCCTCATGCAGCATAAATTACTTAAGAGTGTCATCTCTTCCACTCTTATTCTTAATCATCCATTGTAAAATCGTTGCACTTACAACACATGCCAAACTCTAAAAAGAAGGATTTTGGCAGCTTCTCAGCTAAAGGATTTTTTTTTTCTCTGCTTATTCAACATTTGTTACAATCAGAGTTTACCTCTGCCAAACAATAGAATTCTGAAAGGGAAAAGCCACATAAAACAATGGAGCACAGCGTGCTCTACTTGCACATTGTAGCATTAGGGAGACAGC
This sequence comes from Gavialis gangeticus, assembly GCF_001723915.1. Classification (NCBI taxonomy): domain Eukaryota; kingdom Metazoa; phylum Chordata; order Crocodylia; family Gavialidae; genus Gavialis; species Gavialis gangeticus. The sequence goes on along the minus strand of NW_017729022.1, from coordinate 23,766,809 downwards.
TGAAGTGAGGCCAATCTCAGGGCCAGGTCCTGTGAAGTGCTGAGTACCCTCAGTTCCCATTGACTTTTGTGGGAGGTGACCAGGCCCATAGAATGCACTGCAATTGGTGAGCTTTCAAATAGACCTAAAAAAACCCCCCAAACCCCTCAGTCTTGCCAGTAGAGTTATTTCAAAGTGAATACAACTTAGCGCATAAATAACGTGAAACAGGCAGAACATTTACTTCTGAATGTTTTATTGATCTGCTTGCTCTTTATTTTTCATTTTACTGAAGAAGCTTGTAGTTTAGGGAAAAACACTATAAATTAACAAAATGACAAATTTGTTGGGAACTGCATATTAAGCACTTAATTTACACAGTGCATTGAAGACCTAGCAAATTAGTGTAGAAGTGCTAAGCCTTAAACATTAGTACTATGCAAACTCTTGTGTTCCTGTCAATAAAAACAAGTCTTATGCGTAATGCAGCCAAACTTACTCTAAAACATTGATAGTCCCCAGTTCTGAGTATCTGTGTGTTGGAGGGGGTGATCATATTTATTGTTACCCATTTTTGATCCAAACAGTTAGCTAAAATTCAGAGTCCTGTGGGTTTTTCATTCAGGAGAACCTGATAATGGAGATAGATAATGATGCAATCCTGTTTATTTACAAAGAATGTACAAAGTCTTATTTTGCTGAGTATAGGAAGGGTCAAACAATTGGAAATAGCTTTTTTTGCCCACAGTCCCAGCCCCACTTCCAATCAGCATTTAATCCAAAAGCTCTCTCTAGGTTTTCCATGGGCAACTTTGCCATTGCCTATTCTGACTGTAGCCTTGGTGTTTCTGCTTTCTACTCTTTCAGCTTCTCTATTTCTCCTGCTTCTCCCATGCAGCAGTCCTTCGAAACAATACCCTGTTCCAACCCGTCACTCGTATTGGCCTTGACTCTGCCTGTTTTGGATAGGGCTTGCTTCTGTTTCAGTCCTCCGGTTTCATAAAGGAGCTTGGTTTCTTACATTTATTAATGATCCACAGTGGCTGTTAATGCCACTAGCTTCAACGAGGCTTAACCCAACCCAAAACAAATACTCTCTCTTTCTCGCTCTCTCTCATGCACACAAGCATTCACACACACACACAGAGAAATTCATTTTAACAGTTTTATAAAGAGTGCCATAAAAGCATCTCTCACAGGGAACTTGTGTATGTTCATCATGTTGGGTCTTTATTGTCAATTTGCTTAAGTAGAAGGCAGTGATTACTTATTCACAACTAGTTACTTCCAGGACTGAACATCCCAAAGGCATCTATAGAACCTTGAGCTTCCCCCTAATTTGGTGTTTATAGAAATATGTGCGCGTGTATGCACAGTACAAGCTGACATCTGCTGATACTTGATTTTTTTCTGCACGAGGAAAATGTAATACTCAAGGTCAGCTTTTCCAGGTCAAGGCTAATTATTGGATTGCATGGAAAGAACCCTGAAGTTGTTAAGGGAAAGGAGATAGAGAATTGTGAATGCTTCCTGTGTTCCACAGGAAATGAAAATTTCCTATATTTCTGTCCTAACCCTATTTCCTCTGGAAATTAGAGAAAGGCACTATCTAATTTTATGCTGCTGCTAAGGAATAGAGGAAAACTGTCTTCATGTCAGTTAGTTTAGTTAGCTTGTACCATGTAGCTAAGTTGAGTTTTTTAGAGACAAACACTGTACTGAAACAAACCTGACCAATCTCTCTTCTAGTCAATGAGGGCTGTGTGTGGGTATCTGACTGATATAATTTGATCCTGAATGTGTTTACCTACTAGCTGCAGTAATGCTACCTTTTCTGTTCCTTCTTCCACACGCAGCATTGACTGCAAATGCAGTATGGTGCCTTGGAATGCTACAACTTCCCATTATACAAGCAATGATACAAATGTCTCTGAAATTCATTCATGTGTCTTTGCCCAGAATTAATCACAGGCCTTTATTGCCAGGCTGTTTCTCTGTACTTGGAATAGAAGTTTGTGAGATGTAAACAAGGCCTAAATACACTGGGATGCAATAAAGTCATCATAAGATTTCATAGATTTCATAGACATTAAGGCTGGAAGGGACCTCGGAAGATCATCAAGTCCAGCCCCCCACCTGAAGGGCAGGAAGTCAGCTGAGGTCATAGGATCCCAGCAAGATAAGCATCCAATTGGCTTTTGAAGGTGTTCAATGTAGGTGCTTGAACCACCTCCGATGGCAGGCTGTTCCAGACCGCGGGGGCTCGGACAGTAAAGAAATTCTTCCTTATGTCCAGCCTGAAATGGTCTTGCAGTAGTTTATGACCGTTCGACCTCGTCATCCCTTGGGGCGCTCTGGTGATCAAACGTTCCCCCAGATACTGGTGGTAACCCCGATAAACTTATAGGTGGCCATCAGATCACCCCTGAGCCTGCGCTTTTCCAGGCTAAAGAGCCCCATGGCTCTCAGCCTGTCATCGTAAGGTCTGTTTTCCTGACCTCTGATCATGCGCGTGGCTCTTCTCTG
>NW_017729022.1:23746284-23759304 GCF_001723915.1 Gavialis gangeticus | reverse complement strand
GCGTGGCCCTTCTCTGCACTCTCTCAAGCTTTTCCACATCCTTTTTGAATTGTGGAGCCCAAAACCGGATGCAGTACTCCAGCTGCAGCCTCACCAAGGCCGAGTACAAGGGGAGAATGATGTCCCGGGATTTGCTTGAGAAGCATCTATGGAAGCAAGCCAGCGTTTTGGTCGCTTTACTAGCCACAGCATCACATTGCAGGCTCATGTTCATCTTGTGGTCAATGATGACCCCCCAAGTCTCTTTCTTCTGTAGTGCTAGCCAGTGTAGCACTGCCAAGCCTACAAAAAAATGAGAACCAAAGGATTTGTGAGGCTAATTGGAGATCTAGTCAGAAAACTAGGGAGTGCCATTACATGAGGAAGCAAGGAGCTCAGGTTAGGGTCCTGGCTTTGCTTTACAGCCCAAAGGAACCAAATTCTGTAGCAGAAGTGACCTCTAGTATCTAAAAATGACATTCATTTCTTCAATTGCATTTTTTCCAGCTGATTCTACACAAACCAGATAGCTACTCATTGGCGTTAAATTCAACTGCCATTATCGTTTGAGGATGGGATTTTCATTATGGCTTTCAGGAGTCTTGGTTCTATACCCTGGGCCTTGGTTCCCTTGATATTGTCCAGGGCTTCCAGCTAAGAACCTCCTCTCTCTCCACATAGGCTAGGGAAGGATGAAGTTTAAGGTCCAGTGTGAGACATGCATCAGGGTTACTTTCAGGCACTGTGTATAATGAGATCCTGAGGTGAGCCATTGCCACCAATAGGAAAAAGAAGGTGTTACTGAATCAAAAGTTTTACTGAACCAACTTGATCTGTGTGATTGTGGCAATTTACCATTTTTAGGGGCAGATTGTGCACCTTTATTGAGAAGACTTGGAGAAGATCTGGACTGCATTCCCCAGAGCAGAAATTGCCAGTGTTTTCCAGCTTGGGGGTACAGGCTGGTGCCAGGAGGGCATTAGGACTCTCTGCCACTGCTGCTTCTTCCTGTGGCTCAGCTGTAGCATGGTATGGCATGGCAAAAGCCTTGCCCCCCCAGCTTATACTGGTGCTCATGCCTTCTCTGAGATGTCTGACTGCAGTGCAGGAAGAGCTGGCTACTGCCAAAGCCGTGGTTCTCCAGATCCCAAGACTCTGCCGGCCATAGGTTGCCAACCCCTGGTCTAGAGCATCATTAAGCAAACACTTTGTGTGGGACCAGAGTGAACAGGGGGCATGGGGTACGGAAGTAGCCTAACTTTGACAGGCAGAAACTGTAAGTGGAAGAGAGAAAGGTTGCAAAATGTAGAATCTTTTATCTTCATTTACAGATCTTTATAAATGTATTTATTACAGTGGGTTGTGAATGCTGTGGCCAGGACAGAGAACAAACCAGGTGACAGGGGTAAGAGAGAAGCTGACTTCAGAGTGGCTCATCTTAAGCAGCAAAACCTTAAAATCCACCTTAAAACCCACAAAACTGTAGCTGGATTGTGGTAAGTATGGGCTCACCAGAGACTCTGAGTTCTTACGTTAATACCTGGACCTGCTTTTTTCAAGCCCTATGTCCCTCAGTGTGTTAGATGCCTTGTTTAACCCTCTTGACCTCTCAGCAGTGTCCCCCCTCTCCCCCCGCTTCTCATCCTTTGTATTTGAATTCCCTTCTGCTTAGAGCTTTGCTTTCTGCAGGTCCATTCACAGCATCTGACAAGGGGCAGCCTAAGAAAGCTCCGGGCTCTCAGATGACTTAGTCTCTAAGGGCGCCTATGCATGAACATGAGGCTACTTGGTGTGCTGGAATTCCAGCATGTCGGAGCAGACCCGATTAACCGTGTCTGCTGGATTGTGGCAATTACTCTGTTCCAGCAGCTTTCTGTGTCTTGTGTATCAGTGTTCTTGCACTTAAAAATGGTGGTGGGAGTGCTTGAATTAAAGCATGTCAAATGAGCTTTATTTCAAGCACCCCAGCTGCCATTTTTAAGCGTGGGGATGCTGATACACAAGATACGGCAGTGCTTTAATTAGATTAGCTCTCAGAGCTGCATTAATTAAAGCAACACCCCCTGCCCCCAATCCCTTGGACAGGTGTAAAAGTGCCCTAGGGTTCCACTCTGCCCTGCCTTCTCCCTGACAGACCAAAAGAATGAGACTAGTGGACTCATGTATGTTAGCTGGATTTCAAAAACTGATGCATGTAAGTTGCAGGTTCTGCAGCAAAAGTCCCAGAAAGATGGGTTGAGGCCCAGATGAAATTCCAGGCTTCTAAACTGTAGAGACGTGAGAGACAGTTTCCTCTGGTAGAACAAAAATGAAGGCACTTGAAGGAAAATTGACTTATGATGGCATATGACTCTGGAATTTCACTGGTGTTTGTGCCTGAGATGAATGAACAGAAGCAATCTGAGATGAATACATTTTGAATCTTTGCAAATTTTGCATAAGAGACTGATGCCCTGCAGCCTCCAGCTCTACTATTACATTATTATAGTCCCACTCATTGTAAACACCTTTTAGAACATTCTTTTAACCATGCCTCATAAAACTCTTATCTTACCTGATTACAATAGCTTTAAAGATGGCACTCTGCAGTCTTGGCAGGGATAGATGCCTTCTCCATGTATCTGCAGAGTTTATTTGTTTGCAAGTGTTGATTTAAATTTCAGATTTTATAATTTAATAGTCTTAAACTATAGTTTTATGGTAATTGTGCTCCAGTGTAATAAACGTTTACTTATTTTTGGTCCACTCCCTGAACTATGAATAAAGTGCCTTGAGGGACAATAAGACATGCAAAAAACTAGAACTCTTGGTTCCAAAATGATTCCTTTTATTAGACCAACTGGAAAATGGCAAGGAAATTGTCCTTTTCTGCAAGCTTTTGGGATCAATATACATTTGAGGGACAATATACATTTAATAACGTTTCTGAATTAAAAGACCCCTCTGAAAAAAGTCATAATCTTTGATGGTCCAACGTAATAAGCTGTAGCTGACAGTCACACACAACTGGATACAACCTTTCTAATGCCAGGACTTCTGCTTTCAAAGTAGCCTTTTTGTACTCATTATTAGTTTTTTGCTAGCCATTTTTGACCCCCAACCATACCTTAGTTATGTTATTTTTCTCTGATTATTATAATATTATGCTTTAATATAGTGTACAATAAAATCACTTCTGATTCTTTCCAGGTGCTGATAATGGAAAGCTATAACTTTATATGACAGCTCTGTATTTTAGCTATATCTCTGCTTTAAAAAAGGTGAATATCTTTGAAGGAACCCAGTCCAGTGGCAGGGGAGGCTAAGCCATACACCCCTAAGGGAGGGAGGATCAAGGCCACCGATACCAAGAAGCAGCAATGGTTGCTGATGGTCTTTGGTGACTACCTCCTGTGGGGCATGGAGGTATCCATCTGCTGGCTTAACCTGTTGGCTTGAGAAGTCAGCTGCCTGCCAGGAGCCCACATCAGAGACATGATGGAAAGGTTGCCCAGACTTCTCTGGCCCTCTGACTACTATCCATGCTGCTCATCCATGTGGGTACTAATGATAGTACTAGGGACACCCTTGAGCAGATCAAAAGTGACTACAGGGTTCTGGGTGCAAGGATGAAGGGGGTGCAGGGGGGCCAGGTGGTGTTCTCATTGATCCTTGCAGTCAAGGGTAAAGGCCCAAAGAGGGGCAGATGCAGACTAGAAATCAACACATGAGTGTAGAAGGTGTCACCAGCAGGACTTTGGGTTCTTTGACCATGGGGTAGCATTGCAGAAAGATGGCTGGCTGGAAAGATGAATGGATGGATGGGCTGTACTTGATGAAGAGAGGAAAGAGTGTCATGTACAGGCTTCCTAACCAAATGAGGAGGGCTTTCAACGAGGTTCACTGGGGATGGGAGACAAAAGCCCATAATGCAAGAAGTATGGGGAACAACTAGGAAGAATCAGAGGACCTAGTCATCATAGAATTATGATGTAATTGGGATTATGGAGATGTAATGGGATAGTTCACAAGACTGAAATATGGTATAGATGGGTGTAGCTTGTTCAGGAAAGATAGGCAGGGGGAAAAGAGAGGAGGCATTTCCTATCTAAGGTGATGTACATCTGTTTGGAGTTGCAGTACAAAGTGGCCTCCTGAAAACCTCTAGGTAAAGGTCAGAGGGGAGAGAAGCTTGGGGGATGTCATTGTGGGCATCTGCTACAGGACTCCAAACCAAGAGAAGAAGGTGGACAAGGCCTTCTTTAGACAAGTTTCAGAAGCTTCTAAATTGCAGGACTTCTTTCTCATGGGGACTTCAATTATTGGAACATTTGCTGGGATTCAGACACAGCAGTGCGCAAGCAGTCCAGGAAGTTCCTGGAGTTAAGGCTAACTTTTTGATTCTGATGGTAGAGAGGCTAATGGCAGGCAGGGATGGAGATCTCTTCTTGACTTCCTGCTCACAAACAGGGAGGAATTGGTTGAGAATGTGAAAGTGAAAGGTAACTTAGGTGACAATGACCATAAAATGATAAGAGTTCAAGATCCTAAGAGGGAGAAGGAAGGAGAACACCATAATGACACTGGATTTCAGAAAAGCAAACTTTACCAAACTCAGGGGCCTGGAGGATAGGATCACTTGGGAGGCAAGTCTGAGGCAAAAGGGAGTCCATGACAGCTGGCTGTACTTTAAAGTGGCTCTCTTAAAGATGCAGGAAGAAGGGAAAGAGAACAGAAGATCAGCCTGGCTAAACAGCAGTCTCTTCAAGGAACTGAAACTCAAAAAGGAATCATATAAAAAATGGTCATAGTACTGGGAAACAGTGTATTCCATGGGCATGCAGGGAGAAAATGGGGAAGACCAAGGCACAATTTGAGATGCAGCTGGCAAGGGACATGAAAGGCCATAAAAAGTGATTTTTTAGGTACGTCAAAAGTAAGAGGAAGAACAGAAAAGGTGGATGTATTTAATGCCTTTTTTACTGCAGTTTTCACAAATAGGGGCAGCTACTAGCTGATGGGTGTAGTTGGCAGCAGAGATAGGGAAGAAGACAAACAGCTCAGAGTAATGGCAGAACATGTTAGGATTACTTAGAGAAGCTAGATACTTTCAAGTTGGTAGCCTGCAAGGCAAGCCTATGAGGAAAAGCTGAAGAACCTGGGCCTCTTTAGCCTAAAGAAGAGAAGGTTGAGAAGGGACTTGATAGCAGCTTACCACTATATCAGAGGAGTGCATCAGGAGCTCTGTGAACAACTGTTCACCAGGGAACCCCTGGGGAAGACCAGGACCAATGGATACAAACTCCTGGAAGGCTGCTTCAGGCTCAATTCCAGGAAAAACTCCTTCACAATCAGGGTGTCCTGACTGGAATAAACTCCCTCCAGACTTGGTGCAGTCACCTACCGTGGAGGTTTTCAAGAGCAGACTAGACAGTCACCTCGCTGGGGTAACCTAACTCCAGTTGTCTTCCTGCCTAGAGAATGAGTCTGAGGACTCAATGATCTGCAAGGTCTCTTCCAGCTCCTAACAATCTATGAATCTATGAAAGAAGGACATGGGGGCTTTGGTGGACCACCAACTGTATATGAGTCAAAAATATATTGCAAAAAAAACTAACAGTCTTATAAACTGTTGTATTAACAGGAGTGTCACATACAAATTAGGGACAGTGATTATTTCACTCTAAATCTACGTGTACATTTAAACATACCTAAATTTAATTTGCATTTAGCAATTTATGGCAGGTGTCCCTGCAGTCTTGCCATATGCCCCTAATGCATTAATGTGCTTTAACTAATTGTGTCTAAATTTGATACCTGCATTTGCGGTATGAAATTTAGGCATGATTAGCCTCATTTCACCATTTTTAATGTGAATTAAGTGAGCACAGATGTAGCTTCATGCCTGTAATGTGCATTACCGCATCTTGTATAGACGTGCCCTCTCTTCAGTACTGGAGTACCTGGAGTACTGTGTCCAGTTTTGGACCCCAAGCTTCAACAAAGATATGGACCGTTTGTAAAGGGTCCACAACACAGGGGAACAAAAATGATTGGGGGCCTGGGAGGCAAGATTTATGAAAAAAGGCTGAAAGATCTAGAATTATTTAGGTTGGAGAAGAGAAAACTCAAGGGAGATTTGACAAAAGTCTTCAAGTACTTGAAAGGAGATTACAGAGAGGATGGAGAAAGGCTATTCTCTGTGGCTTCAGGGGACAGGACTAGGAGCAATAGCCTCAAGCTGCACCAAAGGAAATTTAGACTGAAGATTAGGAAGAACTTTCTAATTATAAGAATGGTCAGGCATTGCAACAGACTGCCTAGAGAAGCTGTGGAATCTCCATCCTTGTAAGTTTTTAGGAGGTTAGATTGCCACTTGGCTGGGATGGTTGAGTCAGGGACGATCATGCCTTGAGCAAGGGGCTATAGTAGATGACACTGTGAAGACCCTTCCAGCCCTCCCTTCTTATGTGCAAATAAAGGCTGAAGAAAAGAGTCTATAATACAGATGTAAAAAAAAGCAAAAACAGGAGAGATTAAAGGAATGCCAAAGATGAGGGGAAAAGATTATCAGGATGGAGAAGAAAATTAAGTAAAAGTTGAAGGGAAATGCTTTTGAAATCTGGTTTTCCACATTGCAAGAAAGGCAAAGGCAAGAAGATTAATAGTAAAGTTCACCAGTGAAGACAGAGAAAAAGGCAGAGATTTAGGACAACATACAGGAATGGAGGAATGCAAGGGACAAGAAGGGTCATCAATCCAGTCCACTGCAACTGTAGGCAATCATGTAATAGTACTAAAGTCCACTATGGCCCCCTCCCATGACAGACTTGCCACCCAATTGGAACATCTGACTGGAATTTTTTAAAAAAGAGGTAGTGTAACAGGTACAACGTAACAGATCAACTAGAAAGATGATATGGATAGGTCCAGGCTTAAAGTAGTAGTGTCTATATAGACTGTTATTGAGTAGCAAAGCAGGATGGGAGCACCGGAAGAGTGGGGCTACTCAAGATGACAACCCATGACATGCAAAATGGAATACAAATATACAAAAAATAATTTGGCTTTTAAAGTATGGCAGCCACAGTATTTTTTGATAATTTCTGTAAGATAAACACACACGCTGCTGAGCAGATGGAAAGAATACTAATGTTGCTGGTAACTGTTGTTTCAGAAGCAAGATAGGATATAGCAACCAGACCTTTCCTCACTTCTTAATAGAGGCAAAGTATGGATCTGCACATAAATATGGAAAGGAAGATGATGGGATTTGTAAAGCAGCTGAATCCAGAGACAGACTGGGATATGGCCAGAAATTCAATGTAAAGGAATGCTAATCGGTGGGGATTGAAAACTATATTTCATTCTGGTTTCAACTGACACCTGAACTATGACAAAACAGCATTCTAGTATCTGGTTATAGGAACAAAGGAACTGCCCCACTGGATCAAACTGGTGGTCCAGTCTCTGGTCACTGAGAGAGACCAGCACTAGATGTTCAGAAGAAAATGTAGGGAATCTCAAATTAATTGGTGTGGTATCCATGGACAGGAAAAAGCACTCTAAAAGTGATATTAGCCAAGCATCTGTAGCACTAACTTTAAACAATTCCTTAGAACTTTGAGAAAATGATGTCATGGGAACTAAGTGAAAGAATGGAGGTCTATCACAGTCTTTGTCACATTTGTACTGGGAAGAGCAGAAACCTGGGAGCTGGACCGAAACAGGACTTGATCCTGAAAGCACCTATTAAGTTTATTTATAGGTGTGCAGTCCCATCATGATATAAACTGTGATAACATTAATGGGAGATGTCTCAAGAAGGAAACGGGGAGTGAGGTGGTTTAGAGGAATGACTTATAGAAAGTTGAGGGGAGTTAAGCACGAAGTCACAGAAGTTCAGTGAGTTGGCTGATCCATTAGGTGGGTGGGTTACAGCTGGAGCATAATAGATAAAATAACAGGAAGAGCTGAGTGATGGCAACCAGAGGGAGGAAGACCACCAGGAAGATTGAAATGTAAAATGGAATGATCCCATAACACTGTGGGATTAGAGAGATTAGATTAGAGATTAAAGGACAAGACGATGCAAACTGCAGTGAATGAAATTGCTCAGATCTGTCTCAGCACTGAAGTTAGATATATTAGCACTTGTTTTGTGATTGTTTTAGGGTTATTTAACTTACTCAGTAACCTTGATTGATAGAAACATATCACAAAGCAATAGGAAGAGTAATGGTTTAGAAGGCCTAGATAAATCAGGTAAGTAAAAAAGCTGTTTGCAAATAGATTAACATGGAGAATGTATATAACTAAAAATGTGGAGAAATAATAGCTGAGGAATCACAAGAGAGAGACTCAGTTGTAAATGTAAATGTATGGGCCAGTACCACAACCCTCAAAATTCATCGTGTGATTTACTACAGCGTTTAAAAGCAAGCCCACTTTTTTCACACACAGCAACATGTGCACAGTACTTACAATGCTGGACAAAAACGACTTGCATGCAAACTTTTACAAATTTGGTCCATTGTGACCAAACTTTATTGCCCATTTCATGGAGCTGTGACAAAAGTCTAGGAATCAAACAACATGGGGATCACAGAAGCTATTATGTTTATTGTGCTGAACAGACTGTGATAATCCATTAAAGAAACATTTTTAACAAGCAAGCGATTCAAAGTACAATCAAAGACAGCAACTCTATATGAAGAATAAAGCAAAAAAGAAGACACTCAAGGAGAAAGTAAACTGTAGTTAAACATCTTGAAACTTTTCTCCTGCAAAGTTACTCAACTTGCAGAAATAGCAGAAAAGTTAAATGTCCAGTCTTATTTAGCAGTGACCAATGACAGCAAAGAACAGTCGTATAAAATTTATCTCCCACAAAAATAAACTATATATATAAAAAATTTTATGATGTTCTCACTGTTTCAATGGCCGCATGCATTTTTTCAGTCTGAAAAATGAGGTAAAGTAGGCCCTAAGAGGTAGTAATGTGTTTTGATTGTACTACAACATATAGAAAATATATGATTAACTTCATCAGAGCTGTAAATCTCTCAGAGCTTGCAGTCTGACCTACATTAATCCACTATGTTTCATCCTTTGAATATTGTGGTTAAAAAAACCCAAAACCAAAACAAAAAATAAAAACAGCCCTCCCAAATAACCTCCCCCGCAACATTTTGTTTATTATTCAATTGTTAAAGCCTGATTCAATGTCCTTTTGAAGTCAACCGAAGTTCTTCTGTTGACTTCACTGGATATTGGATTTGGCCCCTAAAATATGAGTATTTCCAACTTAGTTGATCTGAACATGACTGATTTTAATACTCTGATCAGCTCTTTCTCAGCAAATCTCAGCAATGAGCCCTCTGCTGTCTTTTTGAAGAGGTCCATTTTTCTTGATAATTACCTCTTTGAAGAAGCCACTAAGTAGTTATCTTTAGTTGCATTTGGCTCAGTACTAAAGCCATACTGATAGAAGACTTCCTGAGAAACTACCCCTGGCCCAGTTAATAATACAATGGTACAAAGTAGAAGTACTGACTAGGAGAGAAAGAAAGAAAGAAGGAAAAAGAAAATAGAGGAAGGAATAAAAATCTCTACATAAGAAGCATTTAAAATAAATCTGGTTGAAACATATTACAAAATCACATTTGTGTAAAATACATGAAAATACTTGTCAAGCATTTTCTTACAATCCACTAATTTTTTTTAAAAAACACTTATTTGTGATTGCATTATGCAAAAGCTGAGCCTGTTGCTTCCCACCTACAAAGCTTCAAGTTTCTTTGAAGCGGTTTTTTTTTAATACGAAAGTAATTTAAAATGTGTTCATTTCCAACAGTTCTTTTACAAAAATAGTTTTGAATGAGGGATTAGTTGCAGTCCTAACTTTAAAATGTCTCAAAACTAATGCTTGAAAGTAACAAGTTCAATCCATTTGAAGTCTGGAGGTAGGTCTTTGTCAATTGATTAGTCCATTTCTTTAAACATTTCATTTGAGGTACAAACTTGGACAGCAATATTTAAATGTCATGTAGTGTCATTGAAGAAAATCATCCTTACAAACCTACGAGCAATTCAGTACAAAAATATATTCAAGTTAACAGTACATTACACAGAAGTCTAGCAGAGAATAGGAATAAGTATATTAAAAAGGAGGAAAAAAAGATGTAGTCATGCTGAAACACATTAAAGATATTGCTCTTAATTGCAATTAAGTATTGAAGTTAGAAATAAAGGGAAAATGCAGATATTTATGATTATCTACCCAATAATATTTTCCTGCATTGTATGTGTATAGCAGCATGTATTTATTAGGCTGTTGACTTAATTGTAAAAATCAGAGGTAGTATTGAATAGTGGGGTAATATTGCATCTGTTGCTAAAAGTGCTGTTTTGAGTGAAAACATGGAGAAATGTCACTGGGGTTAAAACTGCCCAGTGAACCATCCTATGTCAAAGTATATTACTTAAAGTAATATATAAACTCACTTGAGGTACATGGTGTTGGTTCTTACATCAAGACTGATGAGTGATGAGAAGAGATTCATTCCCTTTGATAGACTGATATACGGTAGGTGGAATTAGCTAAAGCTAAACCAACACCTGGGTTATTTTTGATTTGTTCAGGTAAGTTCACAATTCATTTGAGGTACCTTTCTATTACTTGTTTTAAACACTTTAGTTAATAAAACTATGTCTTTACATGGCTTAAGAATATATTGGTGTCAGTCACCTCTATTTTCTAAACAATATCTGGCTCTGTGGAAAGCCAACTCTACCTGAATTCCTACTTTCCTGAAGATGAGGGCTGGGAATTTTGTTTAGTACTATTTCTGACGATATGTTTGTATTTGTATATATACAACATATCTTTGTCTTTCTTCCCTTTTGCAAAATGAAAGTACCTTTTTCTTGTTGATTTTTTCATTTGCTTATCAGCTGAATTAAGTGAAATATCAGCTTTTAATTTTTCCTGAAATAACAGTAAGTCTAAAAAAATCAAGTACAAGTCTACAAGAAGGTTATAAAAAGAGTAGTATCTATCCCTTATCTTTGGTGTCCTAAACAGGGAGGTTACTAAGCTAGGGAGTGGGTCCTTGGAGGTGATGTAAGGCCTAATGTGTTACACACAAAACCTTTCCTATTCCAATGCCCATTATAATTAATATTTTACAAGTTTCTTGTTTGTATGCAGTGCAGTGAATGACTTAACCTGATTCAAAGCTCTTCTTGACCCATACACCCTCACTTAGCAGCTCAAACAAACTATTAGTAGGTTAAGAAAAATGAAAACAGTAATTAAAAGTTGCATCATTAATCTGTGTCCCCTTGTGTTACAGCAGTTTTTCACTAAACCTGGGAATGTGAAGGGATTACAAAGGCGATTAATAAAGTCCTTTTTAAGGTTATGTGATTTCCGTCCCCCTCCCCCCTCTGCCCAGGCAAAAGTGGAAAGACCATGGCAATAGAAAATAAGTGGTCAAGGCAGCGTCTTCTCCCTTCAAAAGACCCAACTGCTGATGAGGTAGAAATTGAATGGTGTGGTTTTCTAGTCTTCCTCTGCAGATTCTTGTGAGGATGTCTCTTCAGTTTCTTCAGTCTCTTCCTAGAATGAACAAATAAAATATACAATTATCACTGTTACTATGCCTTTCAGATATAAAAGCAGATAGTGTTGCCACCAAGGACCTTCTTTCAAGGACTAATTACTTCCCAACACTCTTTACAACCTCTACCTTATTCCAAGAGTCCAGGGGAGTGCTTTCTTTTCAGGAGGGAGGCAAGTTTCTTCAGGGTCCAACTAGACCTGTGCAGACTGAGAATCTGACCTCTCATCACCAAAAAGAGGCAAAAAAAGAAACAAGAGCTCTGGGACCTTGTTTCTCCACCCCTTTTTAAAGGGAAAAGGGGCTGCTGATCACACCAATTCATTTTTGGCTCTCTCTCCAAGTTGCCTTCCAGTTTTCCCACTTTTAATCCCATGTTGATATTATGTCAAACTGGAAGAGGAGAAACTAAATAAAAATGCAGAAAATGGAAGGGGTCTTGAATTTGAACTCCACAGTAATTACTTTGTTGTATTGTGTTTGATAGTGGATTGATTATATCCTCACATTTCTCATGACAAAGGAGAGTCAGCTAGGTGTGAAACAGGAAAGAGCAGCATCTCCTCTAAAACTAGAACCACCTCTTGTTTCAGATAATCTCTAAAAAGAAAGACAAGGAGGAAAATCTTCTTGGCTGAAAGTTGCTACTTCCAACTTTTTTAATAAGGTGCAATTTCTTTCCTCTAACTTGACATTTTTAAAAGATCGAGAAGAGAATTTGAGTGGATTTTTCTCAGCTGCTGTGTAAAAAAAAGATCTGTTAAATCATTTGGCCTTAGTACTAAAATGTGCATGTAAAAATGCCACTGTGTTGAGATGCAGTATCTGAAAAGTAGACTAGCCCCGCACAGGAAATTTGACATAAACTCAGACAGAGTCCCCGCTTCACATGACCTGCCCTGTGCTACTCTATCCCTTGGCCTTGATGTTTGCCTTCAGCAGGCCAGTTCTGTCTGCAATCTTCTTGATGCTGCTTATTTAACAAATGTGCAGTACCTTTCAGGACATGGGTGGTAAAACTGGAGACAATAAACATCTTTGATAAAAGGGCTGTTAGTGAGAAGTTGATTTTTATCAAATGCTGCATATCATCATGTACGACAGCATGTGAAAAAGATCTAGAAAGAATAGGTAAACATTTACCCCTACAGCAAACTGAAACCTTTTAAGAATGACCAGCTTAGAACAGCTTATAACAGTCCTCATACTTTAATAGATTTGATTTTCCACATGGCTTCATTTTGTCTGGGTGGCTAACTGACACAATTTATAACTCTCTTCCTTTCCCAGGCTGCTACAGTACACTATTCAGTAAGGCATGCCTTAAAGGTTGCCTGCGTTATATGACCAAACTTCCATTCATTAGTGTTTGAAACACCTCAGCTGTGAAGGGCTCCTAAATGCTACCATGTGTGACACTGCTGCACCAGCGCGGCAT
>NW_017729022.1:23738560-23741284 GCF_001723915.1 Gavialis gangeticus | reverse complement strand
GCCTTAAAGGTTGCCTGCGTTATATGACCAAACTTCCATTCATTAGTGTTTGAAACACCTCAGCTGTGAAGGGCTCCTAAATGCTACCATGTGTGACACTGCTGCACCAGCGCGGCATCAAGAAAACCCCCCCACTAGGCTTTAATCACAGGCCACTGCTTACTATTGTCAAAAGTTTTCAAACATCCAAAAAAAAAAAAGGCTGGAAAAAAGCTGTAAATCTAGGGAATAAACATAAGTACAAACGAATAGATGACAGCTTAAAAATATAACCACAGCAGCATCTAGCCATGAGATTTCACACTGGTTTTGTTTAGTCTGCTTTCGGTTATGTAGGAAATGTGGAAAGCATGAAGCAACCCCCTTCATGCCCATCCCCAGTTAAACCATGGGCCTCAAATATTTAAGCCAGTAGGTTTATACCTCTTGACTAGGAAACAGGCCATGACCCTAGGATACTCTCTGGAGGACCAGCCACAAAGAAAGATGTAGCATGATCAAAGCCATGGGCAAACAAAAGTGAGCAAAGTCAAGTGTCAACTGCCCTCTGACCTTGCCTTTTCAATTAATATTTAAATTCCAGAAAGGCATTAAGCTATCATGCAGATACACAATTTTCTTCCTCACAATAACTCACATCCAGTTGTGATATGGACTATATTTAAATGACTGCTATGAAAATAATCATAGAATTACAAATGCTTAGGTGAATTTTACTTCATCTCTCACAGCCTTCAGGGAACTGAATCTTTTTAATGCTTTATCAAATCAAATTAATATACAATGTTTTTTTCCCAGGTCAATCTCCCCGCCACACAGAAGGACACTAATGGCTGTTGCAACATTTCTGGCTAGGAGAAAACAGGCATTTGAAGGTATCTAATGAACAGGCATTTGGGCGGCATGAACCTAGTGCCAGAAGTTGTGTAAAAGAGATTATTTTGAACCTTTGCACATTCCCAGCTCATCAAGATCTACGAAGAGCAACTGCTTTGCTCAATGCCACAGTGACTATTCAGCTGAAAATGATGACCTTAGGTTCTGTTTTCTTTACTTAAAATAACAGTCATAGGTATGCTTTTTTAAATGCTATTTTCCATTGACTTTGAAGTTGTTTCAGCTTTGACATTTAATTAGCGATGGTATAAAGATCAGCCATGAAATCTTTTTTTAAAAGTACAGGTAAGGGGCAGTAGTCAGTTTCTTGACTTTTCTAGAATGCCATTTTACATAGCCCACAGTCAAGCTACTTGACCATTTGCATCATTTTATGATTGACTAGTTGGGAATATATTGTAAGCTTAGGAAGGGGGACCCAGGGTGGAAGCTACTAGAGAACGTGTTTATGGAAGCAAATGTTTCAGGGACAGATTAAGAGACTTTATCATGGGGAAAAGCATATTTTGTCCTACTATTTCTAACTCTTGTGCTTTTGCCATTATTGCTTAATTGTTGAGGTTAGCAAAGCTGCATTCCTAAATTTGCTTTGATCTCAAAGAAGAGTCTTTTGTGAAGCATGGCAAAAATGGGAAAGCTGTTGGACTTCGGAGGGGAGCAAAATGAATCGCAGAATAAAAGCCATCTTTTGTCAAGCCATTCCTTCTTGGCAAATTGAAGAATAAAACACTTAATCTAGAAGTTAGTGTAGAAGAATGATGTTTGTAAAGAGCATAATCAGTAATTTCCATATTTTCTCACATACTAAATACATAAGACACACACTTTGTTTTTGGAAGACAGAAGGTAGAAAAAAAAGATTTTTTTAGAGTCATGGCTGATTGTGTGACAGAGTAAGTCCTCCCAGAAACGTAAGTGATCGGAAAGCCTGGCATCCCAAGAACCAGTGTGAATGAGGCAGCAGGAACTTCTTGGTGTGGCATGACAGCAGTACAGCTAGTCCCCAGACCCTCGCAAGGGCAGCAGCAAGATTTACTTCTTTACTGTAAGTAAGTCTTTATATAAAATTCCTGTAAATAATACGGTGTTGCTTCCACACCACAAGCCTCATCAAGATACAACAGACTGCATATGCAGCAGCTCGCTCACTCTTAGCCAGCTCAGTGGCTCTTAAGCCCAAAGCTAGTGCCTCACCAGCAGCGGTGAGGAGGTTAACACTGGATTCCACCCCTGCCGTTTTCTGCTCCAGGGAGAAGCAGCAACTATTTTGGCGGCTATTTAAATACAGCGTCTCAATGCTTCTTTTCATCCCTCTTCCTATTCCAGCAAAGAAAAATCAGCTGAAGAGATGCACCCCAATTTTGGAGGGCTGAAAAGCTGCACATGGCATGTGAGTAAATATAGTATTACTTACTGGCTTACTTAATCATTGCTGACATGCTTGATACGTCTTGACATGACTGCTGCTTTGGGAAACCCAAAAGTAGGTTCATAATAAAGCATCGCTTCAGTGAAGAAGGTGCTTTTACTGAAGTAACTAAGCAGTTTGTACCCCATGAAAAAAGTTAGTTTTCAGTTGAGATTTGAAAGGAGAACGGGCAGATGAGGCAGAGACTAGAATTTCAAAGAGCTAAAACTGACAGACATGGCTAAAAAATTAGAGTGTTCTAAAACAGTGGTTTTCAACAGGGATGCACTGATAGGGATTTTTAGGGCCGATACCGATGGCCAATTTTTAATGAGCCATATTGGCTGATACCGATCTGACTGCCAATATGCAGCTGGGCAGCTTGGAGAGCAGTGTCCAGCCGGTAAGCCTGGGGGGGG
>NW_017729022.1:23730068-23738437 GCF_001723915.1 Gavialis gangeticus | reverse complement strand
AGGGGGGCTGTGCCCCCTGGATCTGCACGTGGGACAATGGTGAGCTGCTGCTGTGAGCTGGGGCCGGCACCAGGCTCTTCTGGGGTCAGGGAGGGGAGTTGGGCCAGGGATGCATTCAGGGCAGCGGTGGCACTGGGAGAGGAGCTACAGGGGGAGGGGGGGTCCCAAAATTTACTGTAGCTCTTTCCCAGTGCCACTGCTGCCAGACCTGTGCGCAGCCTGGCTCAGCCCCCAGCCAGGCAGAGCCTGACACTGTCCCCAGCCCCAGCCCACAGCAGCAGCCTACCCTCACCCTGCATGCAGACTGGGGGCATATGCCCCCCATGCCCTTCCAGGGTGTGCACAGTGGCAGGAGCTGCCACCTCCTCCCTGTGCCCCCCTGGATAAGCCACTTGCAGCTCCATTCCATGCCCTGCCCTGGCAAGAAACCACTTTGCACAGATGAGGCTATGAACTGCACTTCATCAACCTCCTAGGTACAGAAACTCATGGACTCAATATAGACATTGGAATTCTGACACCCTACAACCTGCTAGACATCTGACTCCCCAGGTACCTCTCCATTTTTACCTGCTACATCCCCCCTTCCCTGTACCCAACCCCAGCCTGTCCCTCACCCCCTGATGCCTCCATTTCCATTTTCACTGACTGGTTTTCTTGCCTGCATTGCATGCTAGCCTTTGGCTTCTTTACTATTCCTTCCATCCAGGAACAGCACACGCACACCAACTGCAGGTGCTTGCTCAGGGTTGTTCAACCTGAAAGCTGGCATCCCAGGCAGCTAAGATGAACTCACCCGGAGCCTCACACCTCCACTGCAACCAGCAAACCTCAGGCCTGTCAAAGACGTGACGGGTCTGGGTTTTCCCCAGCCAGGACTGTGTGTGTGTATGTGGTGGCTGGAAGTTATGGTGCCTCCTACCCGCCTTTCACCAGGGAGATCCTTGGTCCTGGCATTTGCTGGGTCTGCCGCTCTGCCGGCAGTCCCACCTCCCAAGTCTGGCAGAGTGCAGTTTTAGTGGTCATGCCCAGGACCTGGGGCCTCCTCCTTCCCCATAGTTCCAGCTCATACATCCAAGTTCATCCTGGCATGGGAGCTCAGCAGGGACATGTTTTTCCCCTGCTGGCTGGCTGGTGATGAGTGCCGCCTCCAGCTCTGACAGTGGGGCATTAAATGGTTCGGAAACCAGAAACCAAAAGGAAATAGGTGCGGACGGGGTGAAGAGGATGGCACTCACTCCGTCTGAACCTGGAGCTTGGGGAACCCCAGCAGCAGGATGTTCACCTTGAGGAACATCAGTTGCTCCACCAAACCAGGATCCAAGGAGGTGCAGTGGGGCATCACTACATCACCAGCAATGTTGAACACCCTCTTGCTTGGAACACTGGTCAGTGGACAGGACAGGTGTTCCCAGGCAACTGTGGCTACATCTGGCTGTGACTTACGCAGTAGGCCAAGGGGTCGCACAGCAGAGGCTCCACATCCTCCACGAGACAGGCAGCCACCAAAGCCTGAGCACTACCTGCCTGATGGTTGGGTCTGGTACCTCTGGACTCCACCATGGAAGCCATGCCCTTGGCCCATATTGGCAGCATCTGTGGTGGAGGAGGAAACTAGCTGGCAGATGGTATGCTACTATAGTATGAAGTTTAGCAGAGATTGCAAAACCTACCCAAGAAGCTGGGTGAACACTCATGAAGTCAGTCCGTGCTGAACTCCATGCTTTCACAGTTTAACGCTGTGGAATTCTGACACACTACAACCTGCCGGACATCTGACTTCCCAGGTACCACTTTTACCTGCTACACTCCCTTCTCCCCCACCCTCCTATCCCTCACCCCCTGATGCCTCCATTTAATGGTTAATAGAGTTTAATGCTAGCTCCAATATGTCTACTTGTGCTGCAGTGCCTATAGCATAGATATGCCCTCAAGACATTTCCCACCTTAATCGCTTTATCAGTTGATCTGTGCCACAGAGTAAGGTGTACTGTGAAGCTACACCATCCTCAGGGGAGCATTGGGAGGCACTCTCCAGAATGTCCTAACACACAGAATGAACAGCTACACCTTGTGGCCAGCATCCCTTTGGTGGCTGGTCACATCAGCTGGCTTACTAGGCATGCCCCTTTATGGGTGCTGACATCCTTACAGCAGGGGTGTCATAGTGGTTTGGACTCTAGGCCAGCTCTGAACCATGGGGCTCCTTGTGGGCTGGATATTGATTCACCTCTAGTGGTAAAGTGAGCAGTGTCAGGGAGCTGTGGAGTTAACACAGCTGTCACCTACCACCCACCACCGAAACATCCCCAGCAAGGCTCTGAACCACAATGGGTCATTGTTCATTCTTAGCCTATATTTGGCTAACGCACGTCAAAGAGTGAAGATACAGTGTCACAGATTTCAGTGCAGGCTGGCTGCCAGGCCCCCTGGTAGCTTGTGCTGAAGTTCATGCTGTCACATATCATGCCGTTGTTACCCACAATAGCTAGATTAATGTTAGGACAGAGAAACCCATGCTGTAGTCATACCTTTGTTCGCTGTACCCCCTTCTCCAGCCCGCCACAGTGCAGGGGCTGCAATTCTGCCTGGCTGTCAGGCAGACTGCAACAATAAGAGTGGCAGGCATCAAGCACAGGCATCCTGATAAAAGAATAACCTTATTTCCTAGCTACAGTTACATGGCATGGGCCAGGAATGTCTAAAGTTTAACATTTGCCATATGGCAGGAAGCAATACCACCACAGCCTCAGGTAGCTAATGCTATATCTCCTCCTGCTGTCAACCCTTCTCTGGTTTTGGAAATCAAATATGTATACTGTATTTTCTTCCATATAACACATACCTTTTCCCAAAAAATCAGCCCCCCAAAATGGGGTACTTGTATTAAATGGGGAAGCTGATTTTTTCTTCCCAGGATAGAGGCACCCAGCTTTGATTGTTGCACTATAGTATAGCAACTGTGGCATTAGTTTTCAGGTTGAGGGAATCACTTGTCTTAATAGCCTGCTGTTCTTCACTCCACAGGTATTAACAATTGTCTCTCCATTTTAATGGTCTTGATTTTACTAATCAATCTTTCTTAGGGAAATGCTGCCTGTTAATTGCTCCAAATCTCTCTCCTCCTATTACACAGCCTAGGAGACCCTTTAGTTCTTTTCAAAATCATAGCTCCACCAAGGGAGGCTAGTTTTCAGCAGCAGCCAGGCTTTCAGCTTTAGTTAAGCAGGGAGGTGGTTGGGGGAAAGTGCGTGTGTGGGGGGGTTGTCATCTGAAGATTAGGCTGTGTCCTTGCTCTATGCAAAATGAAAACTGTAAAAGTCTTTCCCCCCACCCCGCTTCATTCTCCCTTTCAAAACCAAGATGTGTATTAGATTTTGGGGCATACATAAAAATATGGTATGCTAGAATATCAATAACAACCACTGACTAATTCAGCCAACTTCTGTATTTACAGGAATGTCTTTTCCAAATGAAGGTAAGTGATTTTTCTATTCTGTTTGACACAGGTGAGGCCTGGAGTACTATATTCAGTCTTGGGCCACATGGTTGTTCGATGGCTATAAGGGACAGGACTAAAAGCAATGGCTTCCAGCTGGAGCAGAGGAAATTAAGGGTGGAGAATTGGAAGAACCGTCTGACTATGAGTATGGTCAAGCATTATGGTCACTCGGCTAGACAAAGCTTTGGTTGGGATGATCTAATTGGGGATGGTCCTGCTTTGAGCAGGAGGTTGGACTAGATGACCTCCTGAGGTCCCTGCCAACCCTAACTTTCTATGGTTGGAACAGACTACTTAGAGAAGTTGTGGAATTTCCATCCCTGGAAATTGTCAAGAATAGGTTGGATAGATACTTGCCTGGAATGGTTTAGTCACAGACAGTTCTGCCATGAGCAGGAGGCTGGATAAGTTGACCTCATGAGGTCACTTCCAGCCCTACTTCACTAGGATCTTAATAAAACACAGGAATAGAAACATCTAGAATAGGGTATGAACATCTGTCATAACTGAACTCCCAGGCCTTTTAAAACACATGGCCGTTTCTTGTTCTTAGTTCTTTTCCTTTGTCTGGACCAAATTTTGAATGTATGCTGGTAACACAAGAGTTAAGTTTGATCATGCGCAGACAAGCAGACAAGGCCTATGGAAAATTCCACAGCATGCCCAGCACATGCCCCCTGGGTGACCTGAAGGCTTGTCAATCAGACCTGACCTACTTTTCCGCCATGCGCATGCTCAGTTTCACACAGAACATGAGGTAACCTGATCAGACACATGCTCAGTCTACAGACTGCATGACATAATCGGACTAGAAATTTCTTTAGAGAAGACAACCTGATTGGCTATCCGGTTGTCATAAAGACTTGGGGGCCCCTCCTCAGGGTGGAGACGAAGGAGACAGAGAGAGTTAGCGAAAGGGAGAATGAGCAAGAGTTTTGGGGGGTTCTGACAGCAGTACTGACAGGGAAGATTCGTCCTGAGAGCAGAGGCTGGCCTGACAGGGACTGCTCCTCAGGAGGGCTTTAAGCCCACTGGTCTCCTGTCTGAACCCTGAGAACAGAGGCTGCTAATGCAGGGACTGCTCCTCAGGAGGGAGACCACACTTGACCTGTGAACAGATACTGCCTTAGCAGAGACTGTCCCACAGGAAGAGATCAAACCGATCCTGAGAGCAGAGGCTGCGGCTGCAGGGACTGCTCCTCAGGAGGGCTTTGGGCCCACTGGTCTCCTCACAACTATGATTTTGCGATTTATTTGATTCGTCTCGATCTGATTATTCCGTATTGATCTCTGGCTAACGAGCTAATTTCCGGCTTCGACCTCAACCACAATCCCACATCTTGACCACTGGCTACGACATCGTAACTTCTACCTCCACATCGACTTCAGCATCTTAACGACCACCCGTTTCGTCCATTTGGACTGGCATCACACCGTTTTCGTTGTTACAGTTCGTTGTTCGTCTCCCGATTTATGAGCTGTTGACCAGCTCTGGGACTATTGAGTTGAGCAGCCGCCCCTAGCTCCAGCTAGAAAGCAAGGGCTCACTCAAGAACCCCGTGGGCCAACAGACCCCTTTGTCATTTGTAATCTAACTGTAACCGAAGCTCTGCCTACGCTCTCCAAGCATAAGTAAATAAATCAACTCTATTTGAAACCGCACGTGTCCCGTACCACTCAGACTCCTCGCCGCTAATTCCGCCTGTTCGTACTGAATCCCTCGGCCCACCGTGACCTTGGGGCAGCTGTTGCCCGACATCCTTCTGCAGTGTCTTGTTCACCTGCAGGCTCCGTTTCTTGCTTCTTGTGTTTGTCTCTGCAAATAACTGGGTGAGCATGTATTCCTTACGATATTGTATAAGAACTGTCCATAGCTTTTGTGAGAGGCTGGGGGATGTCCTAAAGCACCAATGAACCTGTGTACAGCTTGGTTGCCTTTCGTCTTTACCTCTTTTAGGGCTCACCCTGGAAGTTTGTTTTAACACAAAACTTTGGTGCTTCTGGAATTACTGTTCATTTGGATCCTGTATTCCTTCCCATTTGCAAAAAACAATAGTTTGGAATATTTGTCATAGTATGGTATTTCTTGTGCTCCAGTGTCGTGGGGTAAAGTTATTTTATAGACACTTCAAGACTAATTGGTTTTGTCTCAAAAAGCTTGTTAGATTTTGGAACTTGAGTTTTTCACCTTCTGCCCATACATTTCTGAACTGTCAATCTGAAGAAAAATTTGAAAGAATTACTGTAATATTCTAGCAGTGCTAAGTCTTCATCCCTTGCATATGCCATGGCTTTTGTTTTAAATCATCTTATTTGCTATTTGCATATATTTTTCTGACTGTGCATCGGAAAAGTCTGAGAGGATGTGCTTGAAGTGATATGTCAAAGAAAAGTGCTGACATGAGCAGCTTACACACTGTAGACCTTTGTCTCTTGTTAACTCATCTGGAATTCCATGGTGTGCAAAATCATATTGTAGCAGGAACCACAAAGGGCTGTGGCTCCTGTTACATCTGTAGAGGGGAAGTGTAGTAGCCTCAGTGTGCACCCATTTAAAGATCAGGTAAAATGTATTTTTAAATGGTTAACACAATAAAGTTACTGTAGAATACTGCCTCTTATGGTGTTAATAAATAATCAAATTAGCATACCCAGAAGCATACCAAAGGTAGGGAGAGCCTGAGGGAAATGCCTATGGCTGACTATCTAAGGTGACTATATATCACATAATTTCCTTGATTTGGCACACATGGAGTGCATCTTGCTTCTAGGGAGTAATTCTGGGGTGAGCACAGAAGGGGTGAAGAGAAGACTAAGGGCTTTTGTCTATACCAAGACAGTGGTGTGTCAAAGTGAACAAAAGAGACACACAGTTTTTAAATATCTTAGTTTTTATTAAAGTAGAAGGACATTCTACTTTGCCTTGTGATATGGCCCAAATCATGCTAAGATATCAAAATGCCTTACCCAGCCACATTTTTACCCTTCCTGACAGTTGCACCAGCTCAAAAGTGATTCACAACTGCCCTAGAATGTTTTAGAATTAGGAAACCCTTTGTTATTCAAGGCACCCTTCGGAAAATGCAAGCTCTTAGTTTTCATTCATTTTTCGACAATAGATAAAATAATAGAGCAATTTTTCTGTTGCCAGGAACTTAGAAGGTCAGAATGTTTCTAACACTTTGGATTCTTTTTTTAAATCTCTGAGTTTATTTTATGAATCATGTTTGCACACCTAACAGTGCTTTGACACACCGCTGTCTTGGTAAAGACAAAAGCCCTTAGTCTTCTCTTCACCCCTTCTGTGCTCACCCCAGAATTACTCCCAACATTATGCGGCACCCCAGGGCACCCTTGACAGGATTTCAAGGCACCCTCGTTGAGAATCACTGCCTAAGGGCATAGACTCATAGAAAAGTAGGGCTGGAACAGATCTCAGGAGATCATTTAGTTTAGTGGTGCCCAAACTTACAGCCCTACAGACCAGATGAATGATGCAGGATCAGTATGTGGGGTCAGTGTAATCCAGAGTGCCAGATCAGGCTGCACCCTGGCCTGACCCTTCATGCCTGGATCTGGCCTCACACATCAACTTGACCCCACGCGCCCAAATCCATTTACTTGCCACCCTAACTCTGCACTCCCAGATCCAACTGTGGAACGAACCTGTCCACTGACTCATGCCCACGCCAATGTGACCTAACACACTGGACCCCATTATCTGGGCCACATGGCTCCCTACAGGCTGCATGACACAGCTCTGTGGGTCAGTTCTGGCCCCATGGCTGGAGTTTGAGTGCCGCTGATTTAATCCAACCCCTAATCATACCTATCTAAACTACCAACGAGGCAACCAGATCAGGTGAGAGTGAAATAAAATGGTAAAGAAAATAAGGAACTATTCCCATTGGTTCATGGTTGAGTCAAGAGTGTGACCTTATACAACCTAGTGGTAGATGAGCAAACTCCAAGCATCTTTGTTTTTGAGACTTTAAACATTTTGAGGCAGGGACTATAATTTACATTTGCAAACTGCACAGTGAAATGGGGCTCAGACCCATGGCTCCTGGGTGCAAGAGCAATATAATAGCAACAACTGTAACAGAAGAAGAAGAATTGAACGGAGGAAATTCTTGGACGAGAAAGGCAAAATTCTGTTACCCTTTGTGCATCATTTGTCAGCTTTCCAGGTGTGTAAATTGCCTTTTTGGCACTTAGGTACAGACTGCAATTCTACTGATCCTGCAGCATGGATACATAAGCATGCACACAAAAAGTTACATGTGAATACACCTGAGTATAAATCCCAGAAGAAGCTAGGAAGAAGAACACTTTCTTGTGTTTTGGCTCCAAGAGCTGAGTGGTTAAGGCACTCAGAGAGAAAGCAAGAGATACAAGGTGTATCCTCCTGCCCCCTTTGCAGTGAATTTGAACTTCAGACTCTCCCACATGCCAGCATAATA
This sequence comes from Gavialis gangeticus, assembly GCF_001723915.1. NCBI lineage: Eukaryota > Metazoa > Chordata > Crocodylia > Gavialidae > Gavialis > Gavialis gangeticus. Next base: position 23,730,472 of record NW_017729022.1, on the reverse strand, counting down.
CCCTAAACATCGTGTCACGGAACAGATTTCATGCAGACCCTACTCTAGCATTTTTTTGGAAGCTGAGTCACCACTTGCCATTTAACAGCTACTGGATAAAAATGGGTGGATAACAGTGGGGAAGTTTCTGTCCCATTGGGTAGGAGTCAAAGTTAGAACCCAGGGCCTGCTCCCTGCCAGAGCAGCATCCATCTCCCCACCTCCTATGCTTCCTTCTCTTCCTTTTGGTCCCATACATCTCCCTCTCTTGGCTGTCCAGGGCACCAGCTTCAAAAGGAGAGCTGGAGAAAGAATGGGCTAATGCCTAACCCAGGAGTGAGCTAATGACTAACTCAGGGGTAGGCAATTATTTGGACTGGAGGACCACTTAGGGAGGCTTGGTGAGCTGTAGCAGGCTGGGTCAG
>NW_017729022.1:23671366-23729949 GCF_001723915.1 Gavialis gangeticus | reverse complement strand
GCAGGCTGGGTCAGCTCCCCTTCCCCAGCCACAACAGCTCACCAAAACTCCCTAAGTGGTCTGGGGGTGTTGGATGGAGAAGGTGGGTGGGGTCTCCATTGGCAGGGTGTGTTTGGCCAGGCACATGGGATGGGGCTGTGGGTGGACTGGAAGTGGCATCCAGGAGTGGGATGGGTGGGTGGGACTGGAGCTGGGATTGTGCGGGTGGGGCTAGGGCAGATCCATTCCCTGGATGGCCCTCTTCTGTCACCACCCTGTGATTTCAGCCCTGATCCCAGCCATCCTGTTCTCGGACAACATTCCCTGCCTGCCCATGGCCCCCTATGCACCCAGCTGAGTGCTCCCTGCCTACAGAGGTCCCAGACCGGTCTCCAAGGAGATCCCACCCACCCACTGCATTTGGTGTCCCCAGCAGTGCGTGCAGGGCTGACAGGCCAGGGTGCCTGGGCAGTTGGACCAAGGGTGGTGCCAACATTAGTGGCAGCAGCCTGAAGGATCTGCTGCTGCTGGGAAGCAGAGTCCAGCCACTGAACTGCCACAGCTTCACCGCCTGCCTGTAGGTGTTGACATCAGCTGCATGCACGACAGCCCAGGCTGCCTTCTGTGCCTGGGCCAGGCAGGGCCAAGGGACCCACTGTGGGCCAGATAAAATCCTTTGGTGGGCTGTGCCCACCCCTGGTCTAACTGATGGCTTGGCTATTACACCACTGTCCTGAGAAACTGAAGAGAGGCAGTTTCAAGTCTCCTATGAGCAAGTGGGGCCTAGAACCCAGGGACTTAGGGTTAGGCCTCTTTCACTGTTAGTTATGGGGTTTTGTCTGGCTATATTATTATGACTTCCATGTCCACAATGGATGCCAATGTATATATTTGCTGACCACTGTGTAGCTGATTGCACCCAGTCAATATAAACGCACATGTCCTCACTGCAGAGGATGGCAAACTGTGCAGAAGTGCCAACAATGTGTGAATGGAAAGCATGAATGGCTGGTGCCTCCCACAACTGGGGGGGCACCATGGTGGTGAATGGTGGGCGAAGACCACCCACCACTGGCGGTGGCGAGTGACGACTGCCCGCAGCTGCTACCAGTGATGTCGGCAGTGAGGGGAGGGGATTAGGTGCAGGTGGCAACTGCCCATAGAAGCCGGCAGTGGCTTCAGCACACGGCCAATCTCAGGGGGGGCACATGCCTGCCCCCCATGCCATCCCTACGCGTTGCCTATTATTGGAAGTGGGTTTTACTCTAAGGCCAGGGACCTTTCAGAAAGCAACACTGATGGGCACCTCTAAAATACTAAGAAAGGTGATGATATCCTCAATTCACTTGGTCCAGATTCGACATGTATATGTGACTGTACTCCCCTGAACCACCCAGGCTGCAGATGTATAAAAATTATCATCACCACTCAGCCCCACCCTTACCAATTATGTCATAGTATTTAGGTATATGCAGTACACTGACAAGCTGCAGGTCTCAGCACAGCATTTTGTCCTCTGTGGTAATGAAGACTGAAAGGTTCAGAATCATTGAATCAAAGGAAGTTAGGATAGGAAAAGACCTCAGGAGGTCATCTAGTCCAATCCCCTGCTCAAAGCAGGACCAGCCCCAACTAGATCATTCCAGCCAATGCTGTCTAGCCAGGTTTTAAAAACCTCTAAGGATGGAGATTCCATCACTTCACTATGTAACTTGTTCCAGTGTTTTACCACCCTCCTAGTGAGCAAGTTTTCCTAATATCCAACCTAAACTTCCCTTGCTGTTACTTGAAACCACTGCTCCTTGTTCTGTCATCTGCCACCACTGAGAACAGTCCAGCTCCATCCACTTTTGAACCAACCTTCAGGTAGTGGAAGGCTGCTATTAAGTCCCCTCTCAGTCTCCCCTTCTCTAGACTAAATAAGCCCAGTTCCCTCAGCCTTTCCTCATAAGTCATGTCACCCAGCTCCCAAACCATTTTTGTTGTCTGCTGCTGGACTCTCTCCAATTTGTCCACATCCTTTCTGCAGTGGGGGCCCCAAAACTGAACACAGTACTCCAGATATGGCCACACCAATGCTGAATAGAGGGGAAGAATTACTTCTCTTGAACTACTGGCCACCCACCTACCAATGCAGCCCAGTATGCCATTAGCCTTCTTGGCAACAAGAGAACACCGCTGGCTCATGTTCGGCTTACTGTCCACTGTAACCCCAACGTTCTTCTGCAGAGCTGCTGCCCAGCCAGTCAGCCCCAGCCTGTACTGGTGCATGGGATTGTTCTGTCCTAAGTGCAGGGCTTCTCACTTGTCCTTGTTGAACCCCATGAGAGAAATGTTCCTTCCCACATAGATAGAAATGACATCATTCAAATTTCCCCTGAAAAATCCATGTGTGAAACAGCCTAGGTATCTGTACATCCATAAAGTCAGTAGTACAGTGAAATCTGCTTTTTAGAAGGGGTGAGATGCAACATTATAATAAAGGGGACAATATGATAGTCCACAGCGAAGATAATTGCTGAAAACCCAGCCTTCTATCTTAGACCAAACTATAAAAAGAAATATTTTCTTATTATATTTTCTCAAAAGAAGGATTGCTGTTGCTTACTGGTAAACAATGTCCAAAGACTTTCAAATCCAATTCACTACCTCTTACAAATTGTTACTTTTCATTTATGGAAGAAGTGACTACGGTGATTTTTGAAGTAACTCAATGTGTACGTCTGTGTGTGGTCATGTACACAAATACATCCACACACATATATACGTATATAACTCCCATTTGAAACATGGCTGAAGAATTTTGCCAAGCAACCAAGCTTATTTGAACTTCAAGAGCCTTGAAATAATAAGAATGAGATTGAAAAACTGTAGCCAACTGAGCCACACACACCTCATTAGGGCCTAGCTATGTGGGAAGGCCAAGCTGCAGCTTCCTGGTCAAGCATGCTTAGCCATTGGAAAGGGCCTTCAGGAAGGTGAGATAAAAGAAGCTTTCAAAGTGGAAGTGCACAGTGACATTTTTATGAGCACTAGTCATGAAGGCTTCTAAACACTGAACAGCTCAGTCATTTACATAACCTACTTCACAAAGAAAATGAAGGCTGCTACAAGGGGTGTAACAAGTACATTCTTTGTAGGGGGAAAGGTTGAGTTGGAGAACTCTGTTATTATTACTTTTTCTAAATCTTGATGGTTTTCTCTCTCTCTCTCTCTTTCACTCATGAATGAAAGAGTTTAACAAATACAGCTCTACCTTCCCCCAAGAATGCTGAGAAAAGTCCCTAGAATGAGAAACATATTTCTGAAAGATAGCTTAGCTGAGTCCTCTGATTTGGTTCAACAAAGTTCATGCAAGGCTCTGTGGTATAATTCAGCTAAATGATTTTTTTCCTTAAAAAAGCAACAACAAAACCCCCCAAACAACAACAACAAAACACTAAAGCTTAACAGATTTGTAAAAATGCTTTAAAAATGTCTGAAGAGTTTAATCATAGATCTTACCACACAGACAGTGGTGAGGCTGTGTGCTGCCAGTAAAGCTAAGTATTTAACTTTGAGAGCTGAAGTTCTGGGTTTAATTTTCAGTTTCAGACTAAACAGCGGGTCTGCAGTGAAAGGCAGGGCGACGACTCCTGAGCAAAATAGTGTAATGGAAATGCTTTCTTTGCAAACTTTGCTGATTGTGTAACCATGGAGCACCTCTTTGTGCGGGCAAGAGAGCAAAATCAGAGAACTCTGTGTTGGTTTAAATAAGACTCCCCCTTCCCTCCCTCTTTTACTGCACAGAATTCTGCTATTTTATTATGTAATGCTTCAGGTTAAAAATATATCCCTAATTTAAGCCATTTTGCCAATAAATCTACAAATACCTGGTAATCCAAAAGGGGTAGTTAGGTTTAATTACATACTCTTCTTGTCATCTTAATACGTTCAACTCCTAAAGGATTTAGAGTGATGCAGTTAAAGATTTTTTTTAACTTCTTGAATATATCTAAGCAGTCTGGTGGAAAAGGCAATAAAGTATGGTCTTCTTCAGCATGGTACAGGAACCAAGTTTTCAAGTTCCATCTGTTAAGCGCTTCATGTTACCATGGGGCCAAGCATTTTCTTCTTCTGTGCTGGATAGCTTGATTTAAAAATGCATTGGGGCTATCTGATTTAATGGTTAGTGATTATTTCCTTTTGACTAAAGGAACTTTATGGGGGTTTCTTTTTTCAACAGAACACATGTAAACCCTATAACCAAAAGAAAAGGTACCTAATAGAAACCTATGTATGCAATGTGTTTTCTTTTAGGAAGAAGAGAGACTTACTGCAATCAATACTTCAGTGTTCTATTTTTCTGTTCCTAAACCTTAAAAAAATATATAAATTATAGTTAATGCCTCACAGTAGATCACTCTTCTTGGGAGACTGTTGAAGTGATGGGGAAGCTGTCTAAAATACAGTTATATGCACCTTTGTTTTTCCGATTTAAGTATCCAGATTTTGCCTCAAAATAGCCCTGGGAAACGGCAAGGGGAAAAAACAACACATTCACTGCCCTGAATGTTGATCTCCTGGGTCCTAGAGTTCAGTGTTTCATTCTTCCAGACTCCGAGTATGGTTTCAATGGAGCTCTCATTTTTCTTCCCACTAATCCTGCCTGTGAGATCAGCAATTGGTAACTCTGTGTGGAATTAAACACTAGGATGTGGGAAACCAGAGATCTACATTTGGGCAGAATGTGGGTGATATGTTATTTTTTTTCATTTCTCTTTTTTTTCATGGCTATTGAGCGGCAGATAATCTCCAAAACCTGAGGTCAGAGATCAAAATAAATCAACACAACTCCTCCAGCAGCCTGCTATCCAAAATCTGTAGGGTTCAGGAATAATTTTTCATGCACTTTTTCCCATTCAGTTCATCAGATCTCAAGAGGCTCACAGGACAGGAAAAACAAGGGATATGATGGCAATATACAACTGTATTGAGATACAAACAGAAATAATTTTTAAAAACAGATTGTAAGCAGCATTATCATAAGCCCCTGTGTCATATTTTAAGAAGTGCTAGTTAACTAAATCAGAAGCCTAAATTACACTGCCTTTCAATTGGACCTAGGCTGCTGAAACACTTAGGTACTTTTAAATTTTGCCTTGTGTCTACAGCCACAACAACATCATGGTAATAGTAATCACTGTGCTTATGAAAACTATGATACTAGTGCTCTGTTCTAGCATCTGAGCCACCTGTCTGCACCTTCAACCCTTTGCACTTGGTTCTACAAGCAGGAATCTAGCTTTCTGCACTTCAGTTACATATATAAGATAGGGAAGATTGTGTATTACTGTCATGGTGCCAGGAGTTCCCTCTTACCTGAACACTTGGTACCACTATCAAGTGCCAGGATGATTGGCTGCCAACTAATTTGCTATCCAGTGCCCACATGGTGTAGTAATACTTTGAGGTCAGCAATCAGCACTTAAATAGGGCATTCAAAATGATTTAAAAAACAGAACAAAACAAAACTATTTTAAAATGGTTCATCACTAATAGATAAAAATGATAAAATACTTTCATATTCCTTATTCTCATTTTGAAGCTGGTAGGATTTTTTGGCCTAGTCCAAAAAGGGTTGATGATAGAGCTTCTGTTGGACTAGGGTTGAGTATCTGACTGGTCAAAAAATATGTGGTCAGTTGACTGATCAAATATTGTCAAATATGTTAAGCAGGTATTTATTAAAACAGTAAAGAGAGAGAGTTTGATCTCCAGCAGGTTAGATGCTTATGCTAATTACAAACATATTAGTTAACTATTATTGTGAAACAATGAAATACAATTCTAAAAAAAATCTAATGATTTTTTACATCTATCAATGTTAGGGAAATGTAAATGTGAAGGACATTAAAGACTGAACAGCTCTTCTTTTCTTTGGCTTTTATCCCAAAACCCAGAGTCAGTCCAAACCGTTCAAAAAAAAAAGAAAGAAAAAAAAGAAAAAAAAGAAAAAGAAAAAAGAAAGAAACTAAACAGAAATAAAATGCACATAGGAATTATAAAAGACAAAAGTCAGCAATTAAAATTCAATTATGCTACATAATTCAATTGGCAGCAGGCCAACTCTTCAAAGACTTTGCTGCTTGCATTTGGAGATGACAGCAGTTACACAAGACAGACAGTAGGAGTAACTTTTCTATGCTGCTGGTATCTCAGCACAGGCTGTGTCTACACAAGATGCTACTGCACAGTCATTACTGCACATTTATTTAGTAGTTGTATAAACAAGTACTAAATAAATGCACAGTAATCTGAGTTACTGCACAGTAGCACCAGCGAACACTTTTTTTCTGATGCTACGGTGTAGTAGCATCATGTTACAGTTTTTGCCATGCAACGTCACTGTGCAGTAATACCGGGTTACTGCGCAGTAAGCGTCTCATATAGATGCACCCCACAGAGTAGCTCCTGCAGCCTCATGTGATTTAATGTGGGGGAGGAGGGGAGGGGAAGGGGGCAGAGAAAGGAAGGTGGAAGAACTGGAATGAAGCGTATGTATAAATGTGTGTGTATGTATATGCATGCACTGTTGGCTACATGGACTATCTGCCAATTTTTGACTGTGGTCAAATACTAGGTTATCAACTGACATTATGTGACTAGTCAATTGACTAGCTTGCCAGCCCTATATTGGACTAACATGACTTGGTAGTTTTCAAAGAGGCTTTAGAATATGCCAAGAGAGGAGTCCCTAGAGAATAACAATAGATGTTTTTCCTCCAAACCATCTCCTTCTATAGGATGTTTAAAAATGTCCACTTCACCAATAAATGATGAACAGGGATCCTGGTTTTCCTTGATAAAAAAATCACAAATTCTGATACAAAAAACTGCAAATTCTCCAACAAAACCCTCCAAATCTGTGATTAAAATGAAAGCCCCCCCCCAACCCTGTTGGTGCCCCTCACCCTCCCTCACAGCCTCCCCAGCCCTGCTTGTGCCCCTCACTCCCCACACAACAACCCCCAACCCCACTCATGCAGGCACAGACACACACATACACTTACACCCCAGAAGGTAGGTGTGTGTGGGGGAAAGGGGTGGGGCAGGTGAAAATGAAGGGGCTGGGGGGAGCAGATCAAGAAGGGGGTGGTAGGGGGAATGCATCTCTGTGCCCGTTCCCAGGAGCAGGGTCGGGGGGTGAGGGCAATGGTGCCTCTTTGTGGGCTGCACACCCAGGGGAGAGAGGGGACTTGCACATGGCGGCCACCACCACACCACCATGCTGCTTGCCTGCAGTCAGCCATGGGCAAGTGGTGCAGTGATGGCCACCACCACCACCACACCGCCACCACCAGCAGCTGACACTGCACTGAACCACTGCTGCCGTGCCACCACTACACCACTGCTCGAAAGCAGTGGCTACCACCACTGCTGCCACACCCCATGCTGCTTTTCCGCATCTGGCCGTTAAAAAGCAGTATGGGGGTGCAGTGGTGCTGTGGCAGTGGTGGCTGCCACATGCAAGTGGCAGTGCAGTGCAGTAGCAGCAAAGCAGCAGTGGTGGCGGCCGCTGCCATTCCACTTACCTGCGGCTGACTGCAGGCAAACAGACTGCAGTGGTAGTGGTGCAGTAGTGGCCACCACATGAGAGACCCTCTGCCTCCCAGCTGGGGGGGCATGTGCAGCCTGCAGAGGGGCACCTCTGCCTTTGCCCTCCCAGCCCTGCTCCTGCGAGCAGGCACAGACTGAGCTGAGGTAGGGGGTGGGGAGGTGCCATGGTATGCTGCGTGGGGCCAGCAGCACCCTGAGCATCCCTCTCCCTCCCCCAGGTAAGAAGCAATGGGAATGTGCCAGAGAAGATGCTGCTGCCACGCCCTGCTTCATCCTTGGTCTCCCAGGCTGAGGGAGGGGGAGGTGTTGGGGAAAGCCCCACATGGAGTGTCTGCCGGGCCAGCAGGCACTCCATGTCTTCCTCTAACACCTTCTTGCTCCCTCAGCCCCCAGCCAGCTTTCTCCCCAGCCCTGCCCCGCAACCCCCAGCCCCATTTACCTTACAGGCTCCAGGAAGGCAAATGAGCCTGAGATAAGCTGGTAAGTGAGAGCATCAGGTCTTGTCCTTTCCCCCTCTTCCTTCCCCTCCTGCCAGGGCTGGGGGTTTTCCTGCCCTTTTTGCAATTAGCTCTTGCAGGCTGGAACTCAGCCAGCCTGCAGCGCTCTTTGCAAAAGGGGGAAATCTACAGGTTTCTCTGCTAAAAGGGAAAATCTGCATTTTCTCTAATAAAATGGGAAATCTGTGGTTTTCTCTATCTTTCCATGGGAAATGGAAAATCCAGATCCCTAATGATGATGAGACAGTACACAGCTATTTCATTAGCCAATTATTTTATTGTAATAGTATGTACATACCTTAATTGATAATTCTATTTTAAAAATAGGTATTCAACTGATAATAATATAATGACTGTTTATAAAATTTAGTCATTCTAGTGTTGCTATATTTTTTGATAATTTTTATTTTATTTTTGCAACTACATAACTAAATTTTCATATGTAGCATAGTACACAATGTGAATCCAGTCTAAAATAATGCAGGCTTGGGGATTTTGAGCACTGGGTTACAGATATATTTTTACACAGGAAGTTAAATTGTGAATCAGTTGTGAGATGACATAATTCTGAGAAGGAATCTAAAGTTTTAGAGGTTTATCTTTCACCCTTTACTATAGACTGGATGATCGGGGTTGGCCTTATATTATTTTAGAATATCCTGGCATGTAAAACTGTTTCAAAATCCAATGAAGTCAATGAGTTCTCTTGGCTTGGGATGAGGACAAATGAACTTGACTGTAAAAAGTGAAGTGTTCAATTCCCATCTGAGAATAAACATGTCTTTTTTTGGTATAATGTTCCTATTCCATCATATTGTACTCATAATCCATCATACTTGTTGATTAATTTATCTTTGCTGTTACAAACTTACGGTATTACCATATTTACTGGACCATAAGATGAACCTGAATATAAAATCACTCCCCCACATCCAATAATTAGATTTTGTATATAGAAAACATATACATTTCTTATAATTTTTCAGGTATAGAATCTAATTATTGGAGGATTGCTTGAATTTGTCCTGCTTCCACTGGTACAACAGGGAAAATAAATCTGGGGGGGGTCCTTGCCTTCTGCCCCCCAACAACTTCTTTCCCCTGCAGTCCCTACCCCCACTTCCTTAGTGTCAGAACTTGCTCTCCCTGAAGTAGAAGGCAAATTTGAAAACAATGATCTTGAAATAATATACTTATAGTAATTTGCATATAGGTAAATTACTACAGGTACCCATAGACTTAATTAATCCAGAAGTGATGCACTGTACCTTTTTTGAAATTGTTGCAAGTTTTAGCATAGATACTCCAAAAACACACTTTTAAGAAGCACTTTTGTATCTACTTATATATAATACAAAATATATACATGGTATTAAAGCAAAGCCAAAAGGCTTATGGTATACCATATAGTTCACTGAGCTGGGCCCCAGCAAAGTAAACAACATTTCAAGTCATGATAGCTCAGTACTGGATCAGTATGTGTGTGTACCCCCCCACAAAGGCTCTATGTGCTAATTAGCACCCCCTGCCAAACTCATGACTGGAACTGGGTGTTCTTCTCATGAGTCCTGGGATGCTCCAAAAACGTATACATAGATAAGGCATAGGGCAACCTGGTCTGGCTCCACTTCATGGAGGGCACAGCCACATAGAAAAGGGCAAATATAGTGCCCATCTTTAAGAAAGGGAAAAAGGAGAATCTGGAGTACAGACCAGTTGACCTACTCAGTCCCTGGAACAATCATGGTCAGGTCCTCAAGGAATCCATTTCTAAGTACTTGGAGGAGAAAGTGATTAGGAACAGTCAGCATGGAATTACCAAAGGCAAGTCATGACTAACTAGCCTCATTGTCTTGTATAATGATATGAGTCTCTGTGGATGCAGGGACAGCAGTGACCATGATATATCTTGACTTTAGCAAGGCTTTTGATACAGTCTCCGACATCATTCTTGTAAGCAAACTAGGGAAGCATGGGTTGGACATTCGTTGGACTGTAAGGTGGATAGAAGATCATCAGGCTCAAAGGATAGTAATTAATAGTGTGATGTCTAGTTGGCAGCCAGTATCAAGTGGAGTGCCTCAGCAGTCAGTCCTGGGTCCAGTTTTATTCAATATTTTCATGAACAACCTGGAAGATGGGATGCAATACACCCTCAGCTAGTTTGTGGATAACACCAAGCTGGGAGGAGTAGTAGATATGGTGGAGGGTAGGTATAAGATTCAGAGAGACCTCAACAAACCAAAAGAAATCTTATGAAGTTCAATAAGGAGAAGTGTAAAGTCCTTCACTTAGGACAAAACAATCCCATATAATATAGGCTGGGGACTGACTGGCTAAGCAGCAGCTCAGCAGGAAAGGACCTGGTAGTTACAGTGGAGAAGAAGATGAATATGAGACAAAAGTGTGCCCCTGTTGCCAAGAAGACTAATGGCATACTGGGCTGCATTAGTAGGAATGTTACCAGCAAATTGAGGGAAATGATTATTCCCCTCTATTCAGCACTGGTGAGGCCATGTCTGGAATACTGGGTGCATCTATATGTGATGCTACCTTGCCATAGCAATGCACTACAGCAACATAGCATCTGTGGACAAAAATTGTGATGCCACTGCTGCATTGCCATAGCAACCTACAGCAACATAGGGGCTGTACAGCAACATAGGGGCTAAAAATAACTACACACTATCATTTAGTACTTCCAAAGAGAAGTACTAAATGATGGCGCAGTAACAATGGCGCTGTAGGGGCACATGTAGACATGCCCGATGTATCCAATTTCGAGCCCTCCACTACAGAAAAGATGTGGACAAACTGGAAAAAGTCCAGCAGGGGGAAATGAAAATGGTTAGCAGTCTGGGGCACATATCTTCTAAGGAGAGGCTGAGAGAAAAGGACTTATTTAGTCTGCAGAAGAGAAGACTGAAGGGGGATTTACTAGCAGCCGTCAACTACTTGAAGGGTGGTTCCAAAGAGGATGGAGCTGGACTGTTCTCCGATAACAGAACAAGAAGCAATGGTCTCAATTTGCAGCAAGGTAAGTTTAGGTTAGATATTAGGAAAAACTGTATCATGAGGAGTGTAGTGAAGCACTAAAACAGGTTACCCAGAGAGGTTGTGGAATCTCTATCCTTGGGTGTTTTTAAGACCTGGCTAGACAAAACCTTCACTGGGATGATCTAGTTGGGGATGGTCTTGCTTTCAGCATGGGGTTGAACTAACTGACCTCCCTGAAGTCTATGGGGTTGAACTAACTGAAGTCTCTTCCAACCATAATTTTCTATGATTCTAATCATATGCGACAAGCTGAGAGGAGGTGACAGAGGGATTCTGGGTGAATTGTTTGGGGCCTCACTTGGTGATGTTTGCCAGACATTTAAGGGTGGTGAAGAAACAAGAATCACTGGAAATGGGAAAGAAAGGTGCAGCTCAGCTGCAGGAGTGAAGGGGAAGCTGAAATGTATTCAGTTCTGACTATGATTTGAAAGAGTTCACCTTGAGGGGAATTGAGCACAATGGGCACCATCATGCATCTTAGTCAGTTGAACCGCACTTGCCTATTCTTATGGTAGGTTCCCAGCAGCTGTTTGCCCAATATGGTCCAGGTGTTTTATAGTTACACCCAGTGTTGGCTGTATTTAATCAGCTTCACAGTTGGTTTCTGTTATTGAGCACATCCTGCTTTTGGCAGCAGTTCAAATACAGACAATGTATTTAATAAGGTTTCCTTTATGTGAATACAAGACAAGAAACTTTTTCTCCCCCATGCTTACTGGGGAAAGAAGAACCTTGTCTTGTAGTCAAGTAAATACAGTAATATTTAAAAAAACAGCTAGTGATTCTTGGTGTTTTCATTTATATACAGCTTCCTTGATACTTCTTAGGTGCTCATCAGTTTCTGAGAATCAGACCTCTCTAAAAGTGTCACTTGTTGGGAACAAAGAAATTATGGCACTCAGTTGTATTTGTCAGAGTTGGATATATTGGTCAAAGGCACCTAAACTCAGTAGGAATTGTACTGAAAAGCTTTGAGGATATTCATGTTGAGGATTTGTTCAGTGATTATAAGGCACTCAAGATGAGGAAAAGAGCCCCATAAAGACTAAGGGCCACATTTTATAGGTATTTAAACACCTACATATACAGCTAGGTGTCCTATGAATTTTTCAACAAAGTCTAGGATCAGATCACAAGGTCATCCTTCATTGCCTAGCACAGATGAGAACAAACAAAGCAATGGATACTCCAGCCTTCAGGCTGTAGCTAAGGCTGTTTCACAGTCTAACAAAAAGGATTCCATCAGCCTCCAGTAAACTCCCCCCAATGCAAAGTCTGGCTTCTCGGGACAGGATTAGGGAAGTACTTTGAAGGAGTGGGTCATGATGCATACATATATTGTTAACTAACTTTAGAAGATGCACTGGTAGTACTCTTTGACTCCTTGATAAAAAGAAAGAGCCATTGAGTAAACCTTTTCATACTTTTGTCACAGATCCTTTTGAACATTTTTTTCTGGAGACAATGATCAGATCAACTGTGATCAAAAGTAGTTTTTATAAATGTGAAGTTGAATGTACAGAGCTGGCTGTATTGGTGTTTAGTAAATCTCCACAAAATCATGTAAATAACTATGATTTTTAACATTCATAAATAAAGTTTTAAGCCTGTAAAATAATATGTGCTGCCTCATTGCTTTGTAACACTCTCCTTTAAAGGTGGCTGTACGTCACTGCTTATGCATATCTACAACTGGTGAGTAGTTTGTGATGGAAGGTACTATATAAATGTAAAATAATTGAGCAATAATGTTTAACAATTATATGCTGCTTTTTACTTTCAAATCATCTTACAACAGGGCTCAGTGACCTTTCTGAGTGGTGGGGCTGGAACAGGCAGATGACTAACTACTGCTTCTACTACTCTGCGCTCTCCCACTCCACCATCACAGGACACTGCTCCCCTTTGCAGTTCCCTGGCTACTGTCGCTTCCGCCTTGTGCTGCCAATTTCCATCCCCAAAGGAGGGGCAAATTCAGCTGCAACGGTAAGTTGCATTTCCCATAGGGGAGTGGAGGGAGCAGTAGGAGGGTCACTGTGGAGGGGATCAGCAGCACGGTGTGGGCAGAGAAGGAGGACATGCCAGGCTGAGCTATATGCTGCCAATCCCCTATACCATCATGAACTGCATCCAATCACTTTGCGAGCTTCAAACTGCCAACTCCTGCCTTACAATATGAACTGAGATCTTCAAATTTGTGACTTTAAAAAATGATATGCCTCAGAATATTACATCATTTTATTCCCTTGGGATAATGCTTTTTACTTCTTCCCACTTCCTTCTTGGCCATGTAAAATCTCAATTGACTTACTTAACGCAGAATGGAGCTTCTGAAAGCAGCAGTCTGAGGAAATGTCACTCTGATATGTTACATAATAAATAAAAGCTACATAAAATATTTAAAACCAAGGAAACCCAAATCCTAGACCACTTTGGGTATTTACAAGGAGCCCAGAAATGAGTAACAGTCTTTAGATTCTGTTCAGAAGTTATGTCATATAAACAAGAAATTCCCTGCCCCAAAAACCCTGACTTCCTCTTCCAGGCCCTAGTTTTTTAATATAGTTACTTTAGTGCTTCATCCATTTACAAAACCTGTCACTAACTGCTAATCATTGCTTGTTTATTTTTACTTTTCTTTCTCCACAGAAATACCATCAGAAATCTCAAAATCTACCTTCAGATTTTACATTCTTCCTGTTCATTACACCAACCCTGAAGTTCCATGTCACAGTAACAGAAGAAGACAAGAGACGACTTCCACTGGAAACTATGTACCCCAAAATGGCATTATTCATTATTGAAAGGAAGGAATTTTTTTGTAATGAGCTCAAACTCCTCAAGTCTATTCTGTGCACAGAATAATCTGCTCGGTGATATAGAAGGCCAAAAAATAAGATTAAATGTGGGTCTTCTCTATTGTACTGTACAGCAATGTCACCTTCTATATTTTTTAATTCTTCTGGTTGTAATTCAGCTTGCTGTCACTTTAATTATTTATATGCCAAACAGTGTTTAGGTTGTTTAAAATATAAACAACAGAAGATGTCAAACACAGGAAAACAGCTTCAGAGTTAACTCATTTTCAGTTTCTGTGACATTTTAATCAACTTTATAAGTTTCAATTATTAAAATCTCATTGAAAATCTTTATATAACATTTTAGTTTTGAGAAAGCTGCATTTTAAGTAAGTGAAAGTGTTTATGATTTCATATGTAGCTTTGATTTAAAAAAACCCAAGGAAAATGATATGCCTCAATTTGAGGGGAAAAAAGACCATTTCATTATACAACTTTTCCACAAGCTCTAACAAATCTTCTTACTACAACCTCTGTAGTGTCTGTGAAAACATTCAATATTTGCTTTAAAAAAGTAGAAAGAGCTGAATATCGTAAAGAAGAAAAAGAGAAGAGGAATGATATACCTAAGCACTTCAGAGATTTCTTTAGAATAGTGTGAATCACTTCCATACAGCTACTTGCAGATAGAAAACTACATACGTTTTTAGGCAAAAAGGTCTCTTGCACCCTAGGAATTGTAAACATTTGATTTTCTGCATCAGTACATATGTAAAAACAAATTTACGCTTACACACTAAGGCAGTGGTACCCAACCTTTTCACCATGTGGGCTGGATGGGTGGTGCCAGGTTCCTCTGCAGGCTGAATCCAGCTGTGTGGCACTGTGCAGCCAGATCCTGATCTGTCCACCTGGGGCAGGTGTGGGGTGGAACAGCTCTGAGCCAGACATACTGGGAGGAGGGGGTAAACCAGCCCAGCCCTGATCCCAATCCGGGGAGTGTCCCCAACCTGGATGTGCAACGTGGGGAGGGGGGTGGAATGGCCCTGATCTGGACATGTGGAGGAGAGCAGCCTGGCCCCAATCCAAATGTGTGTTGGGGGGTGACAGAGTGGGGGTGGAGCGGGCTGGAGCAGAGCGTTTCAGCCCTGATTTGGATGTGTGGGTGTGGGGGTCAGAAAGAGCAGTTCTGCCCAATCTGGATATGCAAGGGGTAGACCTGATCCCGCTGCACAGGTAATGGTCCAGGCAAAGCTGGATCCAGCCATGTGGAACTTCCACCACTCCCCGCTGCCAAGTTTGTCCAACCCATAGGGATGCCCGTGGGCTGGATGCCATGGCTCTGCAGGCCATATTTGGCCCAGGGGCCAGGGGTTGAGCACCCCTGCTCTAACGAACTAAGTCAAAGCCCACTGAAGTCAATGGGAAGACTAATGGCATCCAGTGGTCACTAAATCAGCCCCTATGCAAACAAACCAGCATGGGGCTGAGTAACATGAGCTTTCACTAAGTCAATGAGTGCTGAAGGCAGAGTATTTCTTACAAAGATTATTCAGTACTTCACAGTAGGTATCTACACATGCGCTTTACTATGCAGTAAACTAATCACTTCTCGGCCTCATGAAGGCTCAGATCAAGTGCAGTAAGGCATCACTGTCTACATGTGTGTGGCAACTGGGCCAGTGTATACTAATTTACAGCACTGTTGGATAGTCCCATCAGACATGGGTATTATCTGATGGAGGAGTAAATTACTGCATTTAAACACACGTGTAGATGGTGATGTCAGGATTAGTTTACTCTGGCTCAAACTGTGCTGGAGTTTACTTAGTTGCATTAATTGCACTTGTAGATGCACCCAGTATCACCAGAATCCTAGTTTAGGCTCCAGTTCAGGAGAGTGTGTAAGCATGTGCTTAACTTTAATAAAGCAAGGACACTTTTTCTAAACTGGGACAACAGTTAGCTCATAAGAAACAGAAAAATATAATTCAGTTGATTTGCCTTTGTAGCCATTCAGAAATAATGCTTTTCTCTATTCTTTTTGCTTTTGTTTGTCTTAAGCAATTAATTTGTTTGATACCAGTTAGAAAAGTTTTCTTAACAGTTGGGAAAACTTCCTTGAACTAATACGTTATCTTCTGAACTTAATTAGGAGCTCAAAAGGCTCTAAGGTCTGAATTTTAAAAGACCTCCCATATGGATCATAAAACATTTTCAAAGAACTGTTTTAGGCTCAGACTATTTCTATTCTGCAGAAATGATAAAAATAAAACATGCCCTGTTCCCAAAAAAACTTCGATAACCTTGATGTTTTTTTCTAAAAAAACCCTCCATTTCCTTTGTATTACTTAAGAATGTATGTATGGAAAACCATATGGCATTTTGTAGCTGAGCACCCAGCTGCTACAAATTTCTTAAAAACTAGAAAATTGGTTTATGTCTATTGCTTATTTAGACACGTTAATGAGAATCTAGTACACCTAACTAGTTAAGATGTTTGCTTATTTTCTGAAGACTGAAATGTCTAAGTGGGTACTTGAGATTCACATTTTTGAGATGTTAGATATCCACCTAAATAAAGACTATGTGAACTTATTTAGTCCCTTGTAAGTAGATATGCTATCTGTTTCTAAGTTCACCACAAGGGTGTGAGAATATTTGGCCTCTTGGTTGCTATAAATTACCTGGAGACCATCAGGAATGAGTACACAGATCACATGCTTTTAATGGTTCATATTAATTCTGTGGATGTGCCACTTTCTAACAGGTTTTGCTGTTGCATTTATCACCTGTAAAACAGGAGATCTTCTGGGTTCTGTGGATATTTGAAGAAATGATAAAAGTTGACATCACATCTTCATGGCCCTACAATGGGCAGCAGATATCCATGGAGAAACTGAGAGAATGACTGAGTGCCAGAAGCATGGGAAATGGTGACACTTACAAAATTATTATGACTAGAAAAGGAACTATAGAGCTAGTTTTGCCCCTTTAAGCCAACAGGTATGTATACTGTTTGTGGCAATAGGGCTAATCATTTAATGTAAACTCACACTAATAAGAATACCTTCAAGAATGTACATTTCTAGAAGTTCAAACCTCAGAATTCAGTGTCACATCTGACCCAGGATTACGCTTCCTAACTGGACCAAACGGCAGCTTACTTGCTAACACATAGCAATGCCTGAACGTAACCTCTAAAAGCCCTGTTGATGAACAAGGGATAAATTTCTAAATTAATCCAAACTGCCACATGGTAAAGCCATCTGTGAGGATATTTTGAAGGAAACAGATGGAAGACGAAGAGATTCCTCTGAATGTAGTGTAAGATTTACATTATCCTCCATGAACTTCCATGTAGTCCCCATGTTTATGTAATTTATCACTATTTCCTTAGACAGCTCAGATTAGGAAGCCCGCATGAGCTCATGTTCTTGTTGTTAATTCTGAGTCTGAACTCCTCTCCTTTAAGAGGAAATTCAATAGTGTAAAAAGAAGAGAGAGAAAGGCAACTGGGCTGACTGAAGACCAGCCCTGTCAAGTTCCTGATCATCCCAAGGATTACACAATGCTACCTCTCCTCCTTTTCAGTTTGAGAAGGACATTTCAGAATGTGTGCACCCACCATGGCACACTACATTCACTGTCAGGCAACCAAAACTGGTGAAAGCAAATGCTTCTGTCAGTGTAAGTATTAGAGCAATGCCTATTAGAACTGCTGAGGTATCACGGCCAGTCAGTATTTTTTTTTGGTGGAAAATAGGAATGCCAGGGCTTTAAAAAAATGAGTGAAAATTTGCTGAACAAATAACAAATAATTGCTTTTTATGTTTATAATTTCTGTAATTTAAATAAAGATTTACCTAGAAGTTCTGGTAATAACTTTGGATTTCTAAACAGCACTCCTTCCCCACCTCCCCCAACTATGCTTTCTGTGAATATAGTAAAAAGCAGAGATTACACATGGGAAATTCAAAGGGATTAATATTTAATCTTGTTCATTAAGGAAAAGAAACCCTATCCCTGGCCAATGAGAAGCTGCAAAGCTGCTCTTTGGAAGTTACTGTGGCTCGTCAGTTAAATTAGCCAAAAACTGCTCTCAACTGCAACACCTCTGTGAACTCATCTGCACATACAATTAGTGTGGCTGAAAAAACTCTGCCACAGTTTGTGCTGCAGTTTACTGCTCCTGGGTGCACTGATCCCAGGTGACCACAGCATGTTGAGCCACAGCGGCACAACCCTGGCTGGCAGGGTGCTGAGAGGGTGGCGGGGGAGTCAGCCTGCCAGGCCAGAGCTGTTCTGCTCAATGTGCTGTGGAGGGGCTGCCTGGGGCACAAGGGTGCTACAGTGCAGGGCTAGCCAGCAGGCAGCCCCCACACAACAGCAGCCTTGTGCCCCAGCCAGGACTGGTCACTGTCTACTTGCGTACTGCAGCGCACTAAATAACTATGCCATAGGACAGTACCTGTGTCAGGCAGTACTATTCTACAGGACAGTTAATTAGTTTACTCTGGTCTAATAGTGCCACATGTGTAGACAGTGATGTTTCACTGTGGAGCTAATTAATCAGCTCCACAGTAAAGCACATATGTAGATGCCCCCTGTGAGTAGAGGTGAATGGGAGTACCAGGTAGCAGTGGTTCTTCCTTATTTTATTCTCCCTTTTCCTGCCACCTGTACAGTGACACCCTTCACTACAACATACACCCCACACTCCCTTCTTGTTGCCTTTTGCACCACAGAACCTAAACATCTTTGGTACCGCCAGGGGAGGTGGTTGAATCTGAGCTTAAGTGTGGTGTTACTTCTACATTATCTTGAATATTATCTCTACTAGTAGGACAGTAATATTATTGCATGTGTGTCATCATTGTTGAGCTTTTATTGATTTCTTTTTCAAAAACTGGACTCATACATGCTTTTAGGGCTCATATACTTTTACCTCTTGAGCTCAAAGCTACAAGTTTCTGTTTTTATTTAAATTTGTTTTAATTGTTAATTTGCATTGTTTTATAGTAATACTTTCAAACCATATGGTAGCCTGACAAAACTACTATTCCATTAAAAAGTAGACCAATTTCAAGAACAGCGCTATATCCATTATGGCCCTCATTCTGCAGTTCTTTCTTATTTCATCAAAGCATGTGCTTATAAATGGATGGGAATAGACTTACTTAAATAGCAGGGTGAGGTATTTTTACATCTCCCTTAAACAGAGGCTCTCCAAGCAGGGTATTATTTTATAAAGGTTGAGTCTATTTCATTGCATAGATTTAGCAAAATATTTAGATGATGGATGTATTTTTCCACTGATGAAGTATTAATGTTACTGCTTACATTAAAATGATACTAAACTTACTAACTTAAGTCCTCAAGAGCTAACAAATTTAAAATAGCCTCTAGAATTAATTCATATGAACTTTTCCTTACCTGAGCAGGCTTCTTTTGAACCACTTGTTGAGGCTGCAAGGAAAAAAAACAAACATGATTTAGACCTTTCATACAGAACAAAAAACATTCAAGTCACCTACTTGAAACTTATACAAGTCTTGAGAAAAGCACAATTATATGCTTTTAAATAAGAAGCATGTTAAATGACAATACATACAAAAGACAAAATTCAGAAATGACGTGAAATGAAGTGTGTGCACATTTCCTACTGTCACTCTGACAGTCCTACGTCTACTTATATCCTCTCTCTCAAAATGTGTAAAGCAGCCCTGAGAGTTGCAGAGAGAGAACACATAAGTAGAAGTGAAAACAAGTTAAAGCTTAATTTAACACACCCTTTCCTCCAACTCTCTAGAACTACAAACTGCTTAAAGAGTGGAGTTTTGACTCCTGAGTTGAAGGGATTTTGTCAGCATAGGACCATCTTACTGTACAGTGCTTAATACAACCTCTGAACTTGTTTCAGAGAAGTTACACAAGGTTTAAGGAAGACTATCACTGATCAGTTTTTTTCTCCTCTATTGCTGGAAACACCTTATGAATATTAAAACCTGACACTCTTTAAACTAGATGTATTTTTTTCTATTTTTGCTTTTTATTTATTTTCCATTCTTTGCTTGGCTTGGAGGATGAAAGTAGACTATCCTGCTAACTTTGGTTATTATTTTTCATTCACTAGCACACTGCTGCTCTGTCCAGGTTGCAAATTGTAAGGAACATATAAATCCCATTCCCAGTCTAGGCCCATTTCTACTTAAACAAGTTGTATCCTAGAAATATTTTATTAATGCTATGTTAGAATGTGTTAAATATGTGCACACATACATATTTGGACAGCTTAAATTACTCAATAGTTTCCTCATATTATATTACAGAATGAATAAGACAGAGCCCAATTTAGTCTCTAAGAGCTTTCACAGTAGACAGAGATGCATGTTAATATCTCAAAAGTGACATTTTTCTGTACTGGCATTCCCAAAGTGCCTAGGAATGGGAGCACAAATCCACCACAGTCCCCCTGAAACACAGTTAAGTGCAGCAGAAAATTGGACAGCAATAGGGGAATGGGGCATCAAGTTTTCATGTTAACATATAAACATCATACTCCATGAGCCCATGTTCTACCTGAAATGCAGGCACTGAAACACAGATGATCTGGGTAAAGTTGACTTGGTGGATCTGGTGAAAAGCACAAAGGCTGCTTGCAGATGTTTAAAAAAAACAAACAAAAAACCAAAAAACTCTGTGCTTTACTGGAAGCAGCTGTGCATTACTTTGACCCGGATCTGCAGCATCAGTATAGATCGGGCGCTTCAGTGGGGCTTTTTGGCACTTTTATCTGAAGTTGATTCAATCAGCTATTAGATAAAAGGCCAGAAAAGCCCCACTAAAGCACCTGATCTATACAGACAGGTAAGCTAGTCCAAGTAATGTGCTGCCTCTTCTGGGCATGCACTGGGCTCGGCATGGAGGCGTGCAGAGTTTAAAGCACCATTTTGGGGTCTTTTTAACGTTTGCAAGTAGCCAAAATGACAAACTACTCACATGGAGTAAAGTCCTCCCATTGCCTTGAGTGGGACTGAGCTTTCTCATCCATCGTATTTTATATTTCCAAAGAACAAAGAATCAAACTCAGTGATTTTTTTTTTTTTTTTTGTGATTATAGCTCTATTGAGTACTGCCTACTCCCAACAAAAAACCTGACTCCGGGGTCTTGGGCATAATAGTTTCCTTAGATGTTCAAAGGCTAGTTTTCATTTCAGTGCTTGTACGACATAACTTAAATATTTCTTAGCAAAGAATCTGGTGTAACTGGCCTTTAAGAGAAACATTTAGTGGAAAAAAATCAATGGAAATGTAAATTAGATGTAAAGGCATCAATTCAAATCGCCCACCACAAAACATTCTGTTTTAACAATAGATGCTTTGTTTACTTGCAACAATATTCTCCTTCGATAGAGTCCTGTTACTAATATATTTTTGTATCCATGTACAGAGCTCTATACTGTGTACTGAACACAGTAAATAGGAAAATAAATGCAATTACTGGGTCTGGTCATTTTTCTTTTGTGTAGACCCCTTCTTTTCTAAATTACTTTACAGCCATTACAAAGACACTCTTTTTGTTGACGCCTTTCCCAGGTGTACTGCAGGCCCTGGAATGATTTAGGATATCTGTTGCCTCTTGGGAAATGAGGGTGGCTGCAAAGAGATTATCCATTTGAAAAGAATCACTTTTAAGACTAGAATTCACTGAGGTCTTCAATAATCTAAATCACCAGCGCTTTCCTGCCTTTTCCCCCTGCTGATTATACCTGTACACATGTTTACTCTCAGACCACATCAAATTCACAGACATTCTTGCAGGCTGACTGGTTCCTACGGCTCAGAAATCCCCATATTTTTTGGCTGTGGATCCTGCATTCATGTGACTCCTGCACACTGTAGCTCAATGAAATCCTCTGAAAGAGCTGCCAACTCACCAAATTTTCCATGAATTAGGTCCTGACACTTCAATGAAGGGAAAGACAATGTCTGAAACAAGGCCAGCTCTGGCTCTCTGCCTAGTATGTGTCACAGTAATTCTATCAGCTGCCCTTCCACACAGCACTTCATACTTTTCAGACCACCAAAAAGACCCTTGAAAACTTTCAATGCTAGTTGAGCTTATAGCTGCCAGCACGTTTTCCTAGCCTCTGGCACCCAGTGGCTCCAGACTGGACCCAGAAAGTTTGTGTGTGTGTGTTTGTTTTGTTTTTATTTTTATGAATGGCTTTAGCAGAGGACTCTGACTGAAGCACAAAACTACAGTCATTCATAAAAAGCAAAGGGAAAATACTGTACTTCACCCGAATGGAAACTGTTTCTGATACTGACAGAGCTTTATAAGACACTTACTCATTCAGCTCCTTTGCTATCTTAATATTTAATGCTCAGAGCAGTTTGCTGTCTGCCAGCAAGGGTTCATGTGGATTTTTGAACTTGGATACACTGCTTCTTATGCTTTCTACCCTTATAAGGAAGAACTGTAGGGCTGAGGGGTAGCTATTTAAGATTTAAAGCATGGGTTAGATCCTTGGCTAATACAAACAGAATACTCCATTCAAGACCAAAGAGCTGTGTTAATTTGCACCCATGTAACAACTAGCTGTGACATTTCAAATTGTGCAACTTAGAATACAATGATTTTTGTGGGTTTTGCTCCTCCACTTTGAGTCAATGGTGCTTTGTCTGACTATGGACTGAAAATGTTGTAGTCAAGTAGTATTTACTTTAATTCTTTGAGGCCTTCGGGAAGCCCCTACCTTGAAGGCAAAGGAGTTCAAGGGTACACAACCCACACAGAATCAAGACTTAACAGTCAGATCCAAATTGTTCCCATAGGTGCCTAAACAGGACTATGGTGGGATTTAGGCAGAACTTAGGCACCAAAGTCACAAAATGTGATCCAGATTGATACTGTTCCAACAGCCACAAAAACCATGCACATTGACACCTCCACTGTGGACTGAAAAGTTCCCTGGGAACCTAGGTTTGGGTTGCTGAATATGCTTAGAAGCAAGTTAGAGCATAACAGCTGCCCAAGCTCCACTGAGATCTAGACTGCAACAGGGAGGTGCCAAAATTCTACCTAAATCTCTAGTCTAGTAAGTGATCACAGAGAATTGCCGAGGTAGATAGCACCCAACTCTTTTTTTAATATCCTTGTGGTTAAAGCACTTGGTCAGGATTTGGGTCCTCCTCATCCGAGGGGACTCAACCCAACATGTCTGACTTCCCCAAGAAAGTTGCTTAGAAGCAAGCTGCAGAATAGGCTGGAAGGGAGCACCTACTTCAGGGGCCGGCAATTATTTCAGGCAGAGGGCCACTCACCCAGTTTTGGCAGTCTGTCGAGGGCCGTATGGCTAGCCCCTCCCCTTCACAGGTGCTCCACCCCTTGACAGGTGCCCCACCCCATGGTCACCATCTTGGAACCAATGTCCCAGGGCCAACACCAAAGTGGGGTGCAGACTGGCAGGGGTCTGTGGAGCTGGTTTGGGCTGCACCAGCAGGGAGAAGGGGGAGCTGGTTCCATAGAGCCCCTGCCAGCTGGGACACTGTGCTCCTGCCACCCTGTTCTGGACCCCGCCGGCACTGACCCTGGGGCACTGGTGTGGGCCCCATGCTCCTACTGGCTCCCTGTCCACTCACACCCAGTGCCCTCCAGTCCTGCAGCACAGGCGGGGGGCAGCGCACAGCCCGACCCCCTGCTTGCCGGCAGGGAAGACGCTGGTGCTGAGCACAGGGAAAAGTGGCCCCTCACCCACCTCATGGCCAATGCTCTCTGCTGCAGGTGCTTGCAGCCCACATGGGCCTGTCTGGAGCAGGCGCAGGCAGTTCCAGGCAGGCTGCAAGTGGCTGCAGTGCGGGGCACTGGCCACATGGCGAGCGAGGGGTTGCTTTTCCCCACGCTTAGCACCAGCTTGTAACCCGGCCCTGCTGCCAGCCTGGCAGTGGGGCCGGGTTACAAGGTGGTGTTGGGGGGGAGGAGGGGGAAGTAGCCCCTCACCTGCCCCATACCCAGTGCCCCACACTGCAACCGCTCGCAGCCCGGCTGGGGTTGCCTGTGCCTGCTCTGGACAGGTCTGTGTGGGCTGCGAGCACCTGCAGTGGGGAGCACTGGCCATGGGGCAGGGGAGGGGCTGCTTTTCTCTGTGCAGAGAAGGAGCCCAGGGAAAAGCGGCCCCTCCCCTGCCCCATGGCTGGCGCTCCCTGCTGCAGCCACTGACAGCCCACACAGGGCTGTCCAGAGCAGGCACAGGCAGCCCCACACGGGCTGCAAGCAGCTGCAGCATGGGGCGCTAGCCATGGGGTGGGGAAGGGGCCGCTTCCCCCCCTTCCCTGCCCAGGGTCTCCCCCACTCTTCTCCCCCCCTCACTTACTTGTGGTTCTGCCACGGGGCAGCCAGTGCTCCCAGGCCAGAAGCCCCGGCTGGGGCTTCCGGCTGGGGGGTGGGGCTGGGTGGGCCCTGCTGTTGTTGGAGCCCGCCAGGCTTTTCTTGGGTCCTACTGCCCTTGGTTCCTGTCATTTTTGACAGGAACCAAGGGTAGAGAAATATTAATTTTCTACATTTTTTAGGGGTCCCACGGACTGGACAGAATGGCCTCGCGGGCTGCATCCAGAACGTGGGCCGTATTTTGCCCACCCCGACCTACTTCCACCCTTGTTTTTGAAGCTAGGCCACTGGGCAGGTAGAAGTGCAAGAGTTATGGGACCAGATGGTAAACAAGCAGCAAAAGGCATAACTCTGTAACAAGTGATATGGACACTACCCTGAGAGGGGAGAATTCTGGGTTTTGATCCCTGCCCTCTGCACTGTTATTACATTTTACATTAGATAGTCAATAGTTAAAAAACGAGAGAGAAACAAACAACTCTGGGAGCCGGGCTACAAGACAGTACCACCACTCTGAGAATTAGTGACTAGAAGTGTTGATTTTTTCACTAAACTCAGTGCTGCAATCAGTTTGTGTTAGGTGTGTCCTCCCCCTACTCCCATTACCTCCAGGTGCTCTGGATCCTAAAATGACAAAGATACCTACTGTGCTGCTCTAAGTCAGCACATCAGCTCTGGATAGAGGATGGAGTTCTGAAACATCCCATAGCCTAGTATTTACTATTAACTAGCTGTAGATGACTTTCTGCTCAACATTGAAGTGCTCTAGATCCAGGATCAGCAAAGTTCTTAGGAGTGGTGGGTCAAAATAACTCAGGTTGGTCAGTCACTTCCATCTCAGCTACCACTTCCAACCTGGCTGCTACTACTACTGCTACAGCTTTTCCCCACTGCCCTGCTGCCAGACAGGTAAATTCTCTTGCTGCTAAATTGCTGCACAAACCCAGGCTTTGTAAGCCAGATAAAATCAGTCAACAGGCCACAGGTTGTTGACCCCTGCTCTAGATACCATTTGGGAGGTGCCCCAAGTCTTCCTGTTTGTGGTATATGGATCCAAGGCACCTAACCGTGTTGATCGGGGCATCCTCCCAGGCCTAGACACTTAAATTTTTGGCCTTAAATGTCTCAGGGCTCATCTACACATGATGCTACACTGTCGTAGCAATGCGCTACAGCGATGTACTGACCATATGCATCTACATGTGACCAACAGCTGCTTTGCCATAGTGGCATACTCCCTCATTATAGTGTGCCACTATGGCAAAGTAGTGGCTAAAAATAACCGTGTGCCTGGTGTATGGTGCAGTAATAATGGTGCTGTATGGGCACATGTAGATGTGGCCTCAGTGTAGCAACTGATTAAGTCAGTTTGGTCCTGACCCTATTTGACTAAATAGAAATAACCTCAGGGTCCAGGTTTGGCAATGCTTTCTTTGACTTCAGTGAGTATATCTCTTTCAGCTTCTCTACCAACTTCTGGACATTCTACTGATGCAACCGCCTCAGCTCACTAAGCCTCAGGTTCATTGTGTTAACAGTTCTTTGCATGTTCCAAAGAGCTTGAAATGAGATACCTCTAATTCAAAAGCCTGTTGCATTTAAATGTTCAGCTTGCTGGGGTACTGAGAATTTCCTGTAAGTCTAAAAAAAAATTGGATCCCATAAAAATGCAAAAGACAAGGGACTTGAAAGAAATCTTTTGGAGTAAAATAATGTTGTACACAAAACACAGGAGTCCTGAATAAAAGCTCCCATCGAACTGAATGTATCACTTCAGTTTTCTGTACAGTAAAGGGTAGTAGAGCTGACTAGTATCCAATATTTAGTTTCCTTTATTTCAGAACTAACATTTGGGACTACTTAGCTCAATACAGTTTTCAAGTCTTATTTTTTCCTAGTATCAAATTAGACTGTTTCAAATGGAATGGATATTAATCACAAGTCTGGACACGTGAAAGCAAAATTCATTTCTTCAGGCCACGTGTGACACCAATGCACAGTATTACATGGCATCCCTAAATAAATACAGAATGGGGAATACAAAGCAAAAGTTTCTAAACTTTGGCAAGCATGAAAAATATCCTGTGACATCCTTGATACCAAGAATTTATCTGACTACAAAATGGACCCTAGAAGAAAGCAGGATTTGCTCAACTAAGTTTGAGTTCTTACTATTTTAGTGCACTAACTACAACAAAATTAACTTTATACCTTTGTGGTAAGTCAAATAACTTTGATAAGAAGGAAAAAATACTCAAACTTTGAGGTGACAAGATAGGAAGATCTTTCAGGTATCTTGTCCTCCACTTACACTTAGCCTGATCATACTCTAGCTCAGTGGTTCTCAACTTTTTTAGGCTCAAGGTACCCCTCATTAGACTCAAGGAGCCCCTCATTGCACTTGAGGCACCCCTTGGAAGTGCCATCTCTTAATTTACACTCATTTTTGACTACAGAAAAATAATAAAGCATTTTTTCTGTTGTAAAGAACTCAGAAAGACCACAACAGGTCACAATGCTTTTAATTATATGGATTATGCTATTTGAAAACTCTGGATTTAGCTCATGAATCATGTTTACACACCTAACAGTACTAACATTGTATGCTACCCTGAGACACTCCTGAAAGGATCTCAAGGCATTCTCGCTAAATCACTGCATCCTGCCTCAAATACTATAAAAGTCTGCTCCAATAAACTCTGCGGCATCAGGTATTTTCTCCCAATATAAGAAACTACAGATGCCAATCAAATTGCTTCTTAACCTGTTTGATATTATTTAGTAGCTCATTACATCTTTCTTGCAACTTTTCTTTGAACATCCTTCATTTTTTTCAACATCTCTTCAAAGAGAGGATACAGAAGTCAACATGTTGTTCTGGGAGTGGTCTCACCAATATGAAATAGAGAGATAACCCTACTCTGCTTAGCATCACCCCATTTATTCTTCCAAATCAGCACACTTCAGCTTCAGTAAAAGTAAACTGTAGGCTGTTGTTGAAGTAAGATACATATTGCAACATCGTTTTCAGTAGAAATCCTGCTAGGGCTAGATTTCAAGGACCATGTCACAACTGTTGCCCTGTGGCATCATTGTGTCACTTCATAATCAATAACTGTGTTACATGCCCTTCATTTTGCTAGCATGCTACAAAATATTATGATTTGCCTTTCAGGTTTGGAATGATTGTTCCACTATATCACTATACCACTGTAAAATAAGTAAAATTAAGTTTGTATCCATGTTGCTTGTAGCATGAACCTGAGTTTCAGATTTGTCGTATTTCCTACTCTATAATTGTAGACTACTGCTCCTTATAGTTGAGATTTTTAATGCTGCTTAGAAGAATCTAGGTAACTTTCCTTTAAATAACATAAGCCACAGGGAAACACATTTATAAAAATTACTGTACTTGATAGGAGTGCACCAGTTGAGATTTTGTTGGCCAATACCAATAGCTGATTATTCAGCAGGCATACTGGCTGATACCAAGCTGATAACTGATTTACAGGAGCACAGCCTGGCAGTGTGCAGAGCAGCACCCTGCAGGTATATCTGGAGGGTAAAGAGTGTGGGAGAGGGAAGGAGAGTGGGGGCGTATGTGTGCAGATTGAGGCCCCCAAGGTGAGGGAGGGAGTGGGGCAGGGGTTGAGGGTGCTGCCCAGCCAGGACAGTGAATGGGACGCTGGGGCAGGGAGTGGGATGGAGCTGTGGGTGACTCATTCAGGGGATCAGTGTCCCAGTGCTTAAAAATGGCAGCGGTGGTGCTTGAACTAAAGCTCATTAAATGAGCTTCAATTCAAATGCCACTGCCACCATTTTTAAGCGCAGCAAACTTTTTAGGAGTGGAACCAAGTGGGGCAAGGGCAGATGTGGGCTGCCTGCTGTGTGCTCAGGGCTCTCCACTCTGCTGTCTTTTGCTCTGGGAGCTGTGCACTGGCTGCGCCACATCCCCTGCCTGCCCAGCAGTGGAGGCACAACTCACCGCCCCCACTGCCACCAGTTCCCAGGGCAAAAGGCAGCAGGGTGGACATTCCAGAGCCCACAGCTGGCAGCCTGCATCCATCCCTTGTGCAAATCTGTGGGGGGCACATGCCTCCCCCAGTGGGGTGCGTGCAGCAGTGGGAAGCTGCTCCCCACTCCACCCTGTTGAATACCCTGGACGAGCTGCCTGTGGCTCCATCCTGCTACCCACCCCAGCCCCAGGGTCCCATTCACCACCCTAGCTGGGCAGCATCCTCAGCCCCTGCCCCTCTCCCTTCCTCACCATGGGCATCTCGCCCTGCACCCCCCATGCCTCTTCCCTTCCACAGACTTACCTGCAGGGTGCTGCTCTGCATGCTGCTGGGCCATGTGCAGCTGTGTGCTTGCACGTGGTACCCAGGGGCCCTGGCCAGAAGGCATATTGTATTTATCGGTGCATTATCAGCTACACCCGCCAAAAAACGCCTATAGCTGATAATGTTAATTTTCCTTTTATCAGTGTCGATCCAATATAGCGGCACACCTCTAGTACTTGAATAGTTTGCTTGAGTCTAGTCATTGACTTCTGTACCCAAACCTCTAAGACATGCTACAAAGTACTACATTTTGCATTTTGATCTCTCTTTCTTATTAAAGTGGTACCTGTCACTGAAGTAGGAGACACATCACAACACAGTTTTCAGTAGAGGTGTGGCCAGGACTAGATTTCAAGGACCTTGTCACAACTGTGTTGCATTTTGGCCTGGCTCACTGTGTCATATCATGATCAAGAACTTTCAAGTGCTTAGTGATGTGAAACATAGTAGACTGACCCTACCAATAAAAAAATCGCAGTTTAGCCATAAAACAAGTACTGTACTAATGGTGACATAAAATCATATGTACAGGCTATTAAGAATCATGCAAATGCCACCTGGGCTGGTGGTCACAGAATTGACAACCAAACACCATATTGAAACTATCAACTTATTTGTTGAGGCAGGTGGTTGGACTAAGTGACCTTTAGACCTATACAGTCCAACAAATCCTTGCTGGTCCACAGCATGTTCAATTTCAAGACATCAGGCTACTGAAAGGTACTTTAGACACTCATTCAAACTCAAAAATAACTCCATCCATGGAGTTGGTAGCACAGTAATTACTACTGTTCTGCACCTTCAAGTTACATTCACCATGTGCTCAAGTAGATGGCAGTGCTGTCAGCTGCAGGACACGCAGCTCTGGGAACATATGGAAATTAACTGGTTAATCATGCCTTCAGACATGATTTATCAATGATTCAGATGAGGATGTGGAAAGTACACTGGCCAAGTTTGCAGACGATACTATGTTATGGGGAAAAGTGGTCATGCTAGGGGATAGGATGCAGATCCAAAAGACCTGGATAAGCTAGAAAGATGAGCAGAGCAGAAATGGATGCAGCTCAATAAGGATAAATGCAGAGTGCTTCATCTGGGGAGAAGTAACCAGTGACATGAATACAGGTTAGGAGGAGATGTCCTGGCCAGCATGATGGCTGAAAGGGACCTCAGGGTTATGGTTGGTCACAGGATGAAGATGAGCCGCCAGTTCAATGCTATAGTCAACAGAGCTGCATACTGCGATGCATTAGATGATGCGTCAAGAGCAGGGCTAAGCAAATGATACTTCCTCTCTACTCAGTGTTGGTGAGACCCCAGCTGGAGTACTGTGTCCAGTTCTGGATGCCACATTTCAAAAAAGATGTGGAGAATCTTGAAAGGGTCCAGAGAAAGGCCACGAGAATGCTTAAGGGCCTGAAGGAAAAACCTTATGAGGAAAGACTAAGGGACCTGGGACTGTTCAGCCTGGGGAAGAAAAGACTGAGGGAGGACTTGGTGGCCATAGCATTTCGTCTAAGCTGTGTGGTATGCACAGCCACACAGTCACGATCATGCCACGCTGCCAGGCATGCCTGCATAGCTGCGCACACCACACAGCTTAGAGGGAATGCTGGTGGCCATCTATATATATGTAAGGGGTGAATATCAGGAGCTGGGAGAAAAACTTCATTAGGGTGCCCCAGGGGAGGACAAGGAGCAATGCCAGTAAACAGTTAGAGCAGGGGTTGTCAATTGGGGGTATGTGTACCCCGGGGGGTACTTGGAGAGGAGCTAGGGGGTACACACAGGCAGGTGGGGATGGAGTGCTGCCACCAACCAGGCCGTGCTGCCGCCTCCCAGGAGCTGGGCCAGGGCAGGGTGGGGGAGAGGCGTGGGCAGCAGCTCCCCTCTGTGGGCTGCACAGGTGCCACTCAGCTGGCTGGACATGCGGGGCAGGGGAAGCTCACATACTGCCACCCCCATCCACCACCACATGTACAAGCCCTTCCCTACCTCACCGCTCAGCCAGAAGTGTATCCAGAAGGGGTAGACTTCTTAAAAAAGGTTGAAAACCCCTGTGTTAGAGGATGGTTTCAGGTTGGATATAAGGAAAAACTTCTTTACAGTAAGGGTGACCAGAATCTGGAATAGACTTCCCATGGAGGTGGTCAGTCCCTAACCTTGGAAGTCAAGAGGAGACTGGACAGACACCTTGCGGGGATCATCTGATCTCAGCAGTATTCCTGCCCAGAGCAGGGGGGTTGGACTTGGTGATCTTTGGAGGTCCCTTTCAGCCCTTAATTTCTATGATTGATTCTATGTAGCAGGAGCCCATAATAAAGAATCCACTAAGAGGAACTAGGTTGAACTAAAATTGAATGAAACTAGTAGAACAATAGTAATTACAGCAAAATTCCGTTAACCGGAACCTTACAAGCCAGCATGCTCCATGAACCGGCATGCTGACTTGTAAGATAAAGTGAAACTGGAAATGCTCACCATGGCACTTCCAGTTTCTCTGAGCCCCCATGGCCTGGGACATAGCAGCCTGCGCTGCTGAGCCCCCGTGGTTGTGCGAGGCCTGCCTCCCTGTCCCATGGGGCCCACGGGAGGGGCAGTGATGCCGCGGGAGGTGTGGTGATGCCCCAGACATGGTGGGAGAAGCGGCAGCCCGAACAGGCAAAGACGTGTTCAATTAACTGTTCAGGCTGCTTAATTAACTGGCACATTTTGTTATCTGGCATCCCCCATTCCCAGCAGTTGCCAGATAACAGAGCTTTTACTGTGCTATGCTACCAGCTCTGTGGATGGAATTATTTTTGAGTCTGAATGAGTGTATAAAGTACCTTTCAATAACCTGATGTTTTGAAATTGAACATGCTATGGATCTGCAAGGATTTGCTGGACTGTATAGGATTTTACATAACACTGTTAAATTCTACTCCCAAATGCTTTGAGTGAACTCTGAATCACAGAGGCATAGAAAAGTAGAGCTAGAAGTGACCTCTAAAGGTCACTTAATCCAACCCCCTGCCTGAACATGTAAGTTGATCATTTCAATACGGTGTTTGTATCAGTTATCAGTTGCCATTTCTGTGACTACCACCCCAGCTGGCATTAGTTTTTCATGATTCTTAATAGCCTGTACATATGATTTCATATCACCATTAATACAGTACTTGTTTTATGGCTAAACTGGGAATTTTTTTATTGCTAGGATCAGTCTAGCATGTTTCACATCACTAAACACTTGAAAGTTCTTGATCATGATATGACACAGTGAGCCAGGCCACACTCCAATGCCAATGTCTGCTGTGGGCGCTCACTTGTGGGAGTCTGCAACTTACCAGTGTAGAGGGAGCCCAGGACTACAATCCCAGGCTTTTCCTGCACTGGCAATAAAGGATGATTGTATCTGCTGCCGCATCCCACAATCACAACTCCAGCCATGCACGTGTGGCATGACAGGAAGCGCAATTGTGTGGATTATGCATCAGATCCTATCACGCCTATCACCTGACAATCTGACAGGGGCCATGGACTAACTTTTAGTTTCTTAATTGCATGCACAAATTCACAATACAGAATGTGTATATGCATACACAATACTGGCTTGTGTATCTGCATGCCTGGTTTCAGTGCAGGTAATGAGTGGGATATGACCTTGAAATTCAGAGGTTAGAGACCTAAAAAGAGTCTATATGTCCTGTTATTACCATAAGCTTGTGAAGATTCTCCTTTATCCCAAGAAGTAAATGCCTGTATTTGGAGGCAAAAGGTCATGAATTCTATTGCCTACACTGCATGTTTGCAGTCAACTGGCAACCAGGGTGTCTGTGTATGCACACAGTCGCGGGTCATTAGAATTGAACAGTAATACCATCTGGCCCTTACAGTTCAAAGACTTCTCAGCTCTCTGTGTAGTCTCAGAAACTGGGAAAATAGTAATCTGTGGAATATTTTGGCAAAATCTGTGGAACTTCTTTTTTTTCCCTATGCTACTTCACGCTTCTCTTTGAATTTAATAACAAAGACAAAGTAGGTTCATTCAAAAAATATTTATTGGCTTATTAAACTGAGCTCCCTTTACTACTGCTGGACATAGTTTTACAGAAAATCCACAAAATCCCATGATTCGCACCCCTAGAGTGTAATAAACTCTGGCGGATGCCAATGTTAAAACTGCAATAGCTATTTGTTCAGAACAGCAGCAAGCATCTCAGTTATCTGAATGAACAAAAGAGTAATTAACAGGCTACCTATTTCCATATTAAAAGCTCAATCCTACAAACAAACATTCAGATAATCAAAAATTCATGCATATATGTATTCAGTAGAACAAGCACACTAAACCGATCTGTTAAAATGAGGACTCAACGGTCAATAGTACCTTAGGGTCAATGCAACTTAGGTAAAAGCTAGGCCTCCAAATCCAAGCAAGTGATCCACAAACCCCTACCTAAACACCTAGATGCCTAAGGACACTTTTACATGTACTCTAGGGGTGAGGAAGGGGGGCGCACTTTAATTAAAGTGGCTCCAAGAGCCACTCTAATTAAAGCACCACCGTGTCTCATGTATCAGTGCCACTGCACTTAAAAATGGCGGCGGGGGCGCTTGAACTAGTTTGTTCAACAAGCTTTAAATAAAGTGCCCCGTCGCCATTTTTAAGCACAGGGACACTGATATACGAGATGCAGGAGGCTGCTGGAGCATGGCAATTGCTACGCTCCAGCAGACTTGATTAATCGGGTCTGCTCTGACATGCTGGAATTCCATCAGAGCAGCCTCTGCGCTCATGTATAGGTGCCCTAAGAGTCTATAGACATTTACATTTTCACCAGTAATATTACTTAAGTGCCACAAATTCTGCTACTGTACATGCCCTGAGGACCTGCTCCCAAATTCTTTATGCATTTTATTCAAATGCTCTTTAGTACAGAATGCACATGTAGTCACAGAGTCACAAGAGCAGTGATTCTCAACATTTTTAGAACTGAGGCACTCAGTAGACTCCAGGTACCTCTCAGAAAATGCTAGCTCTTAGTTTTCCCTTGTGTTTTGACTTAGGGAAAAATAGAGCAAAGAACTGCTCTGTTGCAAAGAACTCAAAAAAAACACAAAGGGGCAGAATGCTTTTAACACCATGGACTCCTACTTGAAATTTTTGGGCTTATCCTGTGAATCATACTATGGCATACCTGGTTGAGAATCACTGCCAGAACGTAGGCACTAGGGGAAGTGACTCAGGATTCCCCCTTTCTTTCACATCTTTGTATGGCAGTCGTGCACCCACTCCAGTCCTGTGAATCTTGAACTTTTAGCTGCAGTGCCAGTTTAAACACAAGAAACAGGCAGTATTTTGTAAGGAATGAAGGAGCAGAGAGTGGTTTGTAGGGAAGGAGGAGATTTGGATTTGAGCCTTCTTACAGCTGCAAATGCCCAACTCCTAAGCAAGTACTCTTACCGCTGGGCTTTTATATAAAAGGTAGGCACCAACACTTCTAGTGCTAAAGAAAAGAGTGGGCCAGATGCCTGTACCCAAAGGGACAACTTGGACACCTAAGTTCAAGCAAGAGTTTTGGCCTGCAAATCTCAGACCTAATTCTAGAAGAAAGATGGGATTTCATACCCACTTCTCTCTTTGGTATTTCCCAGTATCTAGTTTAGATGTCTTCCTTTTCAGTGTGCTACTGTTGTGAATTTTACTCATGGAGCTGGGTACCTAAGATCATTTGTACTTCTGGGCCTCAATTTTTATCCATGTAGATATTTATATGATTCTAATTATCTTAGCCTTTGAATACTTTGGGTGAAATTCTGGTCCTACTGAAGTCTTATAATAAAACTTTGGGGAAATGCCCATTGACTTCTATGGGATCAGAACCTCATCCCTTCTGTTAGCAATGTGAAGGTGACCTTCACAACAAAAGCTACAAGCCTGTTAATATTTTCAGTACTTTCCTAATATTATTAAAATATAAGATATGAGAGAAGTTCATGGGAAAGAGTCAGTGGGAAAATATCAAAATGTGAGAGAAGTTCATGGGAAAGAGTCAGTTGGTTAAATTTTACTCTTTACAATGATATCGTTCTACTATAATACAATTGATTTACACCACTGTAACCAAGATAAAGAATCTGGACCAATATGTATAATATAGTGGTTTGCCCACCCCTCTGGGTAAGGAATGAATGGTTAGAAAGTAAAGAAGAAAAACGGCACTATTTTTTGTCAGCTATTAGTCATTGCTCATCAGTCTTCAGTAGAGTTTATTAAAGTTGTAACCCAGACTCATAACATAATAAAACCTACTGAATGTACTTTTACTCACTCTGCTTTATGTAAAATGTTGTTTTCACTTGTAATACGAATTCTCTTTCTCTTAAACTGTATCAGTTATAAAACACTCATTCAAAGGGCCATATAGATCTTTGGTTACAAAGTCTGCAAGTCAGACTTTATAGTTTTATACTAGAGGAACTCTGTTGAAATCAATATATTGATAAATCTGACCCTATATTTTGGTTGCTGGGGAATTCAGCTGCTTTGACCATGGCTCTTCAAATGTATCTGAATTCTCCCAAGGATGTATTATAATTAATTCCCCTATTAAGTGTTCTCCAATAAATTTTATCCACGTTCAGATTGCCAAGATGCATTTTTATTTTTCTGCTAAAACAACAATAAAGGATCTGTGAGAATCTATGATTCAAGATGTAATGTCCAAAAAGCATGTTATAGTTTAGGGTTAATGTTCTCTCTGTATACTCCTATAGAAAATGGGTCTCCTTTGATTAGCTCATTTTAGAGGTATAAGATCCTGTGGATGTTGCTTAAAGACCACATCATAGAAAATGCATCTATTTAATGTCTGGAAATCATTAAGCAAAAGTACAAAAGGAGTGTTCATTTATATTTCTCTCCTTTTTAATTTTTGTTATTGATTTTTAAATGCAACACAAAAATCAGATATACCTATATCAACCTAACCGACATACATTTGTGTTGTAATCCATTATCAATAAATGGAAAGAGAGAGAGAAAAAAAACAAGTAAAAAGGAGGGAAGAAAGACAGAAGAGAAAAAGAGAAGTGTGCACAGTGTAATAATTTAGTCACCAAAGTAGATACTCTGGAGGGTAAGGCTAGGTTTCAGTGTGACCTAGACAAATTGGCGGATTGGGCCAAAAGAAATCTCATGAGGTTCAACAAGGACAAGTGCAAAGTTCAGCACTTAGGATGGAACAATCCCCTGAACAAGTACAGGCTGCGGACCAACCGGCTAAGCAGCAGCTCTGCAGAAAAGCACCTGGGGATGGATATAATTCTATTAACAGTGTGCCCTTGTTGCCATGAAGGCTAATAGCATACTGGGCTGCATTAGTAGGAGTGTTGCCAGCAGATTGAGGAAAGTAATTATTCCCCTTTATTCTGTACTGGTGCAGCCACATCTGGAATATTGTGTCTAGCTTTGGATCCCCCACTACAGAAAGGATGTGGACAAATTGGAGAGTCCAGAGGAAGGCAACAAAAATAGGGGGCCTCTCCTTTTCTGTGGAGAGGCTGAGGGAACTGGGCTTATTTAGTCCACAGAAAAGAAGATTGAGGGTGGATTTAATAGCAGCCTTCAACTATGTGAAAGGGTGGTTCCAAAGAGGATGGAGCCAGACTATTCTCAGATGACAGAACAAGGAGCAACAGCCTCAAGTTGCAGCAAGGGAGGTTTAGGTTGGATATTAGGAAAAATCTTTATTACTAGAAGGGTGGTGAAGCACTAGAATGGGTTACCTAGAGAGGTGCTAGAATCTCTGTTCTTGGAAGTTTGTAAGGCCTGGCTCAACAAACCCCTGGCTGTGATGATCTAGTTGGGGATGGTCCTACTTTGAGCAGGGGGTTGGACTAGTAGGTGACCTCCTGAGGTCCCTTCCAAGCCTAATTTTTTATGATTCTATTCTAAGAAATCTTTCCAAATTATACTAAACCTGTCAAAGCAGTTACATCTGCAAAACAAGACTCTCTTCACAGAAACCAGCTGTGCCATGTCATCATACCACTTTTCAACCTTTGGAGATGCCCTACTTTTCCAATGCAGTAATATAATCCTAAATGTAACTAGTAAAGCCCACTGTAAAAGTGCAATCTGGTTAAGTTTTAATTTGAACTTTTTAGGTATATACCCCAGAATGCACATATTCTCCATACTTGCTGTATTCAAAATCATATTAACTCTGGTTATACTTTTTTTCCACAAAGAACTGATAATACAGTATGAAAAAAAATATATGACCAAGCATTGAATGTGATGCATTGCATCTCCAACATGTATCTACTGGCAGTATATTTAATTTTTAAGTTTAGAAGTAATGATGAAACTGTAGACATTCAAATATTCTGAATTGCTGACAACCACTGGGATTCTGTCATCTGAACATCTAGGCCTTCATTCCTCTTCAGTCTTACATAGTTCATGGCAGGTCTGTTTTGTTAAGTTATATATTCATAGGGTGCAGCACAGAATGAGAATGAAAAGCAGATTTCAAGGCAAAAGTAAGTATATCTGAAGCATTTGCTATACCTAAAGCCTCAAAACTGATTTTGAAATACTCGATAAAACCATATATTTTGCCATTTAACTGTTTTTGGAAGGTTGAATTTAACATATGCCTCTGAGAAGTATTTAATACAATTTCCCACTACAGCCTGTTCTACATGTACCATATCCTTATCTACCTACTTTCTACACATCAGTTTTTGGGACTGATATTTCAAAAAGGGATTTTCCCAAATAGAGGCTTTACAAGGAAATGAAGGATGTAATGAAGTATAAAACTGCAGTATGTTTGCTAAGTTTTTTTCCAGGCTGCAAACTTACAGGATGGTTTGTCAAATGAATTTGGTATTTTCCACATTTTTTCATCTTTATTGCTCCCTCTGAAATAGTCCTAGATATTTAAACAGATTTCACTGATAGAGCAAAACTTAATAAATGACAGAAAACTAAATTTCATAAAGCACTGCATATAAACAGACCATGAGATAAGGAATTCCTACTGTTTAGACTTCAAGATTTGTGAAATTATATTTATTGTTTTAACATAGTTTTATACATTCTCTTGGATTCATGGAAGGATACTTGTAGCAGCTGTTTTCATTGTGAGCTGTAGGTTAGAGCCCATTGGGGCTTGGCCCTTGCTTACAGACACTATTGGAGAGGGTGCACAAAGACAGGTACTTTTACTGTGTTGCCTGAGTAAATGCCAGACCCAACTACAGTGGCTGTATCATCATCTCCCGTTCTGCTTTTCTTTTGTGCTGTCCTTTCACTTCCAGCATCTCTCCCCTGCAGCCCCACCTTCTTTTCTAAAACTTAATTTATGTGCCTTTTGAAGGTTTTTGAAAGGTGACAGATTAAAAACTGTGGAAAGTGAAGTTCCTTCTTTATCTTCCAAGCAAGAACCTCACAAGACTCTGTTGTGGAAGCTTTCATTATGACCACCAGTCAACTGCCTTAGCCCTAATCAAGAGGGAACACCTTTAAATGATAGAAAGCAGCTCAGTCTCAGAAAGCAGCCCCTTTTGCTGACATTGCCAGCCAGGTGTCCCATTAGGGCCAACTCTGGCTCTCATTTCTGTGAGGAGTGTACACTCCTGGCTTGAAAATGAACCAATATCATTAACAATAGAAAGACAGTCATTTTGGGCTCTCTTGTCACCTTTACTAGTATTACATGAAAAAGGGAACGCCCAATGAAATTAGAAGGCAACATTTTAAAAACAAATAAAAATAAATATTATTTTACTTACAAGGGATACAGACCATCTTGCTTCAGGATACAAGCCAATAAATAACTATCTGGGGTTGAAAAGAATCTTTCCATGTGGGGAGGTTATTGCATAATTGTTCTTCCCCTGGACTTGCCAGTCTGTTTTGACACAGCAGTTCTTATGTTCCCTACTCTTTTCATGTGGGCCATATGGAAACAATTTTTGGGCACTTCTGAATGGGCTAGACTTGAATTGGTGACCCAGAGGTGAAAGGCATGCTATCACATTACCATCCCATTCTGATTTTTTTTTTTTTTTTGGAGTCTTCTCTCCGCCTTTTTGGCTAAGCCACCCCCTGCTGTAGAGGAGCAGTGCTCATATAATAAATTCAGGCCACTGGTTCTGCCCCACTGCAATTTCCCAGAGATGTGGGTCATAGTGAATGCATGGAACAGACTAGATCTACAAACCTGTGGTTAGGTCTGTTGCCAACCAGTTACCTTTCTCTGCATGCCTAGATTTCACAAACCACTGCCAGGAATTCAGTATAATACAGTCAACAGCTTATACCTTCTATTGAATCTGCTAGTGCTTGAAAGGGGAACTCTGAAACTCTAAAGCTTCTGGGTTATAATTTATTAGTCCAAGAACATGTATCACATTACCCTTGACTGCTCTTACTCCTTGGAATGGTAACAAAATAAGGACTGACTTCTCAATGACAGTTTTCATGAAACATCCTGAAAATTGGAACTGCTTTGGTATAATGCAGGTTTGCTCACCAAACACCAGATTTGGTAGCAGAGATATACAACCTTCTGCCAATGTGGGCCCAAGCACAGTCGCACATTTGGAAAGTCTGTCAGAAACAAGGCTGGAGTCATAATTCTGAGGGCTTAGCCCCATTCAGGACCATGAAGTTGGAGAAGACCCTTTTCAAACTATCTTACTTTCTTTGGTTCTGGGTAGTTGTCTCTATTGTCCTTTCAGGGATACTCCAAGCACCTTGCACAAATAAGTCTCTTAAGTAGGTTTCCCTCCTCAACAAGCTAGTTCCATTTGTGACCTCCCACTCCCCTGCTACAGACTTGGTAGGATTTCCCTCTGAAGGAGATGTAGACAGTGATAGCACCAGCCACTGGTACTGAACTGATTTACAGTGGCTGAGGATCTCACTTTGAGTATTTATCTTGAACTTTTCCACTCTTCCATTTGAGCAGACATGTTGGTGGACACATGGCTGGTGGTAGATGTTTTTGAATGTCTGGGATGACCAGATGTCTGAGAGAAGTCTGTCTATCAAAGATTTGATAATTGCAGTTGCTTCCAGGAAACTAATGGAGTTTTTCTGAGGTCTAATGAATTTAATGAAGTCCTGAGAAAGTTTTTAGGGGAGTCACTGTCCTTTGTTTAAAATACAAAGATATTTCTACTAATGATTGCATGGTACATCATTTTAAGTAACCCACTTGCTGATTTGAAATCAAGAGATTCATGCATGTGAGACCCTTCTGAGGCATGGCAAATATATTGCTGTACTCAGTTTATAGCATTGTATTTTAATGGCAATTATAGTGCTTGTCCTCTATGGTTCAAAATTAATGATTTGTGTGAAAACCTTGCAAAGCAGCAAAAAACCTAAACTGGACATAATCATGGCAACTTCACCATGTATAGTAGGAAAAAAAAATAAAAGATGTTAGGAAAGATCATTTCTCCTTTATTCAACTGGAACTCAGATGTCTAAAAGCTGATCTGTGGATTAAGATTCAAGATTAAGATCTGTGGATTAAGATGCAAGCCTTACCACAAGATTCTGGTAATAGCAGTGTGTGGGCAAAGGGAGAGAGAGAAAGGTCTGCTCTTGGTGATTCCAGTGCAATTTTGGATGAACTACTGAAGTCAGTGGGATTATTTACAATTTAGACCAAAATTGGCCACCTCATTTTAGAAGACTTATTACCTGATTGTTTACCTCAGGTTATTTAATAGTCTTTTGGAAGCGGAGTCTGATCTGAAGAAGCCATTTCTTGCCAACAATGTGAACATCAAAGATATGTGTGTTAGGTATGCATGCAAATCCCCTGCAGCTTTTTTTGTAATATTACTGAAACATGATACTGCATCAAGAATGCAGTGCCTAAAGCACTCAACTACAAGTGTGCTAACTGTTACAGCTTAAAGTGGTTTCCTTGTTTTGGTATCACAAAGCATTGTATGCCACTGAGAAAGTGGCCTGGTTTTATAATGGGCTGTTGTTAAGGAGCTCTCTTGAAAGGAACATTTTACCAAATGCAGTTCATCTCAGCCAATCACAGTGCTCAATAATTTACTTCTTTTTGGCACACTATTTTTTAAGACAAATTAATTGCCATAAGAATATTATAAAAGTTGAGTTAAATTTAGCTCTCAGTGGACACAGTTGTAGAATTTAGCCCACAATGTCAAGGCCAGTGCCTTCCAACTAGACAGATTATGTTTTTGGTGAGTCTAACATGTGGTTTGAGAGAATGCAGATAGAATCCAAGGTTAGTGGTATCTGCGGGTAGGTGGTCCTGGCAGCAAGGGCAAAAACCACTTGCCGGATTGGGATATAAATGAAGATGGTTGGCTTCAAAATCCTGCTGCGGTTTGCTCATGAAGCATGTCTTTACTGAGAATTAGGCATCAACACACGGTATGAGACACGAGGGAGTTGGGTTTGTGGCAGCACCTAGTCTGCCCATGTAAGAACAAAGACCTGAAGTGTGGTGGCTTGAGAGTAACTGCAAGACTGTTTCGACCTAATGAGATAGCTACAACATACTCATTTAGGAGAGCTACAATGGCGAGGCTGGCAATGGCATAGAGACTATAGTGTCCTTTCATCAACTGCCGAGATTTCCCACCTTCAGCATGTATTTATACGCTATATGTTAATACACCTGCATCCCTTTCAGACATTGTTAAGTTTTACTTTGTGTCTCTCCTTAGAGATGTCCTTTGTTTTAGAGGAGGCTGCAGCCATAAGGCTGGAATTCATCTGCAGGGGAAATGCCATGAAAAGTTCTATCATGTCAGTGGTGCTCATCATAACATAAAGTTAGCTGCCACTTGTGAATCCTCCTGCCTACTGGATGCAAAGTCTGGCTGGGGACTCAGCTTGTGCTGCCCATTCAGCATGGAGCAATGAATAGGCACAACTTCCTCCTGTTCTCCTTCTGGGCAACCAAACCATAATTCACAATTGCTGAATTAGTGCTCTGCCTTGCTTGTTTTTAAGAAGTAACAGATTTGGGGCTTTGATTTATGTCCAGGACACTGCAGTACTTAGAGTGTACCTTGGGGTTTAGTCAGAAAAGACTGATTTTGTTGTATTTGCATTGGGTTTTCTTTAGCTACTAGGACCAAATGCATCTTATACTGGTGAAGAGATGCTCCCAGATGTGGTGACTGGGGAAAGGAAACAGTGTGTGAAGACAGATCTACAAATTGTGCTACTGCATGGAGTAGTAGAGGGATACTCTCAACCTTTTTAGGCTGGAGACACCCCTCAATAGACTCAAGACACCCCTTGGAATATTCTGGCTCTTCATTTTTACTGTTTGTTTGACTACAGAAAAATAGTAGAGTAATTTTTC
Source organism: Gavialis gangeticus (assembly GCF_001723915.1). Taxonomy (NCBI): domain Eukaryota; kingdom Metazoa; phylum Chordata; order Crocodylia; family Gavialidae; genus Gavialis; species Gavialis gangeticus. Next base: position 23,687,913 of record NW_017729022.1, on the reverse strand, counting down.
TGTTGCAAAGAACTCAGAAAGACCACAACAGGTCAGAAAGTTTTTAGCAGTAGGGATTCCTGTTTGAAAACTCTGAGTTTATATTGTGAATCATGTTCGCACAACTAACAGTGCACACCATGGCACCCTTAAGATCTCAAGGCATCCAAGGGTGCCACAGCACTCTAGTTGAGAATCACTGCTCTAGTCTAACTGACTACAGAAACAGCCCACCATTCCAGGCTTCGGCTGGCAAGATAATGGGAGCACACATTTTCCCTGTACAGTCTACTGTGCGAGAGTTACAGAAACTTGTGCAGAGATCAGGTATGCTTAGGTTTTGTGGTTAGATTGCCTTGAAATGGAACAGCTAGGACATTCATTGTTAATGAGCACTAAAAAGGAGGCAGGCCAGAGATGGTTTAGGAATTACCAGTGCCTCCCTGCTTTTCATTACTTACCAGGAATGTGTGCCTCCAGGGTTAATTTAGATTGGTTTACATTAATAAACATATGGCCTCTCCAGCCATGTTTTAACTTTAATTTCTGTTTGCCCTTGTTGGCACATGCCCTCGGCAATCTGTGGTTGCCTTGTTTGTTCCACATTTTATAACTGTCCTTCACTACTGAATTTAGAAATCTTCTTGAGGTTGAACCAACACAGAACTCATGCAAGTGATACAGTCCAATTTCATTCTACCTAGCATATTTTATTATTTTTTGTGCTTGTTGTTCTTCTTAATGGAAAATACAGCATTTTGATGAATGGCCAAGTTCTAAACTAGTGGCTTCATGTATCTTCTGGAAAGGCAGCTGCAATCATGAGAAACATCCTCTTATTCCTATGGATGGCAAGAAAACTGTGACCGCTCTTTCCATTTTCAGTCTTAATTGAGGTAATCTTTGGACATCTATACATGTGCTCCAGGGTAGAAGGGTGGGCGCTTTAACTGGAGTGACTCCAAGAGCTGCTCTAATTAAAACTCCCATAGCATCATGTGTATTCAGCGTCCCACAATTCAAAATGGCAGCAGGTGTGCTTGAACTAAAGTTCATTTGATGCCCCCACCACCATTTGGAAGTGTGGGGATGCTGAATAGATGTGACATGGAGGCTGCTGAAGTACGTTAATTAACACACTCCAGATGTCCGGCATATGTGTAGCGTCGTTTGTGTCTGTAATATCTTTCCTTGATTAATATTTGGCACCTAGGAGTGAGCCCACCACCACCAAATAGTTTCAAAGCATTCTGAATACCTCGGCTGCCTGGTCAGCAAACCTGGATGTGGAGCGCACAGCAACCCCATGCTCCATGCACTTTACCAAACCCTTAGTGAATGTTTGGTCTACTTCAAGGTTTTGGATCTTCCACTTCAAGGCCAACAGTGACAATTTCCATAGGTATCTGGGGACAACACCTGCCACATGATCAATGTCTCTTATCATAACTGCATTCCTCCGCAGCTCCAAAAACTGTCAATCTCATGGATTGGACTTGTGTGGGGGAAATCAAGCACCTGGAAGAGATTTATATGGCCATTCACTTTAGAGTCCCTTAGAGCAAAATGCAAATTCACTTCAGTGATTTTGCATCCTCATAGCACCACCATTAAAAACAAAGTCCAGTCCCTGGAGACTGAAGAGAATTGAAAGCACTATACCACCTGAATTCCACAAACCGATCTCTCGAGGGTGCAAAGGCTAACTCCACAGAACAAAACTGGAGAATTGGGCCTACATGTGTACATGCATACTTCATTAGTTTGGGAACAACTTGGACATCCAGGGCATTTACAGATGTGCTCTGGGAGTGGGGGTGGGGTGCTTTAATTAGAGCAGCTCTGCCAGCAAGTGCCTGGAGCGTCACATGTATCAGTGTCCCTGTCCTGAAAAATGGTGGCAGGGGTGCTTAAACTAAACTTGTTAAATGAACTTTAGTAAAAGCACCCCTGCCACCATTTTTCAACACGGGGACACTGATACACGTGATGCTGGAGTCTGCTGGAGCATGGCAATTAACACGCTTCAGCAGACTCGAATAATCAAGTCTGCTCCAAAGTGCTGAGCAGCCTCCCTGAACGTGTATACAGACCCCCAGTGCCTAAGAGCCAAGACAGGAAGAACTGGCTGATACCAAGAATATAGGGTTATTTCCTTTAACATAGTTATATGCAACACAGTTCCTTTAAAAAATACACAAAGTCTAGATGCTAAAACTACACTACACATTGTACGATTGTTAAAACATGCTTGCCTATGTTTATTAAACATCAAATACAATACACTACAAGGGGGAAATCTGCACCAATCTTTAAGGAGCTATGCAGGTGCTGTTACTAGATCTAACCCTGTTTTTTTATGAAAAGTATAACAATATGGATTATCCAATAAAGAAAGATATGGAATATGATAGTAAGTAAATATACCGTCTTGCATTTGCACACTTTCATCTCTGTGGAACCCAAAGCGACGTACAAACTAAAAGTGACATGCAACCCTTATAAAGGGATCCATTTCATTCTGCACTGAAATACAGCCATTTCTCAGATGAGATCTGGCAGCTGTTTTAACAGCCCAAGGTAACATACATACGTTCAGGGCATGAGGTGAAGAATACCATATCCAGTTTAAGCTGCAGGGGAGGAAGGATGTAATTATCCAGATTGGAATTTGGCCAGGACACCAGAGTCAAAACCCATACTCTTTTGAAAGTGCCACGGGAACTCTTAATGACCACATGTAGTCAGGACCTGGGTCTTACATCTCATCTGAAAAACACCTCCAGCTGCAGAATGCTCCTTAATATTATGTTAGGACTTCAATTCATTAGCGATTCAGTAGGAAGAATACCACCGACACCACATCCTACAACAGACAGTTGTTCACTGGAAGTATCAAGTACTGACCTTGTTGGACCCTGTTTAAAACAGCTTGCAAGAGCTAACAGCATGAGGAGGTACAAATGGTTGTTGGTACAAAGCAAAACAAGATGGTCTTGCAAGACAATGCTGCTGCTAAGGCATTTTTAAAAAATGTGTATTCTCATGTATTTTCAAAGTTGAGGCATTCAGCAGACCATCATGGTTTCATTACAAGGATCTTCTTCCTATTATAAAAAGGGGGCAATATCATTTTCTTAGAAAATCCTGACCATATATGAACTGACTATTTCCAGGTCATTGCAGTGGCAGGGCTTTGGTATACCTTTCTCCTATTTTCCCTAAAGTACATTACATTTTGGGCTGTTCTTGGTGTTTCTCATATTGTTCCTTGCAGGGGAAGGTTTGAAGTGGTGAGCTTGGGGATTCCTCACAAGGACTGCCTGTGAATGCAGGAGACTGAACTCAGTGTTCCAGTAAACCCCATCCAGTTCTAAGTCTCTGTTTTCACTCTCTCTGAACTTCCTAAATTTTAGCAGTTTCCCCAACTTCTAGATGGATGATGGTGCAACTGCTTTATGTTCATTCATTGTGACACTACTGCCTTGGGGTCTTCTGCTTAATTTAAGGGCGAGATAAATAACATGAGGGCAGGGTGACTCGGGCAGCAGCCCCAAGTGCTGACTTGGGGGTGCAGGACAGAAAAATACCAGCTGCTACCACAGCTGCACAATCATGCTGGCAGCACGGTGGCCAGAAGTCACTGCTGGCCTGTGCGCCTGGCTGCTTGGTTATATCTCTGACAGGGATTAAGCCAAGCCTGCTCATGTTGATTTGGCTAATCACAGAGGAGCTTACTCATAACAGTGAAGTATACTCTCTTTTTAGGAAAAAAATTGTCTATTGGTTCATTTTTCAACAATTATCTTGTAAATATAGCTCAGCAATGAGACTGCCAAGTTCAGATGCTATTTTCCAGCTGCCACGTGTTTAATTTCTCATAGCAGCACCCAACTAAGATTGGGCCCTACTGTACTAGGCACAGCACAACCACAGGGAAAGATTAGTCCTGCCCCCAAAGAGCCCATTCTCTGAAGATGGAAGACAGGCAAACCCCCCTCCCAGTATGAAAAATGAAATACAGAAAAAAGAAGTGACTACTGTAGCAGAAGAGGGAAGTGTCAGAAATGGTGGATAATGAAGGTTTCTTGAATTCCAGGGCAGCATCTACCCCACTGAGCAAGTCTGTTGCTCCAATTTTTAAATTAAAAACTAGATGAGAAAAAGTGTTTATCTGTTATGCCTAAACACAGATTATTGCTATTCAGTGACTTCAAATAACCGTCAAGAATCCTGCCTTAGTTAGGAAAGAAATTTTCTGACCTGCACTATACAGATCATACCAGTTGATTTTATGGTTCCTTCTAGTTTTAAGGTCCAGGAATCAGTGTTCAGGTAGCTTTATCATTCATCTTCAATTTTTAGGGACAGCCAATCTATCATGTTGAATCACTGCTGAAAAGTTGTTTAAAAATATTACTTTATACACACATATGCACACGTGCATGCATGCACACATACAGTTATATAGTAAAGAGGTTTAAATTAAGTTAAGGAGCTCACTAAAACCTATTAAAACAAGAGCCCAGTAGCAAACTCTGCTTCATTTGATAAGTGCCACTGAAATAAACCTGCCTGAAATCAATTAGAATATATTCAAGTAAGCATCATATAGGTGCGTGTGACTCTGGAGCATTGTGCACCAAGAGAATTAATCCTAAAATTTATCATATGTATGAACATAATGAATACAAAATGACCACTGGGGAAAAGACTAAGATACCCAGGAGATACTGAGCTCCTTTTATAGCCCCTTGATTTTAAAACATTGTAAGAGCTGATTCTAATAAGCAAGTAATTCCACATCCTCTAAACAAAATCTGATTAACAAAAATACAGACATGGTTACCCACAATTTTACTGTTAGGAGTATAATTAAGCATATACACTTCTATCTGCTGTACCCAAGTATTAGACAGCATACATGAATACAATTAAAAATGCATGCTATCCTTTTGCTTCACCAAAAAGCAATGCAATTTTGTAAATATTTACAGATATTTTCTTACATTATTTTGGCCACACAAAAACATACACTACCTTTGAATATTTAGCTCACTAAGTTTAAAATTAAGCCGCTGCATCTCCAACTTACCCACTGCTTGTAAGATTTAAAAAAAATCCAGCTTTATGAAATCTAAGCCTCTACTTGACTCTCTTGTGTTCTGTTCCTGTAGAAAAGGTTCTTATTGTTTTACTTTAAATGTTGGACCTTGATACCATACTAATTTTCCCAAGTTGATTCATAATATCATTTTCCCTCAAGGTCAGTAACAATATATCAGGAAATACCACCTGCTATTCAGGGATATCACAGGAAATTTGCATTTCCACTTCGTAAAGTGTTATTATTTTGGACTGACAACCTACATTATTTCATTATCTCAAAGTGTTAGAATCCCAGAAAGCTACAAAGAGAAAGAGAAAGAAAGAGAATCACTGTCTTGGCTGCCCTCCTGCTGGCATTTCATGGTCATTAACAAGCACAGTGAGAAGACAAACAGCTCCTTGCTGAAAGATATGCATGCTTTACACACAGCTCTCAATGTCACTCCTACAAAAATATGGTAGCAATTCAGCATGTTCCCTCAGTATCTTCCAGCTCAGCCAGTATTTCACTCAGGGCTGAGTTACTGCCTGAGTGCATTTTTCCATCTTTTGTAAACGGCACTGAAGAATGAAGTGATGGTCGTGGCCACATGATTTACTCTGTTAAAATGGTATACAGGCTCAGATCATGTGATTGTCAGGTTAAACAGAATTTTATTCAGCTATTCAACAGGTTGGAAAATCAAGTCCTTCTGGGTCACCCTTAGAAAAAAATCTGCCCTTGTTTAAATATTTGTAACTTCCGAAAGCTTCCGTAAGATCTGAGAGTTAATACTGCAGAAGATAATTCAACCTTTATATTTTTCTGTTGCTGATATTACTAAAGCAATCGCCAATACAAATACCTTAAGGTTCTCAGAATACTCATATGGGATCACAGACCTGCATTGTCACAGACCTACATTTACATATTGGCTTCTATACTACCCAGGAGAGCACAAAAACACCAACAGACTTCCTATTGCCTGGAGAAGGGTGCTTGCCCAAAAGCTGGCAAAGAACAATTTTTCCAACTATTTAGTTGGTCTAATAAAAGATGTCACGTCTACCCAAAGAATCCTGTCTGCATATGGGATCACAGACATTTGAGATGGTAGAGACCTGCAAGACAGAATCTACAACCTTGTACATTTATGCTACAGTTTCCAAAGAATAAAACAGAACAGAGCAGAACTGAATCTTAGATCAGAGTCCTTATTTTTAACTTTTTCTTCCTCCCAAAGTCTAGGATAGGGAGTCCTTGACCATCTTGCCTTTTCTTCTTGATTTTGTACTGACTGGGATTAGCCCCAAAGCACTGATTGGCAGAGCAGGCTTTGGAGGAACCACTCTCTGAAACCATATGTAATGAATTTGATCAAACCAAAATGAATGTATGAAGACCTGAGGTGTTAAAAATAACTTCATTTATGTGGGAACATAATGGAGCTAAACCAGGTGGCTTAAGACAAAACATAACTAAGAACTTGTTGGCACATTTAGTTGTCTGGTAATGACCCTAAAAGAAAATATCCCACAGATTTTGCTATAAAAATGAATATTTTGTAATGATTTTGTAGCAATGAAGGCTTTTTGAGATATAACCCTGTGTCAAGGATCAAGAGATGGATACTCTTATGATATGGGCTGGGTCAAAGCTAAGGAAAGACACAGAAACAGAGGAGGAAACTAATCAATATTACAGCCAGCCTTAAGAGAAATTATCTTATTTAAGAGACATTCAAGGTTGAGGATGACTAAAAAATACCTCTGAGACAGAATCTAATGAGAAATTCCCAGGCGAGACAATGGGTAGAAAAATGTGTTGAATTTTAGGATACCTCAAACAGGGAAGCAATACAATGGGTCAAGTGCTCTTTCCTTTCTTCTAGCATCCACGCAGCTTTGCTGAACTGGTCTGGCATTGTCTGAGACAGATTACCCTGCTTCCTCAAGGTGTTGTAGAGTCAACAGCGCAGCTCAGCATCAGCCTAGACCTGGTGCAGGTAAGAGAGCTGCCTTGAACTTCAGCAATGCCCAGTTGTTAAATAAGCATCCTGAGGCACTGAGTTGTATTGTGGGCATCTTTCAGTTACATCAGGTTGAACTGAGACTAGAGGGGCTGCAGAGATGATATCAGTCTTCTTTTGCTTCTGAGCTGCAACAAGCATCTCATCCCAGTGGGGAATCAGCTCATTATTTCTAGTTATGTGATTTTGCCAGTCACGTGCAGGTATTCCTATAAGCAGACAGGAGTAGTGACAACAACCTGATGATAGAAAAATGGCTCAGTGAGGGGGTGCATTGAGTGGTATGCCAGTACTGATTCAGAAGACTGCCTTTTAAATTTCTGACAGATAAAACTACTGAGTTTAAGAGACACTCACAAAACAGAATTGCCCCTTATTCCAATCAGAAAGCAGCTGCTGATTTGTCAAATGGGCTTGAATGGGCTATTCCCCTATATGCTGTACTTAGCCAGAAGTATCAATCTGCTTGACATGCTAGAATGCTTGAGCCAGCAGCTGAAAAGTTCAAAAGGTAAGAAACACCTTTCACCATGAATAAACAGTGACGTGCATTTGGAAATAACCTTTTCAATTACAATTAGCCTTTCCATACCTTTGGCTGCCTGGCAGGTTTCACACTGAAAAGTGACCTAGGAATGTAAAGCAGTTTCCCGCCTGTTTCAAGGCTGGTTAAGAAATCAGAAGGAAAAATGTCAATGTTTAATATTTAAACAAAAAATATTCAATTTTGAAACATTTACATTCTTGTTATGATTGTTAAATCAATATTAATGTAGAACGTAAACAGTTTTATAGGTTCTGCACAGAACTCCCTTGCCACTCCTTTTGCGAATGTAGTCTGTTTCTTAGGCAGATGAGCATCACCAGAAGAGGTCCAAAAATGCCAGTTCTAATTAATAACGCCAGACGATAACCTGCAGTCTTTTGTCAGACACATTTCTTAATGACTTCAAAAAGAGATCTGCCTGAGTACAAATATCAGGTTTTAGTCCACTACCTTCATATGAATGGAACAGTTTATTTGTGGTTTGATGTGTTTCCTCCTGTTTGAACTTTCAGTTTTCTAGCCTAAGCCAAAAAGGTATAGTGTTGTTTTTTTAAAGGGGCTTTCCCTCTTTCCCAACATGCTTAGTAGTCCAAATGCTGTTGTTCAGAACTGCAAATTTTCTCAGGGTTTAACTATTACAGGCTTAATTCCAGAGGCCCTACACTATACATGAGAATAGACAGTAGCTTCAGGTGCTAAATTAATCTTGACAATGGATTTCAAATGAGATAAAAAACACCTAAATATTTTATCAGAGTTGGTCTTCTACTATGTAATGTTAGGGTGCTGAAGAAAATGAAACAGTGCTTTACCAGAAGAGGAATTCCATCTGTTTTCCTGGCTCCCCAGTGTCTGTATAGCTCACATGCTTCAGCGGGCCTTTTTGGTATTTATTAGATCATCTAACTAATAGGCTGATCTAATAGGCAAGCCAGGTCTAACTAACACGATTCCTCTTCTGGGTATGTTCTGTGTTCAGTGTGGGGGCACACTGAGCTGAAAGTAAAGCACTGTTTTGTTTTTCCACCCCCCGACATCTGTAAGCACCCTTAGAGACATAATTAGCCACATTAATCTGAAGTCAAGTAGAAGGCAGGGTAGAGTTCCACCTTATAGATTAACCAAAGCAGATATAGACAGACAGAGGTTGCCCATGCCACTTATGACACTTGTGCCACAGGTTGGCCACCCCTGTCCTAGTGTATGTCAATGTCCTTGCATTACGCTGATGAAGGCTGTAGAATGCCTATAAAGAATTTTAGGAGACAGGGTAGATTTGTACCTTAGGCTAACCAAAGTAGATACACAATACAAGCTTTTGTGGACTGACAAAAGTGTGTGCTATATCTATATATAGTAGGGTGTACAAAGTTGGCCCTATTCAATTCAGATTAGGATTTGGCCTGAACTGGGGACAGTGTTTTGATTTGTTGATTTGGCTCAGTCGCTGATTCGATTCGGCCAAATCCGAATCTGAAGATTCAATGCTGATTTGGAGAATCAGTGATTTGGACACAGACAGCTTTATATGTTTTTTCTACATACCTCAAGGTACCAGCATGGCTCATGAACACTACGATGCTGGGGCAGGTGGAGCGTCCCACGGGAGTGCAGGGCCCCCCCATGTTCAGTGATGAACCCAGGAGTGGACCAGAACTACTTCTGGTCTGCTACCAGGTCCACGGAGGAGTGCACGGGCACTCCTCCCCCCGCAGCCCCCTGGCTTGGCAATCGGCTGTGGAGGGATGCCCCCCAGACCCAGGAGGTACCAGTCGCTGAGCCAGGGCCCCTAGCACGCTCCCCGGCAGACCTGGAAGTGGACTGGGACTGCTGCTGGTCCACTTCCGGGTCTCCTGCCAAGCGTGCTGAGGAGCCCCCCCTTCCTCCTGTGGGACACTCCATAAGCCCCAGCATCACAGCATTCACAGGCCACCTGCCACCTAGAGGTATATAGACAAAACATTTAAAGCTGTGTCTATGTCCAAATTGCCGAATCTTTCCAAATCTCTCCAAATTGATTCAGAGGGTTCCGATTCGATTCAGAGGGATTAAAGGGTCCTCTGACTCAATTCAGATTCAGAGATTTGGCTACCAAATCAGGCTGAACATCTACCGAATCGAATCAGGGACCGAAGCGTCGCATAGCCCTAATATATAGATACATCTGTATATATAGATATATAGAGAAAGATAAATAGCGATCTTTTTATCTCTCTATATAGAGATGTATCTAGACATAGATATAGATATAGCATACACTTTTGTAGGCTGAAGCTCTGATGAAATGAGCTTCAGTCCACAAAAGCTTGTGCTATGTATCTCCTTTGGTTAGCCTAAGGTACAAATCTACCCTGTCTTCTAAAATTGTTTATAGGCATTCTACAGCCTTCATCAGTGTAACACAGGGACATTGACATACACTAGGACAGGGGTGACCAACCTGTGGCACAGGTGCCACAAGTGGCATGGGCAACCTCTGTATGTGGCATGTGGCAGATGGGGGGTGGGACAGCCAGCACAGCTGCAGATAGGGAGGAAAGAAAGGAGAACATCAGATCAGGCAGGGAGCCCAGAGCAGGAAGCAGAAAGAAGAGCAGCAGCTTGTCAAGGGAGCACAGGGCAGGGAGCAGAAAGCAGAACACGTAAGGTAAAGGGATTGGAATGGCACTCAAGAAGGTTGCAAGGCTAATTTGTGGCTTTCTAAAGAGTGGTCAAAGAGTAAATGAATTCTCACTTCCTGGCTCTGTGTACTGTAAATGTTGAACAGTCTCTTTTCCCTGTCCTCATGCATATATCAGGCTAATTCAGTCATTCTGACAACGAGACAGTGGTTCCTTCTCCCAAGTTCCTCTTCTGAGATCTGTAAATCAACTCCATTAGTTCCCACTATTCTCTATGCATTTTTTCTTAATTTCTTGGGGGCGGGGAGGGGAAGCTGTTCTGAAATATTTTTTATTGATGTTTTAAACCATATGTTCTGAATGCTCAGAATGCTGTGGAAGATTATTGTCACATGTCCCAACCCACTGCATATCTGTTGACATAGTATCACCTTTCATAAACTGCTGGATATAATTTTCCCTTCAGCATCACTCTAAACACAGGAATTATTGCCAGGACAGAGATCTAAACAACCTTTATAGGCTTAATAAAATTAATTACAATTGGCCTCTTGGATCTTTCTCCTTTAAAATAATTTTCCTTATTTTAAATCATATGCTTCTTTGGGATCCATGTTAATCTATAGCTTTCAGTACCATAAGTAACTAACAAAGAAAAAATCCCCACAGAACCTGCATAAAATTAGCTTACTTTATTTTTTTAAAATTCTAAAATACGTATTCATGGAGAGCTCTGAATGCAGGAAAGATTTTTAAATGGCTGCAGAGAGTTCAAGTTCTGCTCTAATGCACCAGATCCTGTACTGCATATTTAGCATAGTTTCAGGTCAATGAAGGTAGACCAGTTTTCAGTAGCTGAAGATCTGACTCCCAAACTTCACATGAATACCACCTGTATAATGCCCAAGAGATTCCCAACCAGTAGGCCACTGGTGTGCCACCAGCCATGTCCAGATGTGCCATGGAATGCGGGGGGAAGAGGCAGAGGCATGGCTACAGGCAGTGATGCCACCGCTGCGCCATGCTGTCACTGCACCCCAGCTGAACCACAGTGATACCTGTCCTTCTGCTCACCATCTCCTCTCCCACTGCATTCAGCCAGTGTGCCATGGGGCGGAGAAGGCCAGGTAAGTGTGCCGTGGAGCAGAAAATGTTGGGAAATGCTGCTGCATCTCTCACTATACCTTGGAGTTATGCTGATGATCTGAGTTATGGCAGTCTGAGTGGAGCTGGTCAGAAAATAGCTCCACCCCCCCAGGCTGGCAGACAAGTTTCTTTGGGTAAATGTGTTATCTTTTATTAGACCAACTAAATACAGTAAAAGCCCATTTTCCGGCACGAGTGGGGAATGGGGGGTGCTGGGTATCTAAAAATTCCGGCTACTTGAGGCCAGCTGTTTTTGGCTGGATGCAGAGTGGTGGGGGAGAGGGGTGGCAGTGGCCAGAGCAGCAGCAGTGCAGGGTGGACATTTCAGCTGGACACAGAGAGGCAGCAGTGCAGGCTGGGGGGGGGCAGCAGTCGTCGCATGTGAGCTTTCCACCCCACCCCCTGCTGTCCGGTCAGCTGGCTGGAATTTTGGTTAATAGGGTATTCCAGTTAGTAAAACGCTAGATAACAGGGCTTTTACTATAGCTGGAAAAAAATGTTCTTTGCAAGCTTTCAGGTACAAACACTGTTCTTCAGGCAGAGAGAGTTTGCAGGGTTTTTTTGTGCTCTCTTAGCTGGGATGGAAGCCAATATGCAAGAATGCAGGTCAGTGAGAGTACAAATGCATGGCAATGAGGGTCAGAGGGGATGAGAGACAATGGGTGAGAGCCAGGTAGCACAAAACAACTGTAAACTATTTCTTGCCTGAAGAAGGGTGTTTGTACCCCAAACCTTGCAAAAAACAATTTTTCCAACTATTTAGTTGGTCTAATAAAAGATATCACATTTACCCAAAGAACCTTGTCTGCCTATGTCCTTAGACCAACACAGCTACAACCAACTCTCCCCAGCCGGAAATTTCAACTTTTCATGGAAAGACTAAATTTGGAAGACGGGACACGTCGGTGTAATATTTGGTTTTGGCCAAAAACTTTTCAGTTGGGGTTTTTTTAAAACAAAAATTCAAAATCTTCCACGGGGAACAGACTTTTTCAACAATTTTTGTTTAACTGAAAATCCAATTATCTGACAAAAAACGGTTTCAGTGGAAAATTCTGCCCAGTCATGACTAATAAGTACTTATGCCATTGCAACAGCACATGTCTCTATCCTTGCCCACAACACAGAACCCCCAAGTCGACCAACATCCTCTCACTTTTTTCACCCCCCAATGTGCATAACCATTACAATGTGTCCTGAAGATTAATGGATCTAGGATCCACTGGACTAAGAAAGTAGCTGTGGACAATACCCTGCTACCTGTTCCCTGTCATTTAAACCTGAAGATAATTAGTTTAAGTGCCACAGTTCAGTTTAACTTGCAATATCAGACTTGGAGAAAAAGTCTCTGTGAAAGCCAGGCTCCAAGCATTTCAAGGTTTTCAGGTTAAAAGCAACACCTTCCATCTACAAACCAAGCAGAGCAAATTATAGAGCAGAGATGTAGCATGCTACTGGTGTGAAACCTCAAATGAACAGACATATTCTATTCTAGGGGAGATTTCCACATGGAATTCAAACTAGAGGTGCACTGATATATCAGTTGTATATCACATCAGCACCGATAAAAGCAAAATTAATATTACTGGCTATCAGCTTTTTTTGGCCAGTGTAGCTGATAATGTTCACCGTTAAATATAACATGCCTTCTGGCCAGCGCCCCCAAACACCGCATCTATGTGTGCAACTGCACATATGCACGTGGCCAGAAAGGGGTGTGGAGGGAAGGGGCATGGCCGGGGTGAGGGGTAGATTGAGGCCTCTACAGTAAGGAAGGAAGTGGGGCAGGGGCTGGGGGCACTGTCCAGCCAGGGCTATGAATGGGACCTGGGGCTGGGGTGGGGAGCAAGATGGAGCCATGGGTGGCTCGTCCAGGGTGCAAGAGGGGTAGGGAGGCAGGGGTGGCTCCCTGCTGCTGCACACCCCACGCCCCTGGAGTTGGCATGGTGGGGCAAGTGCTCACCCAGGTTTGTGTATTGGCCAGAAGCAGGCTGCCCACTGCAGGAGTGGGGCTCTCTACCCTTCTTTCCCCTTGGGAGACCTGCACCAGCTGTGCACCCCCTGCCCACCCAGCAACAGCAAGGGTGGTGAGTTGTGCCTTCCGCTGCCAGGTGGGCAGGGGGCACATGGCCAACACAGGGCTCCCAAGGAGAATGGCAGCAGGGCAGAGAGCCCTGAGCCTGCAGCAGCCAGCGCACATCTGCCCATGCCCCGCTCAGCTCTGGTTAAAAGTGTCTACACGCTTAAAAATGGTGGCTGCAGTGCTTGAGCTAAAGCTCAATTGACAAACTTTATTTCAAATACCCACAGCACCATTTTTAAGCGCTGGGACGCTGATCCCCTGAACAAGCTGCCCACAGCTCTGTCCTATGCCCTACCCTGGGTCTATTCACCACCCTGGCTGGGCAGCATCCCCAGCCCTACTCCCCCCGCACTGTGAGGGCCTTGATCTGCACCCCGCTATGCCTCTTCCCTCCTTTGCACTCCTTCCCCTCAACAGACTTACCTGCAAGGAGCAGCTCTCCATGCTGCCCAGCTGCATTCCTGTAAATCAATTATCGGATCGGTTTCAGCCAATATGGCTGGTTAATAATCAGCTACCCGTGTCAACCAAGAAAATCTTTATTGCTGCACTCCTAATTCAAACATAATGCACATTGTAGTAATCCAGTGTAAGGTAACAGTCTGCATCTGGCTGGATATCTGCATCCATAAAGCCCCTGCGACCATGGCCTCAAAGTATTTACCCATATATTTAGAAGTGGAAATAATCTCTCCTCTTCTTGCCACAGTCTTAGAGAAATAACTCAATAACTTCAGGAGTTCATCTCAACTCAAAAAATATTTGTTGGTGTTTATGTGAGAAATTCCATCAAGGCCTCGTTCAATATCAACTTTATTTTAACAGCCAAACATACATAACATGAAAGAATCTAACCTGTCTAATCTTTTAATATATATGTTGGTCACTTTACATTCTGTAAGTCTGTAAAGCAATGTATGGTTGCACTGTGATCTTTCCATCACATCTGTACCAATCTTTGTCAAATCTGATGTAATGGTGTTTTGGGAGCTGAAATATTATTCTATGTCAGCCCATACTTGATATAGGGGCTTTCATAAAAAGATCTTTAAACAGTATAGTTTATGATGTATCATGTCAGTGTAGGTTAGAGAGACATTAACCCTTTCCCTGTGGGCTGCCACTATTACTAGTCCACAATGGCAGTGTTCTTTGAAGTGTCAGCTCCACAGAAGGCTGACACTTCAGAGGAGGTGTGCTGCGTATGTGATGCAGTTCAGCATGGTACGTGTTTTGTGTCAAGTACTTCGTATGTTACACTTCACAGAAGTGATTAAGGTGCAGGTCATTGACACCACAAACTTATTGTGTCCTTCAAAATGGTTATAGCTGTTATAAAGTCTCTAGTATAAAACCTTAAATATTGAATGCAGACATAGCATATGTCTCACAGCCTACACCATTGTGAAACAACTTGGGGGTGTCAGTTCAGTTCCTAGCTGACATGTTCTCAGGTCCCAGTACTGCAACTAATTAAAACTCTTCTTAGCAAAGGAATGACTACTGTCAGTAGCATAAGTATACCAGCCTGTTACTATTGTATGTAACTATGGAGCGAATCTCACCACCAGGCATCAACATGCCTAGACTGCTCATTTTCCATCATAGATATTAACAAATGACTTTGATTACCAGGACTGTCAGTCTATTATGTTCACAAGCACTAAATTCACTTTTGAAAACAGTATTTAAAGAGACAATATAAATATTAATGGACCTGTGAAAAACAAACTGGCAAGCCCTGTTGGCTCAGCAATTTTAAACTGACACAACAATTAAGACTCCAAACAAACCTAGTTTATGTGATATACTGCTAACACCTACAAAATAATACTGGGCAGGTGGATAGAAGAGAAGGGAATCATCAGATTCTCAGCAACAGCTACTGTGCACAGTATGCAATGGTTGAAGGGACACAAAGGTTGCTTTCATTTTTGACAGGCTGCAAGAGTGGTAGGAGAACTAAGATGCAACCAAGTCCCCCTGTGACAGAGTAGCTTTAGTGCTCTGTCACTTTAAGGGCTAGAGCAGCCAGCCGCCAGGTGTCTAATGAGGGCGGCCATTTTGGAGAGCCCTGGTATAAGAGCAGAGCAGTTTGCTACCAGACATGGAGGAAGCAACATCTCTTGGAGGAATAGTTGCTCTGAGAACTACTTGGAGGTAAGGGTGAAGCTATGGGGAAGGAGGAGGCCTCACTGGTCCTGGACATGACCTGGAACTGTACCCTGCTGGGATAAGGAGGCTTGGTAGTCCTGCCTGTGGTGGGGCAGGGCCACTTAAATGCCAGGTTTGAGGACCATCCTGGTGTAAGGCGGGTCGAGGCATCTAATCCCCTACCCCCACCTTTGGGTGAGCTTTGGAAGGCAGTTCAGGGCCAGGCATGCAGAATAACTGCACCTGAGCCCTGTGGGGTGGTAGACCCTGGAGGTGCACCAGACACAGCAGGAAAGTGGTACCTGAGCCTGCAAAAGTGTTCTACCTCAAGCCCTGAGTAAGAGGGCAGAGTGGAGTGCTAGGCACAGCAAGTGGAGTGCCACTTGAGCCAACAGGGGTGGTTGACCCCGAGCCTAGAGAGAGGGTGGAGTTGCATGGCGTGAAGAGAGGGTGGAGTAGTGAGAACCAGAGTTTGGGGCAGTGTTGTGAGGCCCCAGGGTGGAGGAGGCAGTTAACTAGGCCCGGTGTGTGCCACCTGACTGGAGGCCGGGTGCTAGGTCACGTATATAAAGCCTGGCGTGTGTCCCAAGTTGGAAGCTGGATGCTAGGCCAGTTATGGAAGGCCCGGTGTGTGCACCAGAAGGGAGGCCAGGTTCTAGGCCTAGAAACATCTGGACGCTGGGACCTTGAGCTCCAGTAGGGAGTGAGAGTCCCATGTGAGATTCTGGAGCTTGGGTCCCAGTACTAGCTAGCTGAAGGAAACATCTGCAAGGCATGGGACACATGTGGGGTTGGCTGAAGTGTGTACATCTGGCCCTTCATATCAGGGCAGATCGAAGGGCAGCCTCCTGTCTATCAAAACAACAGGACATCAAGGTGTGGCAGGCGAAAGAGGTGGG
>NW_017729022.1:23664297-23666366 GCF_001723915.1 Gavialis gangeticus | reverse complement strand
GGAGCTTGGGTCCCAGTACTAGCTAGCTGAAGGAAACATCTGCAAGGCATGGGACACATGTGGGGTTGGCTGAAGTGTGTACATCTGGCCCTTCATATCAGGGCAGATCGAAGGGCAGCCTCCTGTCTATCAAAACAACAGGACATCAAGGTGTGGCAGGCGAAAGAGGGGGGCGGTTGACCCAATGACTAAGGAGCAGGCTGATCTCCCAATCAGGCTGTGAGCTGCCTCTTTTTGTCACACCCCCTTTCTAACCTATACTCTCTTTCTTCAGCTCATACTAGTGTTAACTACTAGAGTAGCTGCCAGGGAAAGTATAATAGCCCCTGTGATGTCTTTTTCCTACTGAGGCTGTCACACGTACACTGGCTGAAACACAAGGGAAGTAGTAGAACTCATTTCACCCAAGATTCACTTTACAACCCTCCTCAGTGATGGCAATGTTGGCAAGTATCAAAAGGACATCAGAGAGTGGCACTTGTGACACTGAGTCAAAGCACTGATCGCAATAGACATTCAGACAGGTGATGGTGAGGTTAATGGGGAGGGGAGAGAGAATCAAATTCTCTCACCAGCATACAGGCTTGAGACCTATACGGAGACCAATGAAGGGATAGGGACCATCACTGACTTACTATCACAGTTCTCGTATCCCTTTAGGCCTCACTATGTCCAGTGGAAGACAGAATGAAGGTGCATAGGAATTCAAGGAAGATTTCAGCTCTTTGATTGTTTACTTAGGCCTGATTCTATAAGTATAGCTTTGAGAACTAAAGCAGATTGAACAGAGAACTGAAAAACTGGAGGAAAGCTGTTTTTCCACTGTTTAGAAACAGTAAGACAGGTACCTAAATCCTTATGCTTCAGGGTGCAAGGCAACCATTAAAAGCTTGTAGCCAGGAAGAACCTTCCCAGAAAAACAGTTTATTCTACAATTGCTCATTATGGGTATTTTTACATAATTTTCCGGAGCTGACCCCAGGCCACCAGACTATGTGGACCAAATAGTCTGATCTAACATGGCAATTCTTCTTCCTCTAATCTAGTGGTTTTCAACCTTTTTTCATTTGTGGACCCCTTTGGAAACTTCGAATGGTGGTGCGAACCCCCCTTAATTGTAAGTGTGGGTATTCACATACTTTTAATTGATCATAATTATCTTCTGCAGACCCTTTAGACATAGTCTATGAACTCTTGGGGTCCATGGACCACTGGTTGAAAACCACTCTTCTATTCCAGCTCAACCTTTTTTAGACTCAAGACACCCCTTGCTAGACACAAGGCACTCCTCAGAAAATGCCAGCTCTTAGCTTCTACTCATTTTTCAATTATGGAAAAACAAAAGAGCAGTTCTTTTGTTACAAAGTACTCAGAAAGACCACAACAAGCAAGGAAGTTTTCAACACTATGGATTTCTATTTAAAATATCTGGATTTATCTTGTGACTTCTATGTAGATATATACGCATCTAACAGTAATAATATTGCATGGCACACTGTGGCAACCTTAAAAGGAAGGGTGTCATATGTGGCCCATGAAACCATATAATGCAGCCCATTGATTGGTGCACTGATCCCATGCACCAGCTCCAGCCCCACACACTGTATGAAGCATGCAGGCTGGACTCCCTGTGCTGCATGCAGCACTGGATCCAGCCCTCACACTGTGGGCAGCACATACCATGTACCACTTCCAGGGACAGCACATGGCGTACACAGCATATGCAGGGCTGGACTGGTTGTGCATGCTGCACAGGGCCAGAGCCAGTACCCCATGCCAGCCCCCTGTGCTGTATGCAGCATACAAGGATAGTCCATCTCCACACACTGCCTGCAGCATGCACTGGCCCCAGGACTCTATGCATGTGACCCCTGGGGCAGGCACAGAGCACATGCTGCACGCAGTATGTGGACTGGACCCGGTGCTCCAGGCACCACAGGGAGTTGGTCCAGCATGCTGCATGCAGCCTGTGTCCCAGAGGCCACTGCAGGAAGCGTGGCCCATGCTGGCCTCATGGGCCAGTGTGTGCTGTATGTTTCATAGTTTCATAGTTTCTAGGGTTGGAAGGG
>NW_017729022.1:23658675-23664286 GCF_001723915.1 Gavialis gangeticus | reverse complement strand
AGGAGGGCGAGTTCCTCCTGCTTGTTCCCCATGCTACGGATGCTGGATGTGATGCTGGACCTGGCACTGTGGGTGCTGCACAGGGGGCCTGAAGACAAGCCCCGCAACACTCATCCAGTCCATGGGGCTAAATTAGTTTGACACCCCTGCTTAAAAAGATTTCAGGTCACCCCAGGGAGCTGTGGCATCCTGGTTGAGAATCACTGTTCTAATCAAAGAAAGGGTAATTGATTTTAAATGTGATTTTTCTAAGTAGCACTCCTGGAGTTTACCCACCTCACCTCTGTGATATTTAAGAGAAGGATGAATAGTATCAGGCCTAAAGTAGAATCTACTACATAAAGAGATATATAGTATTATAACACTTACACATGTGCTTTTCATCTCTACACTTTGCTGCAGGCAGGCAAAGGTATGTGATATGTTTTTTATGGCCCAGCTCCTTGATTTTGTTAAACATGAAAACAATAAAGAAAATTATAAACACTTATAAAGTGTTTTTTTCTTTTATAGTAAAAAAAAAAAGAAGCAAAAAATGTGAAACCCCAGCCAAAATACTATTTTTGCCTTTTAACTAAATTTATGTCCAAACCAATTCCTTCAAATATTAAGGAAAAGAAAAATGTTCTTGTATCTGAGTTGAGAACTGGTGCACTACATTTCAATCTGGAGAGAATTTTTATGGTTGTGTTATACTGCTAATAAACAAAGTTTATAATGGAAACATTGACAGACCTCCACTGAAGCGATACCAGCATGAACTGCCGTAATAAATTCAATTAACTTCTAATAGAAACTGTGATCTCATCACATGCCAAGAAGCATTATGCTTTGAATAAAATAAAACTAGCATGGACTGGCTTCTATCCATCCTATAAGACTGCTATCCTCAAATTCCACTCGGAGTAGTAAGCTTCACAGACTGATATGCTCTCTTTAATATACACAGAAACTAATCATTCTAGACCAGATTCTAATCACAATTACATTGATGTAAATCAAGAATATCACCACTGGTTATACTGGCACACACTCCCTCACTGAAGTCTGCATAGGTACCTAGGGCAGAACTTGGTTCAATGTCTTTTCAAAAGATTAAACAGAAATTAGTGACTCCTATACTACTAAATATTTGGGTATTAACCAGAGATAAAAATCAAGCTCAAGTTTGCTTCCTGCCCATAGGACATGCTACACTGAGCATCCTTCTAACTTGCACAGGTAATAAAAATTATACTAAATGAGGCTAGTCCCAGCACAAGTCTGTGCTGATGCCAGGCTTAATGCTTACTTTAACGTGTACTATTTTGAAAGTACCATGGCTACAAGGCATAGGGGTTTATGGAAAGACATTATTTTACTGATAATGTGATTGACCTGGTAACATGATTACTGCAGATAAAGTGCTGACATGTTAAACAGTTTTTGGAAGAGGGGGTGATAGAAGGGACATGGGAGCAAAAGAAAACTAAAAAACCAGAGCCAGTGTATATCACTCAGTGTAAACATCTGTTTTTTAGATAAATAAATAAACTCAAGCCTTTCCAAAAAAGGTGCTTGGGACCTGAATTTCATATGCTACAGACCAGATCTGTGCTGTAGAGGTAATTACAGTGGAATTCAGGTAAGGCGCAAGTACACACTGTTTGGCTCTGCAACAGAAAACCTCATGCTGTAGGTAAACTGAGCCCTCTAAAACAATGAAACAATCCTGTGTTCCAGAGGAGATATACTCAGTATGGAAACAGAGGTGAGAGGTAGATGTCTACTAGGGACCACCAAACTAGGACAGAGTATTTTTTTTTAAAGTACCTGAAGTATCCACATCACAAGACCTGGGGCGTACAAGGGCTTACTATGATATCCCAAGCTAACATAGCAATGCACAGACAGTTGAGCAAATTTGGTAGAGATTGTGGAGATCATGGAGAAATGAACAAAGTATCAAACATACTGCTTGTTGGCCAGATCTGCCTCACAAAACCATACTATTCACCTACAGGTAGTTCAGTGGGCTACTGGAAGTTAGGAGGTGGGTTTACTGGGGTGTGGCCTGCCAGGTGAGCCCCAATAGGCATGGCCATCAGTGGTAGGGGAGTGAATGAGGGCTGAGTGGCTAGGGCCCTCTCTCACCCCAGCATGACCTGACCTTTGCTGCTGGATCTCCACTGCTGCTCACAGCCCCCCTCCCCCTCCACCAGACTCACTGCAGCCTGGGAAGATTCCCTGTGGTCTGGATCCACCCTGAAATCCAGGGTGAAGTTGATACCCCTTAATTGGGGGACAGCTCTTCTTGCTGTCCTGCTTATCAATAGGATGAATTGGTTGAGAATCTGAAAGTAGAAGACAACCTTGGTAGCAATCATCATGAAATGAGATTGTTCATGATCCTAAGGAAAGGAAGTAAGGGTACAGCAGCAGAATAAAAACACTGAACTTCACAGACTCAGAAACTGGTGGACAAGGTCCCATGGAAGACAAGTCTAAAGAGAAAAAACTATCCAGGAGAACTGCGTATACCTTTAAAAAAGTATTAAAGGCACAAGAGCTATCCTGAAGTGAGGGAAGACGAAGAAAAGCAAAAAAGAGACCAGCCAAGCTAAACAGTAAATTCTTCAGTGATTTGAAATTTAAAAAGGAATTTCACAAAACAAGGAAATTTGGCCATGTTAATTACAATGAATTTAAGAGGATAGTTTGGATGGCTAGAGAGCAAACCAGGAGAGCCAAGACATAAATTGAGATACAGCCAGTAGGGATGTAAAAGGCGACAAAAAAAGCATTCTGTAAGAATGTGAAAAGTAAGTGGTAGACCAAGGGGAGTCTAGATTCCTTAATGAATAGGGAAGGTAGAGCAGGGTGGCACCTTAAAGATTAACTCATTCAGAGAGTCCTAAGTTTTTGTAGGCTACAGCCTACTTCATTAGATGCTATGACTGGACAGGCAGAGATCCAGAGTACTATATAGAAAGGAATAAAATAATTTAAATACAAAGGATAGGACAGGAGAAAAAATGGTTAGGGGAGTGGGACACGGCTGAGAGAAGTGAAGGTGGATTGAAGAAATCAAAAGGGATAAACGAAGTAGTTAACCCACTGAGGGACATGAGGGTTATAAAAGGTAGTCAAGGTAAGAATCCAGAATCGCTTGAGACTGTACTTAAAACAATCCATCCTGTGGATGATTTCTTGTTCTGGAATTTTGTATTCAGGTTGTTTTTTAAATTTTTCTTTGTTTAAGAACAGCTATCATAAGGTCAGCAATAGAGTCAGGGAGGTTATGTGTTCTGCCACAGGTTTTTGTGTCTTTCTGGAATTTACATCAAATTCATGTCCATTCTTTCTTTCACATAGGAATTACCCCATCTATCCAATGTAGACAGCAGAGGGGCACTGTAAGCAGGCAATGCCATATATAACACTGGTAGAGAAGCTTGTGAATGAACCCCAGATATTAAAATCCATGTTTTTTGGTCCAGTGATAATGTGGCCTACTTACAGTGTCCCTCTACTATCTACATTGGACAGGCAGAATAAAATGAATGAACAATGACACTGATTTGACATCAGTTACAGAAAGACAGAAAAGACACAGCAGTGGATATGATGGAATTCCCTTTTAGTAGTGTCAAAAGTCATATCTCGCACAACATCCTCCTAAGTAAGCTAAAATGAAACTCCCGTAAGGGGGGCACTTGCTCAAAATATATATACTCAAAATAATTATAATTAACTAGAGGAAGGTACCAGTTAGAGTTCTGAGGGATCTGTCTTGTGTCAATGTCTTCATTTATGGCTTGGAAGATGGAATTAAGTGCACATGTAAAAAGTAGAAAGGACAAGTAGAAAGTACTGCACTTAGGATGGAACAGTGAAATGCAAAAATACAAACTGACTGATGGGTAGCTGTCTGCAGTATTGCAGAACAGGACCTGGGGGTTACAGAGTATCATAAACTGAATAGCTGACTATAAGTCAACAGTGCAGTACTCCTGCAAAAAAGGCTACTAAATCCTGGGATGTATTAACAGAAATGTTGCATGCAAATCACAACAAGTAATTCTTCCACTCTATTCAGTGTTGATAAAACCTTATCTGGAGTACTATATCTAGTTCTGGGCACTGCACTGCATGAAATACATGGACAAACAGGAAAGAATTCAGTGGAGAGTAACAACAAAGAGAGATCTAGAAAATGGAACATATAAGGACAGGTTGGAAGAACTGGGATTATTTAGCCAGAGAAGAGAGAAATGAGGAGGATTTGATAACAGTCTTCAAATACAAAAAGGAGTGTTACAGAGAGCAGCAATGAACTATTCCAGCTCCACAGGAGACAGGACAAGAAGTACTGAGCATACATTGCAACAAGGGAAATTGAGGTTGGATATTAGGGAAAACTTTCTATCACTGAAGGCAGTTAGAATATATATACATTATCAAAAGAAGTTGTTGAATCTTCATCATTGGACCTTTTAAAGTGCAGGGTCAGGTAAGCACTTGGTTGGGATGGTTAGGCAGAGGAGTTTCTACCTTAATCAAGTGGTTTGTCTGGATAACCTCCTGAGGTCCTGTCCAGGTCCCTTCTTCTACAATGCATTTTTTATTTAAATAGAGCTTTTTAAAATCAGAAATTTACTCTTTCACAAAACTCTTTGTTTTCAAAGAATTGTCATTTTTCAGGTAAAAAGATATTTTTGCAAAAAAATCCTGATCAGTTCTAGCAAAATGTAACACGGACTAGGACAAGCTGTTGTATGTCTTGAATCCTGTCATCAGTTGTTTGAGGACGGTATGGATAGCAGAAAGATGGAATGATTTTTATCACTCTAATCATTTTCCACTCAGTTTACTCTTGATTTATACTAGAGCAAGTAAGAAGGAAACCAGACTTAAAAGTCAGAATACATAGCTACAGCTGGAAGCAGGTACTCATAGCACATCTGCTCTCAAACACCTGGCAACAAGAAGCCTATGAGCACTAGGACACCCACTTCTGGAGGAAGTAAATGCTACATGTACTTTGTTTTCCTGATAGAGAGTAATGGCCAAAACATGTACATGTGTGCTGTCATCTATTTTACCTTTGATGCTAGTAATTAAATCCCATTAGCATCACTGGGAATTAAGAAGGGAAGAGACTTCTCTTTGTGTTTTTCCTATAATGCACAACTCTCAAAGGCTTTCCTCACTTTTAGTTTTCAACCCTGAATGGCGCATGGATTCTATTTTTAAGTGTAATTTTTCTGTCACCAGGAGGAATGAAATTATCAAAAAAAACCTTTGACTGTGGACCAGAAACTGGGCTGGTGGAAAGTGACTAGTGTAAATACAAATATAGGCTGTCTGAGGATCTAGGGCAAACTTTGTAGCCTCCAGGCACCTCACCATGACTTTTCTGAATTTAGCAATACCCCATTTCAAAAAGCAATCTCCCTCATTTTTTGCCTATTGAAAAATAATAGTGCAATTCTGCTCTAGAGAACTCTGAAAAGCCACAACACGTCAGAATGTTTTTGTCACAATGGATTCCTATTTGAAATCTCTATGTTTATCTTGTGAATCATGTGTAAGTGTTTGTATCCCTAACATTGTTAATATTGCATGGCAC
>NW_017729022.1:23648773-23653675 GCF_001723915.1 Gavialis gangeticus | reverse complement strand
TCAGAATGTTTTTGTCACAATGGATTCCTATTTGAAATCTCTATGTTTATCTTGTGAATCATGTGTAAGTGTTTGTATCCCTAACATTGTTAATATTGCATGGCACCCCACATCACCCTTAAAAGGATCTCACTGCATAAGAATCACTGTTGAGGCCAACCTGTCTTTTAGATGATTTACTAGAGGCCCACCCTTTCCCTTCCTCTCACACTCACACATCAACATTTTGTACAGTCAAGGGGACCATTTTACTTCTACTGTTGTTTGGAGAGTCAAGTACATAGAAAATAAATCTACACAAAAATAGAGCCTGTTGCTGGAGACGCTGACCTCCAGAATGACCCCTGGATGATCCTACCCTAGTCTCCAACAGAACACCAAAAGAACTTCACTTTCAATCACTGTTAACTGTGACCTCATGGCTGCTTCTCTATGTGAAGTTAGCTGCAGGCCTATGTTTTAGAGTTCAGGCACTATAAAAAACAGATTATTAGATGAAATCAAGAATTAGACTTCAAAGACCTTTAGTCTGTCATTTGAAATTAACATATTGGTTAGCAATTAAGCTATAATTGGTATTTTATAGCATTCATTCTTTGAAAAAATGGAGTAGGTATTGAACAATATTCCTCCTGAAAAGACTTCATTATTTAAATGAACCTTAAATTTCTGCAACATTTAAGATAATATACTAATGACCACAATTTCAAACCAAATGTTGCATTCCTGTTGTTTTATTATACTTGTGTTTCTATCTTTGAATATTCTGGAAGGTTAATTAAAAAAATATAAAATACATGGCTCAGAGCACCCACTGGAATCATGAATATGCAATCATGACTTAGGTGTACCAATAAAATTCTGTGTACTACGCCTACATGGCCCAATGCAATACTGCATACATCAAACATGTCAGACTCATTTAATTAAGACCCAAGAACAGTGATCTCCAACCTTTTTAGGTCAGACATCACTTCTGGAATTTAAAAGGAACCGAAGATCTACCCCTCTCCCCTATCCAGCAGGTAAGTCTGGGGGAAGGGAGGAGGGAAGAGGGCTGTAGGGGGAGGTGGGGCAGATCGAGGCTCCAGCCCTAGACCTGCTCCCTCCCTCACCATTGGGGCCTCAATCTGCCCCCTCCTCACCCACCCCGACAGCAGTGAGGGAGGGGCAAGCCCTGCACAGCCAGGGCAGGGTGGGGGATGGAACAGTGAGAAGCTCATCCAGGGGCTGTGAGGGCACACAGCCCAGGAGGGCACGGGGGGATGGCACGTGCTCCCGATCTGCCCGCAGGGCAGGGCAGGCTGGGGCCATGGTGGCACTGGGTTATGCTCAGGCTAGTTAGCTGCAGTGGCAGCACTGGGGGGCGGGGCATAACCCCACTCTCATCACCACTGCCAAGTGCAACGCGGGCCAGGCCCAGCAGGAACAGCCCGGCACAGCCTTCCCCTACGCTCCGCAACCCCTCCAAGCCCAGTGCTGCCCTGGCCCGAGCCTGCCCCCCCCACATGCAAATTCGGGGGCAAGCGCCCCCCCTGAGCTGTGTGCCCCCTATCCCAGGACAAGTTGCTCACAGCTCCATCCCTTGTCCTGCCCCAGCTGTGCAGGATCTGCCCGTGCTCCAGCCCCACTGCCTACCTCAGAGCTGGTGCAGCCACCGGTGCTGCCCCGCATTTGCGAGGGGCATGTGTCCCTCCAATATGTGTACAGTGGAGGCAGCTGCCACCACAGGCTGGGCTTTGTGCCTCAAGCCCCACTGCATGTGCCACCTGGGGCCTCTGCCCCTTCCCTCCCCCACTGACAGACCTGCTGGGCTGGAGACATGTACGCGCTCAGCCCCCACAGCCCAGGATTGACTTCAAGAGACTCTGGGATCCACCAGTAGATCTCAATCAACTGACTGGTGACCAGTGCCTTAGAAGATGTGTTAAAGACCCCAGATACCAGTGCTAGCTGCCCAGCAACGTTCACAGTAATTACTACTAATAAATTGTACACTGGAGGTTTGAATGTTGATCTGTGGCAACTGGGAGGCCAGCCTCAGAATTAAGCAGACTACACCTTTTTGATTGCACCTAATGGGATTCAGCATGAGCAATGATTTTTCTTTATACACCACGGACCCTCCAAATCTGTTAAGATAAAAATGTTCACCCTTGGTTAAGGGCAGTTCACTTTGCAGCTCAAATTTAATTAGAGTACTGTCTAAGTTGACTGCAAAGTCCATTCTGGTCAGCACAGAAATAGACCACCCAGCTTGATTGACTTACACTATACGTGAGTGAGTTCTCACACTTCTTTCACACATATCAAAGACACTCTCCTCTTATTTACTTTCAAGTAATCACATTCCTCTTCATTTTAGAGCTGGCAGCTGATTCAGTCACCTCAGTCAGTCTTCACCTCTGTCTTGAAGATATCAAGAAAGCCCCCTAATGGGACTCAGCCTGTGCAAAGCCTGCCTCATTTAGTACCTTTGAAGAAGAGGCTTTGAATAATGTATTGCCTGACGGTTAGAGCACCTTCCTGGGAAGTGGGAGATGTGGGTTTAAATCCATGAAGGTAAAAGAAGGAATTTAAGACAGGCTTCAATCTTCCTGGGGGAGTGCTGTAACCATTAGTGGATTGCAAGGGGTTAACATGTGGCTCCCACATGTCTGCCGCTACCCTTATTGCTCTTGCTCCAGCCAACCATTGGCTTAGGGCTCTCCCTACCTTTTCTGGCTTCTGGTGCATTCCCTCACCCCAGGGGCTGGGTGGTGCAGCCCAGCCCACTGTACCAGGAGCCCAGAGCACTTGCATGGCATGGTGCAGCAGTGAAGCCCACAGCTGAGCAGCTGCAGGTGAGGAAGGGCACCATGCGGTGCAGCAGGGCAGAAGGAGGGGCCCAGTGTGTGACTTGAGAGGGCTGTGGCCTCTGCCAGTGTGGCCCCCGCCCCACCCACCTCCCATGTCAGCCAGTTAGAAGTTAAACAGCCCTGCACTAGGCTATAAGAAAAAGGAAGTCTATTCCAACCTCCACCTATCTTTGGAAAGAACTTGACAATCATAATTGCATTTTGCATGGCTCCAATCCTGTTGGTGTGTGTGCCAGGCAGCGTTCGAATTACAGGGGAGCTTGGGGGGGCTGATCCCCCCCCATAAGATACAAGACTCCCCCTGTAAGATTTAAAATCATAACGGGGGGGTGGTTCTTCAATTTTATTAGGGCATCGTGATGGGCAGCCCAATTCTTTTTTCAGATCACCCCCAGAGTCAAAGTGTAATTCAAACCCTAGTGCCAGACACGGCTTGAGAACACACTCTAGGGACTTAGGCAGAGACTGCTGTTTCTGGAGCCAAATAGTGCTTAGGTGTGAGCAAGATACCAAAAATGAGACAGTTCTGGCTCAGAGGGGCAACTCTAGGGGCCTGAGGAAACTGAAAGTCAACTGGAGTTTAGATGTCAACAGGGTTGGGCAGCAGAAGGCGTTTTCTGGATGGTCATGTTTAAACATTTAAGTCCCTCTTTGCATGTGTCCCTTTTGCAAATGGCACTTACCCACTTAGGCCATGCCATACTAAGGAGAGCAATATCTAAATACCCCTACAAATCTGGGCCTTTGTGCCTGATCCCAATCTCACCTATCTCTGTTAATCAGTGGCAAGTCAGACAGTAATGATGATATGCTAATGTGAGATTAGAATCAGACCCTCTTGCACTTATATTACCTTACAGCCCCTGACAATGATCTAAGTGGTACATTTAATTTAATGAGGCCTATTAACATTCTAACTAGCAAGTTTGCATATGTTTTTTCTTGTTTCTATCTGTTCATAAGCTAAGAACCCTTCTGAAGCTTGTGATTTGAGCAAGCAGATTACTGGAAAGATAAATGCTGACAGATAGACAGAAGTGAGTATGCAGGCCAATGGGGCTTTATGAAATCTCAAAGCAAAGCTGAGTGTCCTCAGTTGCTTGAAATAATTGAAGTGGCTACAACTACAGCAATGGGTTATAGTTCCACAGAGCCAGATACTGGCAATGGGTGATTAAGTTCAGAAGTTCTATTCTGAGAAGCTGTGAAACTTGTTCAGTATAACAAAAAAAAAAGGATTAGTAAAGTATATTCTTTTGGCTTGGAGGTCTACTGATCCAGTAATGCCAATTCTTACAAAAAAAAAAAATCGTGAAACTCGCAGTTCCTAAATTAAATGATCTCTGACTCATAATCTCATGATAGAACCCTCAAATCTCTGGATTATTTTCTTCTGGCAGGTATAGAGAGAGCCCAGCTGGTAAGTCTGTAGAGAAGAAGGGACAGGGGGAAAGGAAAGGGGCTGGGGGGGGCAGATTGAGGCCCTCATGGTGAGGGAGTGTGACATGGTCTGGGGTGAACAGGGCCCCAGATCCAGGGTAGGTTGTGTGACAAAGCTGCGGGTGGTTCATCCAAAGATGGGGAGGGAGGGGGGCATGGTTCCCCACAGCTGCATGCACCCCCCGGGAGAGGCATGGGGAGCCTGTGCCCCCCTGCAGGACAGAGGCAAGTTGCCTGCTACAAGCTGGGGCTCTGTGTCCCGGGAGCTCATCTGTGCAATGCCACTGTGCCTCCTGCCATTGAGCAGGTAGTGGATGTGTGGTGTGGCCACCATGCGGGGCAAAGTTTGCTCCGGGAACTGTGTGCTACCTCTACTGCATGTCCCTTGCCTGCCCGGCAGGTGGCAATGGCATCGTGCATAAAGGCAGCGGGGAGCAGAGTCCTAGCCTGCAGCAGACAGTCTACCTCTGCCCCATGCCCGCCATGCATCCCCTGGAGGGGTGCACAGCTGCAGTAAGACATGCTCCTCCCATGCCTCTGGACAAGCTGCTCATGGCTCAGTTATATTTCATAGACATTTGGGCTGGAAGAGACCCCGGAGGAT
>NW_017729022.1:23643465-23643773 GCF_001723915.1 Gavialis gangeticus | reverse complement strand
ACAACATCAATCTCTTCCCCCTTGTCCAGGTGATAGGTCACCTGGTCATAAAAGGAAATGAGATTGGTCAAGCAAGACCTACCCACAACAAACCCATGCTGGGTTTGGCCTGCCCTACCCCCAGGGTCCCATTCACCTCAACTCCTGCCCCACTCCCTCCCTCACTGTGGGTGGCCTTGATCTGCCCTCCCAGTCCCTTCCCCCTACCTCTCCACTTACCAACTGGGTGCTGTTGGCATGTGTATGTATCTGCCCCTCAGTTCCAAGATACAGCCAGCCCCTCCCCCCCAGCCCTGCTGCTGCCCCTC
>NW_017729022.1:23641643-23642948 GCF_001723915.1 Gavialis gangeticus | reverse complement strand
AAAAAAAAAAAATCGTGAAACTCGCAGTTCCTAAATTAAATGATCTCTGACTCATAATCTCATGATAGAACCCTCAAATCTCTGGATTATTTTCTTCTGGCAGGTATAGAGAGAGCCCAGCTGGTAAGTCTGTAGAGAAGAAGGGACAGGGGGAAAGGAAAGGGGCTGGGGGGGGCAGATTGAGGCCCTCATGGTGAGGGAGTGTGACATGGTCTGGGGTGAACAGGGCCCCAGATCCAGGGTAGGTTGTGTGACAAAGCTGCGGGTGGTTCATCCAAAGATGGGGAGGGAGGGGGGCATGGTTCCCCACAGCTGCATGCACCCCCCGGGAGAGGCATGGGGAGCCTGTGCCCCCCTGCAGGACAGAGGCAAGTTGCCTGCTACAAGCTGGGGCTCTGTGTCCCGGGAGCTCATCTGTGCAATGCCACTGTGCCTCCTGCCATTGAGCAGGTAGTGGATGTGTGGTGTGGCCACCATGCGGGGCAAAGTTTGCTCCGGGAACTGTGTGCTACCTCTACTGCATGTCCCTTGCCTGCCCGGCAGGTGGCAATGGCATCGTGCATAAAGGCAGCGGGGAGCAGAGTCCTAGCCTGCAGCAGACAGTCTACCTCTGCCCCATGCCCGCCATGCATCCCCTGGAGGGGTGCACAGCTGCAGTAAGACATGCTCCTCCCATGCCTCTGGACAAGCTGCTCATGGCTCAGTTATATTTCATAGACATTTGGGCTGGAAGAGACCCCGGAGGATCATCAAGTCCAGCCCCCTGCCCCAGGGGCAGGAAGTCAGCTGGGATCATAGGATCCAGCAAGACATTCAAATGTGTCTTGAAGGCGTTCAAAGTGGGTGCTTGAACTGCCTCCGGCAGCAGTCTGTTCCAAACCTTGGGGGTCAGACAGTAAAGAAGTTCTTCCTTATGTCCAGCCTGAATCAGTCGCAGTGGAGTTTGTGACCATTCGATCTTGTCATCCCTTGGGGTGCTCTGGTGTACAGACGTTTCCCCAGATCCTGATGAACACCCCTGATAAACTTATAGGTGGCCACCAGATCACCCCTGAGCCTCCTCTTTTCTAGGCTGAAGAGTCCCATGGCTCTCAGCCTGTCATCATAAGGTCTGTTTTCCTGACCTCCGATCCTGTGCATGGCTCTTCTCTGCACTCTCTCAAGCTTCTCCACATCCTTTTTGAATTGTGGAGCCCAAAACTGCATGCAGTACTCCAGCTGTGTACTCACCAAAGCTGAGTACAAGGGAAGAATGACATCCCGGGATTTGCTTGAGAAGCATCTATGGATACAAGCCAGGGTTTT
>NW_017729022.1:23636578-23641134 GCF_001723915.1 Gavialis gangeticus | reverse complement strand
ACACACACACACACAAAATAGCATCTCATGATCTACATACCAAATCCCTTGATCTTTAAGTTTGTCTCATGATTTTTGACACGGTGGGGTTGGCAATACTGCTGATCTCCCATTTACACTTCTGGAATGACCTAGCTCAGCACAGAATAGGGCAGTTATTAGGACGCAGACCGTGCTGTTGGATTCTCCCAGCTGCTCAACTGTTGGAGTCTATGCCGCCTGACTGAGGTATGATGCAGGGAGAGTTCACAACCACCAAATGCCATTGAAACTGCAGCTCTGTGGGCTGGATCCTAAGGCTCTGCAGGCTGTAGGTTGTGGGGTCAAGACTATTACCCCCTCCACCACTGTCACAAATTAATTATCCCTCCTTTGCCTGATTCTCCTTTAACTCTTTTCCAGGAACACATGGGTCAGTAGGGTAAATTTGGTACAACGGAGAGTATATTCAGTGTCTATGTACCTCTATATATGCATTTACAGTTAGCAGCCCTGGGCAAGATTTTTTGCACATACAATTTTACCACTAAAAAGTACAATACCATGGAAACTAAACTTTTTTTTGCAAAACTGGTCTCATTTTGCCTTATAATGATGTTTTACTCTTCTAAGTTTTAGAAAAAGCCCAAAACATAAAAAAACAAAATGAAAGGATATTTTAAGCTGAAATGTCATTCTTGAAACTCTCAGCAAGGACCCAGGCATTTTTCAAATTTTCAAAAAGTCTAAATAAATTTAGAAGAAAAATATCTTCCTCACAGGAAACACTTTGTTCCTATCAGCAGTAAAAATGAGTAGACATCTTATGCGATGTGAGGTTTTACAAAAAAAACATTTAAAATTTTCAGTGGGACAACAGGATGGAGAACACTTTGCCCACACAGACTTGTTCACTTGGGACATGTTGATTTGCAGGTTTGAAGCTCAGCCTTGTTAGTACACAGAGTTTTACCAAGATACTTTGAGAAACACAATAATAAATATTGAAACCTCTATCAGACTGAGAAAACTTTTTTTTTTTTTTAATATTAACCATACCCAGGAGCATATATTCCTATTAGAAGAAGCATTACAGAGTTCCCCAAAACAATTATCAAACAAAGAATAACTTCAATGAAATGCAGATCTGTCTGATCTTTGGTTACTGAGATTCATTTTTGTGGAGCAAAACTAATTTTTGTATTATCACTTTGAGTTCTGAGTATTACTTTTCACAACACAGCCATTACAAGGACAGTACAGTGCTTGTTAAACTGGCTACTGGAGAGAAAAAAACACTGCAGATGCATTTTCTAAAGCACCACAAAGTAACTGCATCCAGAGACAGAGCTTAAGAGCAGTGGAAACATCAATTTATATTTTGATGCCAAGGTGAGACATTCCTTAACATCCTTTCCTTCCCCTCCTCCCCCAATGCCAGCTATTTATGGGATACAAACCTAGAACCTACCCAACATGAATCAGAATCCTTACATCTCTCTCCTTCGATCATACATAAAATCTACTAGAAAAAGTGCAGACCTCCCTGTAGGATGCAGAGTTACTGGAGATCAGTTTACAGAATCTTCTGTGAACAACAAAAGCTTAGTCTGGCCCAGTGACTTACTGGGGTGAAGAGAGGTTACAAGATCTGCTAACTAAAAATGGCTATATAGATGAAAAAGAACATACTTTCCTAAAAACAGGGCAAGAATGTGGAAAAGACTAAGGAGAAAGAAAAGACAGGAAAAACTAGGGAGAGAAAGAACCGTGCTTCCCTACAACAGCAGCGTTGTGATTCCTTCAGTAATGTTACTCTGTTTTGTTTATCATGAAAAGATCCCATTAATGCCTCAGCCTCATCAAACAGCAGACCAAGTCCATGAATGGCACCTATCAGAGCCCAGGGTAAATCCAATCATTAGAGGGAATTTGCCAAAGGGCCTTTGTAGCTGAGAAAAATGCCTACTCCAGAGAGGAATGCAGAAAATTCCTGGGAACACAGGCCTTCCTTTGTTGGCAGTCTGGCGGTATTCTGGAGCAAATAAAGGCACAAAATGGGATCTCAGATACAAGGAACATTTGAAGAAAACGTTCAAAGATCTTGCTGACATTCCTCCTTTTTAAAACTGTACTAATTCGGTTTAGGATGAACTAAAGGGCTATACTCAAAATAACAGTTTTTTAGGATTACATAATTTAAACATTTCCCTACAGGAACAACTTTACTTATTTCTCTTGTCTGTTTTTTATAATTCATTTATTTATTGATAAGAGTTTTTAGGGGCCAGATTCTCAGCCACTGTAATGAGGTGAGAAGAGCTATGGCATTTTATCCCAGCGATGAATTTGACCATGAGTCTCAAAACGTCAAATAGAAGAAATATACAGAAACAGTGGGGATTAGGCACAGGTGGTAGATCAGTGTAACTTCACTGATTTACACTAGCTGAAGATCATTGTCAATGAATTTCCAAAAATAATATAGCTAGTCCAGGAACTGCAATATTGTAATGAGACACCACTATGGAACGAAGGACATACCTGGTTAAATGCATCCTGAGGGCATAAAAAAATCCAACCAGAAGTTACATTTGTTAGTAAAGTACAAGTTAGCGCAGCACTTGGCAGCAAATAAAGAGAGTCCAAATACATGGGACATGATCCTTCTCTCCCTGACACCACTGTGGTTCATTTACTTCAGTTAAGGTAAGGCCTGATTTAAATCAGTGCATGTCTGTGGAGAATCAGTATAACAGAATTCGGCCACATTTCATAGACTTTAGGGCTGGAAGGGACCTTGTGAGATCATCAGGTCCAGCCTCCCACCCAAAGGGCAGAAAGTAAGTTGGGGTCAGGTGAGCCCCAGCAAGATAATCATCCAAACACTTCTTGAATACGTCCAGCATACGTGTTTGCAACACTTCAGGGGGGAGTCTATTCCAGACTCTGGAGACTTGGACAGTAAAGAAGTTTTTCCTTATGTCCAGTCTAAAAGGGTTTTCCAGCAGTTTGTGACTGTTGGAACTTGTCTTCCCCCAGGGTGCCCTGGTGAACAGGCATTCTCCCAGGTACTGATGCACACCCTTGATATAGGCTGCAGACACATCAGCTAGAGTTCATTTAAATTATAATGCATGTCACATGTCCATTTTGCTTACCAGAATCCTGTCAACTAATTTATGGCAACAAGAACACATTTGAAATTGCTTTTATGTCAAAATGGCCCCATGCCATGCTAACTATGCAAAGCACAGATTCTGAGCTCATTTACACTAGGGTATACCTCCACTAATTTCACTGACACCAGCAAAAATGAGGTCAGAAGTTGGCCCTCTGCCTCTTTTACTACATTTCCTCCAGAGAAAGCAAAACCTTTTGTTGTTATTTGTTTGGTGCAAAAAATCAGATATAGCTTTTATGGCTGAATGAGAAGATCTTATCTGTTCCTGAAATCCTGAACTGCCTAACTGCATATAGTCCTCACCTACACACTTTCAATAAGCATAATTTCCTCCTCCTGCCCCCAGCTTCCTAAGGTCTGACCAGTCTTAATGACTTCTTCACAATATGCCACGAACTGCAATATGTTTCCTCATAAATGCAGTTATTGACTTTTATTTTATATTGTGTTGGAAAGAACTTGCTGGGATAAGGAAGGGCAAAGTAATAATCATGTAATCCATTCAGGCTCCATTTGCGTGGCGTGTGTGTATTTCTGAACACATGTACACGTGCACCTCTGAAACCTAGTAAAACATTATTTCTTTGCAAGTTTAGAGACCAATTCAGTCCCTCTCTCAAAATGGCAGTGAAGCTGTTGCAAAGGTGGTGCCTTTATTGCTCTGCAAATGTTGTTCATTTTCCTATTTGTTTTAAGCGCTTTTTTTTACTGGTCCTGGTGGATTTACATCTATAAAACAGTGCAAAAGCAGTGAATGCTTACAGAACTGTGTGTACAAACAAGCTGGTCTGCTTGGAGTGCTGTGGTACTCAGCTATCTGTAAAAACCTAGCAATGCTAAAAGGATTGTTTTCTACAAATTATTTAAAAAATCCATGAAAGAGACTGTATACAAAAAATCATTGTTGTGCTTTTTTCTAATTATTTCAATATTGACCCATTACGGCCACATCCACCACACAAGCACGCATGTGCCTCTTGACCCACCTCAGACCTTGGAGGTGGGGCAACAGGCATGTGTGGGAACAAAAAAAAATGTTCCCTGTGCTGCAAGTTTGCAGCACAGGGAGAAAATTTGACCCCTGGATATCCAGAGGTCTAAAAAAAGCGAAGTATAAAAAAGTGGCGCAGCGCACTGTCCCTGACCGTGCCCTGAGGCAACCGGAGGCTCCGTCCTCCATAGAGACGCTCTGGCTGCCAGAGCATCTCTATGGTTGGCTCCTAGCCCTGGTGCTGAAACACACGGCCGGCCAGGCTGCATGTTTCAGCACCAGGGCTCCGGTGTCGGCGAGTAAAGGGTTGGGGGGCTGGAGGATGAGGGAAGGGACTGTGGGGGGGACCCCCACCAGCCCCGCCCACTCCCCCAGCCCCCTGGACCCCTGCCAGAACCCCTG
>NW_017729022.1:23635547-23636347 GCF_001723915.1 Gavialis gangeticus | reverse complement strand
CCCCCCCAATCCCTGCCCCTCCACCCCATACTTTAAAAAAGCAACAAAAAAAACCAAACAAGTCTGGCAGGTGCACAGCAGGTCACAGCCAGGCAGCAGCCCCCACTGACAGAATCCTGCAGTGGGTAGAGGGTGCAGGGAACTCTTAGGGCTGCTTCAGCAGTCCAGCTGGCACAAGGGGTAGTGTCCCCAAGTACCAATTCACTGGGCCCCAGAAGCTCCTGAGAGCTAGTAGCCCTGAGGTACTTGCCAGGGAGGCTTTTTATACTGCTGGGGACAGCATAAGTGCTGGCCCCGGGCTCTAGCTCCCCCTGGCTGAAGATCCAGGAGGAGCCAGGCAGGGTTATTTTGCCCCAAGTGGCACAATTTGCTCCACAACAAAGTGCATGTCTGAGCACGTGCACCAAGGCAAAAAGCCCCAGCTCAAATTTGTACCGCTTCTATTTGAGCTGCTGCAAGCGCACATGCTTGCATGTGCGGATGCATCCTAAGAGTCTGTTCTTGCGCCCACTAAAACCAGCAGGAATTTTGCTACTGCAACAAGATCAGGATTGAATCCTTAATCAAAAAACAAAACAAAACAAAACATGCCTTAGAAAGTAACCCAACTCACAACTAACTCAATTAGGAATTGGCCTTCAAAAAAACCCCACAAAAAACTGTTAAGCCCCTGAAAGCACCGTGGATCATAAGAATTCTCACTCATATTATCTCTAAGCTTATGCAGAAGGATATGGAAGTAGAACAGCGTTTCTCAACCTGTGGGTCATGACCCAAACCTGGGTCGAAGAATATATGGA
>NW_017729022.1:23630191-23630547 GCF_001723915.1 Gavialis gangeticus | reverse complement strand
AAAAATGTTCCCTGTGCTGCAAGTTTGCAGCACAGGGAGAAAATTTGACCCCTGGATATCCAGAGGTCTAAAAAAAGCGAAGTATAAAAAAGTGGCGCAGCGCACTGTCCCTGACCGTGCCCTGAGGCAACCGGAGGCTCCGTCCTCCATAGAGACGCTCTGGCTGCCAGAGCATCTCTATGGTTGGCTCCTAGCCCTGGTGCTGAAACACACGGCCGGCCAGGCTGCATGTTTCAGCACCAGGGCTCCGGTGTCGGCGAGTAAAGGGTTGGGGGGCTGGAGGATGAGGGAAGGGACTGTGGGGGGGACCCCCACCAGCCCCGCCCACTCCCCCAGCCCCCTGGACCCCTGCCAGA
>NW_017729022.1:23628971-23629644 GCF_001723915.1 Gavialis gangeticus | reverse complement strand
GAATTTTGCTACTGCAACAAGATCAGGATTGAATCCTTAATCAAAAAACAAAACAAAACAAAACATGCCTTAGAAAGTAACCCAACTCACAACTAACTCAATTAGGAATTGGCCTTCAAAAAAACCCCACAAAAAACTGTTAAGCCCCTGAAAGCACCGTGGATCATAAGAATTCTCACTCATATTATCTCTAAGCTTATGCAGAAGGATATGGAAGTAGAACAGCGTTTCTCAACCTGTGGGTCATGACCCAAACCTGGGTCGAAGAATATATGGAATGGTACAAACAAACTTGAAAAATGGATCAACAAACTTTAAAAATGGATTCTCCTTTAGAGGAGAAAAATGTGAGAAGCTGTGCAGAGTTTCATTCTGCAAGGAGCTGCTTGGGCCCCCCCCCGCCCCCCCCCCACACACATACCCACCTCCTGCCCCAAAGATTGAGGCAGGGGGAAGTGGGTTGGGAGTGAGGGGCACTGGGTTGGGGCTGGTCATGGATGTTTACAAATGGGTCCTGGTACAAAAATGGTTGAAAACTGAAGTAGAGGACTTCCAACTGCTGGTTGCCTCTTATTGGTGCAAAGTATATGTCAATCCCCTTACAATCAATGGAAACTGAAGATACTCAGTGTGGCAGAAAGCCACCTTGGTTTCTCCCCAAAAAAATCTCTGC
>NW_017729022.1:23622718-23628451 GCF_001723915.1 Gavialis gangeticus | reverse complement strand
TGGTGGAAACAGCGGAGGGATACGAATACCCAGCTGTGTTCCTGAGGTGGGATCTCTGCACCCGCCACACTCAGCACCTTGCAAATTAGATCCTACAAGCCCACAAGACAACAGTGCAGTCAATGACACTGAAAAATAGATATTCTGAAAGAATGAGACAGTAATTAGGTTCCCTCCAAAAGGGGAATAAATCTCTACAAAGCAGACCTTTCATTACCATCAACTGCATAAATCCTAGAAGCATCTTCTAAAAAATAAAATATCAACTTGGAAAATAGGTCATCAAATAATATGAAGTGCCTGTGTGTGCATGTGAACCTGTGCACTGCCCCCACCCCCACATTTATCCAGCCCTGTATTCTAGATCTAGCAACTGGCTGAAGTTTTAAAATATCAGAGTTTATTTTTATTTTGCCAGTAAGCCCTTAACATCTTTGCTTATATTTAATTAAAAGATGGCCTTGTGTGGCATATTAACATGGTGTGATGCTTTCTACAGGTCATTCAAGCTATCGTGGAACAGCATGAAAATGTGGAGCTCTTTCTCCCAAACCAAGGTTGCATAATGTAAACACATGCTTCTTTTACTACTTTCTAGCTTTGGCTCTGCTAAAAAATTTCAGTGAATTAACTACTCATTTACTAGCTGCTCAGAACTCTTAACTGTAGTAGAAAGAAAACAAATCAATCACCACCAAAAGATTTTATGAGACCACTGTATCTTTCTCACTTCCATCTTACATTACAAAAAAAACCAACTGGAAAATTATGAGCAATTCATCTGTTGCTGAGATCAGGCAGTATGTAGTAGAGAGGACAGGAAGTCCACTTGTTAGAATGCTGGAGTAGGTTTGGGAAGACACGTGTACCACTGAGTTCCTCTGACTGTGGTAAGTAACAAAGGGTCAAATTGTAAAGATGCTTAGGTGCCTGAGGATGCAGATACATGGTTTTAATACAAATCAGTAATTGGTGCTTTTGAAACTCCTACAAGATACTTGCTTACCTGCATCCCAAGGCCCCTAGACAGGAAATCGTTTCTGTGCCTCATCTCCCCCTTTGTAAAACATCTCCTGGAAGAGTGTTGTGAAGATAAATATATTAGTGATTGTTAGGTGCTCAGATAACATGATAATGGGGACCATATAAGAACGGTTTTG
This sequence comes from Gavialis gangeticus, assembly GCF_001723915.1. Classification (NCBI taxonomy): domain Eukaryota; kingdom Metazoa; phylum Chordata; order Crocodylia; family Gavialidae; genus Gavialis; species Gavialis gangeticus. The sequence continues at coordinate 23,627,291 of NW_017729022.1, read as the reverse complement.
GATCCTAGAAGTTTAGGATCATGTGGTGTCCCCCAGAGATCGGTGCTTGGACCCATGCTCTTTAACATACAGTATTTATTAATGACTTGGATGAGGGGGTGGAAAGCTCAGTCATTAAGTTCATGGATGTTACCAAGCTGTGGGGAAATGCGGGCACTTCACAAGATAGGGTAAAAATCCAGGATGACCTTGACAGACTGGATTCGTGGGATGAATGGAATCAGATGAGGTTTAACAGGGAGAAGTGCTGGGTTCTTCGTTTGGGTAGGAAGAACCTTCACCATAACTACACAATGGATGGTAGTCTGCTGGCTGACACAGCATCTGAATGGGACCTGAGGGTCATGATAGACCAGAAGATGAACATGAGCTAACGTTGTGATGAGGTTGCCAGCAGGGCAAATACAACTCTGGCATGCATCAGCCGATGCATTGCCAATAGATCCAGAGAGGTGCTCCCCCCTCTCTAAATTGGCACTGGTAAGGCGACAGCTGGAGTACTGTGTCCAGTTTTGGGTACCGTGCTTCAAGAAGGATGTGGATAAGCTTGAGATGGTACAAGAAGGGCTACCTGTATGATTAGAGGCATGGAGGAAAGACTGGGAACTGGGCCTGTTCAGTCTGAGTAAGAGAAGGCTGAGAGGTGGCTTGATAGCTGCCGGCTAGTGTCAGGGGTAATCATCAAGATCTAGGGGAACAACTTTTCAGAAAGGCGGACGAGGACCAATGGGCATAAGCTACTAGAAGGTAAATTCAGGCTGGAAAAAATTCTCTCTCTGAAAGGGTCACCAGAATCTGGAACACACTCCCAGCAGAGATGGTGCAGTCACCATCCTTAGAGGTGTTCAAGATGAGACTGGACAAGCACCTTGTTGAGCTCATCTAAGCCCAATAACTTCCTGCCCATGGCAGGGGACCGGACTTGATGATCTTGCAGGTCCCTTCTGGCCCTATGATTCTATTTATTCCTCAGGGTTTGTGTCTGGAATGGGTTTTAAGTCCTTTCTCATTTAAAGCCAGAAATGTTTTCAGATTGATTTATTGTTTTTCTCCTAGAAACAGCCAAACCTAACCCCCCCCCCCAAAAAAAAAAACAACCTACTGATTAAAGCAAAGTTTCAAGAAAATAAAAACAAAAGATTGGCCCAGACATTAAGTTGTAGCCAGTGTTCAGCACAGCAGAGTAGAGAAATGCAAAGGTTGCTTTAAGCTACCTTGCATCCTCTTAATCCTGAGGCTGGTTAGTTTCTATAACGTAGGCTAGATGCCCAAGGCCCTGAGGCCTTTCTAGTAGCCAAACTGCTAATGCATACAGGAGATCTGGCCATGCTTCCTTTTTTCTGGGCATGGCCCATGCTCTGGTTGCATCAAGTGACATTGGATCTGTTATAATATCTCCTTCACACCTCCTAACTAGCTACCAATCCCTGAATAAACAGTCTCAGGGCAGCTGTGCTGCGCTGACTTCCTTTGTTCCTTCATTTTAATGCCTTGCTTCTCCTCTTAGCCTGTCCATTGCTCAAGTGCACACAAACAGAGAATACTCTTTGGATGAGGGCCTGTATACACACAATCATACATAAATATACTGGAGAGATGATGAGATAGCAGCATGGGAAGCTAAATATAAAAATCAAAACAGATTTAGTAGGTTAGACAATTAAATAATATGTGAGGTGTCCACCCATTAAATGTATGAGTCGTCATTTCCAGATGATAAGCAAAGGGCAAATGTAAGCATGTTACTTTCTAAATACGAGTTAGTGCTGCCTCTGTTTGAGGCCTCTTTCATATTGTACAATTATGTCACAGAGGAATGATTCCACTGAAGTCAATGGTGCTTAACAGGTATGAGATCAGCATCAGGTATGTTCAAAGCTTCCAGATGATTTCTTTGTCATTGCCACTTCTCTTCCTAAATAATTTGATACTTAATAAAAATTCCAGCCTGAACTCCAGATATTTTTACCCCACCATGGTGCTAAAAATAAAATCAGGCAAATCACTTAAACTATGTATTCACTTTTCATCTTTACGAATTACGGGAAGAATTTATATCTATATCCCTCAGTCACTCAACAATCTCCTATGAGCCAGCAGGAAGTAGTTAACAGTGAGGTCACAGAAGAATATTGTGATTAGCCCTCTGAACCTGCACAGAGTTCATCAGGATATTAGTATATCTACAAAGGGCTAGGTACTCTTCCAAAATGAGATCTGTGCCGTATTTTTGTAGCACATCTAAACCAGAAGTCTGAAATAACACTGCTGAAGTTTATCCTTTACTTTTCACATTTTACACATCCTTAATTAAAAGATTCAGGCAGGTTCTGAAAGTTCTGAGGAACCAAAATAAGCTATTTTCTTCAAGAATTAAAGCACTTCTAACCTTTTTTGCAAGTATGCTCTATAAATATAATGAGATCTATTGAAATATATTTACTGACTTTCTTTCCATAGGAAAAAATGTGGACACACTGAGCATAAACCAACCTGATAAAAAGAGAGTGGAGGTAGTTCTGAACACAAAACGTCTTGCTATATTTCTTAAAGGTTCTCCTGTACTAACAGCAATTAGAAAGTTCAGCTGTAATTTCACCCCTCATTCATACAGGACCTTGTCTCACCTTAAACAGGAAATAGGGACTGAGTTAGTGGAGCTTGAATATAATAGAAGTCTGTGACTGTAGTGCAGTGCAGCCATCAATATAAATCTGTCACAGACACACTCAGGGAGGAAGAGGAACTTCCATATGCTACGGCTCCTACATTTTTTGATGCAGATACAGATTTATGGCACATGGGAAGCAATAAGCCTTTGAGCCAATAGGGGCCTTGCAAATGTGCAGGCCCTGGGAAACTTGCATTACTAGATAGATAGAGCTGTACTCTGCTCAAAAATGAAACTGAGGGGTTTACCTAATTAAAACAAGCTAGTTATACAGTCTCCCTGCAGCCACATTTTGCCTTCAGAATGGATCTTGAAGGGCCAGACTATTCGCCTTATTTGTAGTTGTTCCATGTGTGGGATCACTCATGGGGCATGCGACCATTTGACACTAGTAAAGGTAACAGGGTTGGGTCCAAAAGGACTCAAGTTTCCAAGACAATTTGGTTGCTCTTTTGACAAAATGCTAACACTCATTACAAAAAAAATACTATCTAAAAGGCATTTATGTCAAGTGAATGAATTAGGGCAATTACTCTTCTGAATTATAATATCTTGAGTGTGTTTTCACATAAAAGAAACTACAAATGAAAGCAGTTCTGAGCAAATTAAAAAACAGCTCAGTGTCACTATTAATTAATTAAAAACAAATTTTCCAAGTCAGCCTAATAGAAGGCTTCCTACATGCAACCAGTAACTGATTAAGTGAGTGAGTCAAGTAGTAAAATCGCAGTTGGGCCTATTTTCTTCATACTGGAAGGCCAAGTTCAATATTTTTCCTATGAGGCATGCCTGTACTATAAAAAGAATGTGATGTTTGAATGTGAGTGCCTCTGCACTCTGTGCTGGCACTAAAAGCCTTTCCTAGCCCTGCTGCCACATTTCAAGAGTACAGTATGAATCACAATCATGTGGCTCACCTCCCTGCCAAATTCTTTTCTTCTGCTACCACTGAGTTCCTCCCAGATCTCTGCCAACAGTATCTGTCCCCAAGCCAAGACCATCAGTGTGAGTGTCAGTAAGGGAGACAGGGCTCTCTCTTTCATTCTTCAGCTAGGAAACAAGTAGGCAGATTGTTATAAAATTGTAATCACAGGACTGACTAAGGAGGTGGTGGTGTTTGGAAGTGTAGGCAAAAGCAAGGAGGAGGCTAAAAATGGAGAGAGACAGAAGGAAAGAACACATGTGTGACTGAATGGACTCTGCAGCCCATACTTAGCGATGCAAGGCTCTCCTTCCTTCTACCCCCACCCTGAATTTATAGCCACACTCTTAATCCATCTGTCCAGCAATGTCTGATCAGCACAATGCTGCATAGTTCTCAGACAACAAGAGTTCCTTACACAGCAGAGCAATGAAGACTTGTAACCTTATCACAAGCAATCTTCCGCAGCAGTAGCATCTGGGCCCCAGTCTACTGCAAAAGGGAAGATGGGATGAAGGATATTAACTGAGGAGAAGCTGGATCATGTTAAAAAGGAAAACTAACCTAGAGATTATGGCACTTTATTTTAGAGAACAGGAAGACGGTTGGCAACACGCATAAAACTTTTCAACGTACCACATCCAAACTTGCAAATCAATAAAGTGGGTCTTAGAATCTAAGACTGAGGCACAACTCCAAGTGGTGGATGTGCTGAAGTGACAGCAAGATTATGCAGCTGATTCTGGTGACTGAAAAACAAGTTTTAATCACCTTCCACAAAGTACCATTACCATCCTTTTAGAAACTCTAGCCATACAGAAGTCTAGTGCTTTCACAACCCTGCCCAGCTGGTGCTGATGTCTACAGACAGGATTCAAATGTGCTCCCTTTTGCGGCTTGTGAGCACACAAACATGGTCACAGATGCCACGGTGATGAGTCTGATGCTAATATAAAAACAGAGAGACAGGGTGGAGAAGA
>NW_017729022.1:23615912-23622524 GCF_001723915.1 Gavialis gangeticus | reverse complement strand
GGGGGGGGGGGGAGAGAACTAACAGTAGAACTGAAGTGTGTTGGCTTCCAAATGTACCAGCAAGTGGCAATCAAGTTTAAGAGTTTATGTGATCACATATGCAGGTTTCTTTCTTCAGTTTACAAAGCTGCAAAGGGCTAAAGAAAGCAGTGGAAGAGTCTATAAGACTGAGATTTTATCCCCCCAAAAAGCCCTTTTATGATCACAAGAATGGCACAGAGAGCCTGTAACTCCTGTTGGCTCCATCATATTCTTCCAAAGGCAAAACAAGTACAATCAAGGGAGAACTAGAAATCTATGGAATTCACCAGGGACTCTGTTATTAGTAGCACTTTTCTGTGGAAGGCACTTGGTTATTACTACTTGGATTAGTAGCAGTATAAAAACCTAAAAGAGATTTTAAAAAGAAAACAGAGTACACAAGTCATTTTCAAATAAAGCCATTAACTGACTGTCACCAAGTACCCACAACAGTCCTTGTAAATAACACAACACAGAGGAAACTCCATAAGCTATTTATTGCAGAGCTTCACTGACTTTAGACAAAGGAATCAATAATGTTCAAGCCTTTTTCCACGAGTGCACTGGTATTATTTACCCGAACAACTACTATTGTAAATCCTAAGGAAAATATTTTCTTTGTGTAGGAAGGAGTCTTGTTAAGGCTTTAAGCTGCAGACCAGCACTAAGATTGGATGGTTTAACAGATACCAGTTTCTAACTACTTGTAGCAAGAAACCATTCAGTTTTTCCCCTAGTCTCCAATCTTTCTCCCTACCTAAAAGCACCATCCCTGTCTGTTGCTGCAATGTCCTAGACAGACAAACTGATACTGGAGCTTTTCGTGTTGTGTGTGAAGGTGTGAAAGGGTCACTCACATTGGGAGGAACAGTGTGGTAGGTCTCTGCAGAACCTCTGGTCATTGATAAACCCAGAGCAAATGAAGGCTGCAGTTTTGCGATGTCTGCTTCATTGCATGTGCCTTTATTATGAAAAAAAACACACGCACACGAGAATTTAAATCTGGCCCTACTCAGGAAGGATTGGCTTCTCAGAGACTGAAAAAAATGTCAAGATGAATGCACTGGAGCACTGCAATGGTTTTGCCCAGGAGAGAATGTTAAGGTGGATGATTCTGTGTGGTTGTAAACTGATCAAAAGTAAGAGGTCGGCATTTGGTAACACAGCATCAGTTTTGCATTAGATCCTCAGGGTCGGACCTTTGGCTGCTATAACCAGTGCTATTCCATCAACTTCAATAGAGCTTCACCAATTTACACCAGATGACAGACTGGCCCTTTGAATTTAAATAGAGTTGTGTCTGGAACTTTTACAGTTTATACTTTGTCATAAAGAATATATGAGGCCTCAAACATCTACTGTAAATCCAGGCTTACATTGTTCTCACAAGCTCTCTCATTGTCCATAAAAGCAAAAAAGAAAAGGTACCCCAAAGGATATTAAATTCTAGTCTCTCCATGGTCTGATACATTCTCCTATTCATGTAACATTACTGAGTCCCCACAGCACCTCAGGGGGTACTGACTTCCCAGAAGCAGATGTCCAAGATCACAAGACATTACAGCTAGGTAGGTGGATCAGGAAGGACCACTGAAGTTGAGAGAGTAAGCGATTCTTCACACTTCTTTTGAGCACATTTTTTTTACTAGGCTTCCTCCTTCCTCCTCCCCGCCCCCCATCATATGTGGGCTCCAAAGCAAGATGGGTTTCACGCAAATTTAAAACCAGCTGGTATTCCCTGGATTGCTTTAGAAGAGGAATATCAGATGAACTGCCTTGTGTTTCCACTAAGCAATTCAGAGTGTTCTTGTATAGCAGTGGTACTCAACCTATGGCCCTTTGGCCAAATCCAGCCCTCAAAGTGACTGGATCCAGCCTACTGCACACGGGATCAGTGGCAAGCAGCTTAGCCTGGTGCATCCCCTTCCCTGTCCTGAACATGCTGCTGATCCCCCCCACAGACAAGAAAGCTCCCTTCCCCTCTCCCTGTCCCTGACACTGGCAGCCACCTAACCTCCCTTCCCTCTCCCTGCCTCCCCACTTCCACTACCAGAGGGGAGTGGTGGTCCATAGTGCAGCCAGGTCACAAACACCCAGCCCACTTCTCTAAAAAGGTTGAGATCATAATAAATGGGGGATAGTGATTAAGAATACAGGAAACCTGGAAGGTCAAATCCTGCTCAGCCCACATAACCTGAGTAGCTCACTGACAGATTTTCAATTTCAAGGTACTGCTAACTATGGAGAACACTGACGTACAAATTAAAATTGCAGCAGAAATATTCTTTGTATGAAATTAATTGCAATTAATAAAAAATAGTTTCATACATTTTTGCCTTGGTTATCTCTAAAATTGATCAGAATAGCTGAGATTTTTTCTGTTGTTCCAGAAGACAATATTTACTTATTATTTTTATTAGTGGAACATATTTATAGACAAAGAGGTTACATCGAGAATAAGAAGTTTCCATTCCCACCTATACTACTAACTCATTTTTTGTCTATTGCTTCTTTTACTAGATGGATGATGATGCTCTCTTTTATGCAAGCTCAAGATGTATGCATCAAAATGCTGTGAAAGTGGTAAATATTAAAATGATTCTATTTCACTATTAATCAAAATGTTTTCTGATCAGTGTTCCAGAAATGTTAAGAATAAATAGCAGTTAATCCAAAGAGGGTGAGTTTTAAAATATGGGTTAGTTTATTTTAATTAAATGATTGCTAGGTTCCTCAAAATGTTACATTTGTTTTAGTTTAGAAATCTTATAAAGCTGAATAAATCATTCTTAGTGCAGCATCTACCTTAAAGAGACACAATTATGGGCAGGCACCAATAAATTCTAGAAATAAAAGTGTCCAGGTCCAAAGAGACCATACCGTTCATGTGAGAAACATTCCCCTTCAACATTCCTGATGGCAAGTTATTTTCAAAGGCACTAGGGACCAAACTGAGTCTTCAAAGGCAAGAACTAGGAAGTGGCTCACATTGAAGTCAGTGAAAAGAAGCAGTGCTAAGGGTTCAATATGAATGGCCTGATGTGCAGGCTCATAAGCAGCACTGGCAGAAGAGTGGTCAGAATCACTGTTTGGAAGAACAACCCAAGTTTCTTTTTTTAAACTACAGGGGTGTATATTGTAGTTGTGTTGGTCTAAGGGCATAGGCAGACAAGGAAGCTGCTTCCTCAGCCTGATGAAGGGTTTTTAAACCCAAAAGCTTGCTAAGAAAAATGTTTCCCAACTATTTACGTTGATCTAATAAAAGATATCAGATTCACCCAAATAACTTTTTAAATCTATTCTAGACACTGGCAAATTCAGCCCATACCCACGCAGTAACGCCCACTAAAGCAGATAAAGATGCGCTGCTTTCCACCAGGGCTACGTTTGGCATACCTCTAGTAATGATCACAAAATGATAACTTTTCTTTCCAATTTGAACTGCATTAGAATTGCCAAGATGTATTCAGATTTCTGATTCCTTCTGTAGGCTACTTCCATTACAGAATCTCTTTTAAAGAGCTAGACAGAACTACCTCACCCAAGTTGTTCAGTGCCTTTCAAGGTATTCCAGTTGTGGCAGTAACTTGGACATGCGACATACAAATGCATACACTGTCTGCACATGCAAGCTGATGACTCCGATTCTCTCATTACATGCTGTTTATATGAAGCACTGACCATTTCCTTTACAGAGAAAAAATTGTAACAAATTAGTACTTTTCTGCAGTGACAGAGTTCAATGAAACCATCTAATCAATTTGTTCAGTTCAGATTAAGTTCATTCACCTTTGCCTAAACGTGAAGGCGGTTTCGGGGCTTTGGGTTTTCTTTCCGGCTCTCTTGGTCTAACAAAGTAGCTATTTACACCCAGGGAAATGCTGGATGTACACTTTTGTTTTGTCTTTAAATCAGTCGGAATAATTTTGTGGCAAGTACAGCTTGTAACAGCAGTGGGAAGAGGAAGAGAAGCCCCAAGAAGCTGCTACAGTATTATTCACCTGATCTATTTGCTAATGAACGCAGCTGATTTCACAGGCTTGTTTTGTTTTGTTGTGGGATCCACTACAAAATACAAGCCATTGGCAGCTCAGTTAGAAGCATATGAGAAAGGGCTTCCTCTTGCTCTACTGTTCCTGATGGCTTGAGCATGAACAGAAAAGATGGAAAGAAGCCAATTGGCAAAAACAACAGAAATAGCAGTATATGATTCTAATACAAGGAGCAAAAAAAATAGGCACACAATCTCTCTGCCCTCTCCCCCACCCCCCCTTTTCCCTCCCCATTGACTAAGGTTGCTTTTGGCACACATTAGCACATGGCTTTTCCATGCTTATTTCCCTCTGGTCGGGGTAGATAGTTTTAATTACGTAGCAATGCAAGGTAATACTGTGCAGTGTCTGGCAGTGGGGGCGTAAGAGGGTGGTAAATGAAAGACAAATGTATTGATCAACTGTTAAACAGCTTACAGATACACCCCACCTTGACTTTCTAATGAAATTCCAAATAAAGGGGTTTAGTCAAGGACTACCAAGATTTCTCCTCAGACCAATTCACATGCAGTGCATGAACACATGGTAAAGGGAGTGCAGCTAAAGAGAAGGAAAATGTGTAAACAGCAGTGACTCAGTAATCCCAGCATATTTATGAAAGGCAGGTTTGCTGGGATTAACATGTTTCCTTCATAAACAGATCTTCATTTACAACTGCTCTGAGTGTCCGCACGTTTCTGGGTGTATGAAGTATGGCAGCTGGTGGATCGAATTCTTTAACAGTTTGCTTTCTTCCTATTTTTTTCCCTTCAGCAAGATGTTGGCAGCTAAAAGCAGATCCAGACCCAAGCTGATCTTTCACCTCTTTGCAGTGAGCACAAGGATTCAGGGTTTTATTACTAGTTTTACTATGAACTGAAAGTTTGTTTCGTAAGTCTGTAAAGATTCTTTCTTTTTTAGCCAACTTTTGTGTTGTGATCAACCACAACAGAATGATAAATCCAGAATGAAGGCAGATATCAGAAAGGCTTTCTAAAAGCAGATTATTTCCTGCAAGGAAAGTGCTTGTTTCTCCAAAAGGACAACAGAATTTGTCTGTAAATAGAGGGCTGCTTCTGTCAACTGCAAGCTGTTTTCTAGACAGAGGAGTGGCACAGCAGGGGAGAGTGATCAAACTTAAGTGTCACAGAGTAGCACTGGAGAGGAGTTGGCAATTTGCCAGGAGCATATGGACTCCACTGAGGGCCTGATTTCATGCCCACTAGAGTCAATGGGCTTTCCAGTCACTTCTATGGGTGCTGGATCAGGCCCACAGTTTTGAATGTTTGCTTAGTTTTTTTGGATTCCTTAGAGAGAGAAATCTTGTGAACAACTGACCTTGTCCTCAGAAGGAGAGGGCAGCTGAGGGGAAGGGGGGAGTTTAGGATGTTAAGGGTTGTACTTGGCCCCTGGGCTTCCTGATCCAATGACTCAGGACTCAGTCATCAGCCTGGCTCCTTAAACACACAAGGAACTCAGGACTGAGTGAGTCTTTGATGATGTCACACCCTGGGTTGGCTGTCCTTTTGGGCCTGACCCTGCAAGGTGCTTGACCTCTCTTATGTGTCAGCTTCAGGGCAGAATTAGTGAGAGATGAAGGGGCTCATCTCCTCCTTAGCAACATGGAGAAGCTAAGCACTGGCAGGATTGGCCTTTGGCTTTTTTACTCTCTGTAAGGAAGACAAGCAGAAGAAAAATCTCATGTAGGATCTCTTCACTTGGTTTTAGCACAGATTTGCATGCACTGATGCCCATGTATTGGGGAGTTCTGTGTCCAAGGCAACTGGTGACAAGAAACAGCACCTGCTACCTTTTTTTGAACAGTGCTGCTTGAATAAAAGAGATGGGGATTCTTAGGAGGCTCTCAGCAAGGCAAGTAAATCCTAAATTCATAGCCCTGTCTACTACACTTTATGGCAGTGAGACAGGTAGTTACCATGTTAGTTTGAAGTCAGGTGGAATGCAGCTTAGAAATACAGTTAAAGACTAACTTGTTCAGAGAGGCATGACCTTTTGTAAGTGCCAGCCCACTGTCAGATGGACCTACAGAGAGCAGGGTAAGCGCAAAAGCATCCCGAAGCTCAACAGCTCCAAGGAAATACTTGCCTGGAACATGCTTCCATGCAGTTGTAAAAACCCCTTTTGTGTATGTGGGTGGGTGGTGGAAAAAGCATGAAGGGAATGGTGTATTTTGTTTGTTTTTAACTTAAGTGATTTGGAAGTGCCTGTCACTATCTCTAGAGATCTGAAGTCTGAGTCAAAGGTTCGTGAATGGGTTTCAGAATGAGCAAGTGGCACCTCCTATCCTTAGCTGTCTACATTTTTTTATAACCACTTGCATACTTTTGGTCAACCACTGTAAAATAAACAGTCCTTCCCAAATGTTTTTGTTTTCTTTGACAGCACAGCAATAATTCACTTGGAATGCTGTAGAATATAATAGCACTTTAATGCTGTTGTGAAGCTGCATTTTTATGATTTATGTTCATAAAGTAGTTTTTAAGCAAAAAAAATTCCAGACCTGTAGAAGTAGAAAAATTAGAAGTATGAAGTGTGTGTG
>NW_017729022.1:23605039-23615863 GCF_001723915.1 Gavialis gangeticus | reverse complement strand
AAAAGTGGAAAGGGTGGGGGGGGGGGGGGGGGGGAAGGCAGAGGAGCAGGCTTATGCCAAGAAAAGTCATTTTAAAAATAATTTTCACCTGTGATTTTTGCAGAGAAACACTGGTCACATGTCCGTGCTTTCAAGAATGGTTTTATGCCACAGTCAGGTTAACATTCAGGACTCCTGAAAACTAATCTGTAAGTCTCAAATGAAACCCAATCAAAACCAACACCTAGAAAATAAAACAAAATGCCCCTACTGACCCCATGTCCTTCCACACTCCATGTATAGAAAAGCAGTATCACTGTGAATAGTTGAATGCATCTTATATATGCTCATAGCATTATGTGAATACAAATGTAATCAGAAAATCTGTTTTTAGATGCATGCAGGAATCTGTGAAGTTCAGTGCAATGACTGCTATTTTGAACTAGTTAGCTGTGTTAGTGTGAAATAATGTAGTATCAGGGACTTGGAGCTCATGTGACTACAGATATTTTGGTTCTGCCTGTGTAGCTATATTTGTCTCTTTCATCCTCCTCTCTGAAAACTCTATCTCCAGCTTGCACAACAAAGCTCCTAAATTGTGCTGTATGACAAGCATGAATAGGTCTTATGTCAAGTTTGATCTTGTAGACTTAGAGGTTATCAGTTTAGCCATCACACCTGCATTCCTGCAGCCAGCTGGAGACCCAGAGGCCTGGCCCAGCTCAGTGCTTCTCCAGCAGAGAGCAGTGATAGACTGTTAGTGAGTTTAATCCTGGAAAGCAGGGTAGCTTCCAAGCATGAGAGAAAGGCAAAAAGCTCAAAGCTGGCAGGCTTACCAATAGGAATGTCAGAAGAGCGGGACTTAGAGTAAGAGAGGCAACAAAAAGGGGTCATTTTAGAATAAAAGTTTTTGAAAGCACCTGCAGATGTGCAGTCTAACTGTGCAACCCTTACTTTCAGACTTTAGCAGGTTACTCATCTGAATAAGAAATCCAGGAATAAGCCTGTGATCCTAGCAGCATTCTGTATAGTAGAAGGCAGAGCAGGATGGCTGATACCTTAGAGGCTAGCTAACTGGTTTCTCTGAATTAATCGGTCTCTATGTGCCATCCTCTCCTGCCTTCTGCCTGACTTCAGACTAACATGACTAACTACAAACAGGACTGTGTTAAATGTGGTTTAAGCAAGGAACAAGTAAGAGCTGTAGTCAGGATCTACATTTGCAGGTGCTTTCAAAACATTTTAAGAATCCATTTTATCTCATTACCTGGATTGCGTGATCCCCTTTGTTCCTATGGGCTTACTACTCATTTGCTTTTCTCTCCTAGCACTGCCCCCTGCCACCCTCTCTCTTGTCTTTTGTCATTTAGTTTTTCTCTTACACTCTGCTTTTTGCATGTTCTTTCACAGATCTGATTAACTGAACTAGATAGATATAGTCTATAAAGGTGCATATTTACCCTAACTTCTAACCACCTCTCTCCATAGCTGGAGAGTAACAGGTTTGGAAAACACACTACACAGGTCATAAAAAACAAACAAAAAAATCTGGCAACCTACACTCCATCGCAAGCAAATACTTTGAGTTGCTCCCAGAAAAGAAGAGAAGAAAACACACAGGGGAACACAGGCATTCCGATATTATAAACTATTTTTTTTTATTATTGACTCTAAGATGTATTTTAATGAGCTATCCATACATCAACCTCCCTCCCCCTCCCACACATACACATGTACTTTACCCTTTACAGTGGTCTTCTGGCCTTTTCTACAACCCCTGTACCTTCTGCTCAGGTCTTACTTGTACATAATAAGGTAAAAATGCAAGCAGCTCCTTAACCCATAAGTGTTAACTGTTTCATGGCTGTGAGCTAAACAGTGTTGCAATAAATGGTCTCCCTCGGGTCCTGAGAGCTAATCTACCCCTCCTGATAAAAACCTCTTCACATGTGCAAGGATCCATACCAATTACCACCCATCCAGCTCCTATCTAGTTGCAAATATTTTGTGTGCATAGTAGTTTTTAATCTGAGGATGTCAAAATGTGCTGCAACCTTGAATAAAAATTGTTGTCCCCATTTTATAAAGGAGGGACCTGAGGCGTGGAGAAGTTAAGCGACCAGCCCAATGTCACAAAGGTAGTCAGAGAGAGTCCAGTCTAGAACTGAGCAGCAAGACATTGGCCACCAACTGTCTCCCCTTGCTTTACCTGTGGCAAGTTAGGATGTTATGCCTTGTGGTTGTGTTAGGATTGACTGTGTAGTTTTACTAAGAGATTAGACAATGGATATATACAGGGTGGTCTGGATAGGAATCATCCGGTCTCTGGCAGGGCATTGGACTTCTGAGGATCCCTTCCAGTCCCTCTTTTCTATGATTCAATGAGCCCAGGCCTTTTGTCTCCCAGTCCTCCATTCCAACACATTTTTCAACACAACGGAAAAAGTAACCGGAACATATACCACAATTAAAAAGTAACCGTCCTGGAGCAGATTTAAATCTGCAGTATTGGTGCATGGTTTGGTGCTGCACACCTGGAGGGGCAAGACTCACTGTACTTTTCTAAAACCCCAGTGCTTTCTGCACAGACATTTCTTGTCTGTAATGAAGTCAAAATATAAGCTGTCCTTTACCCAAAGCCAAGTGCTGACTGTTTAATTATATCGGGCTCCAGGTTATTGGGGTGACTGGAAATTTTTCACTCATTCTTTTCAAGTCATTGGGAAGTGGGGGAACTTTTGACCCATGTAGTGATCCAAGAATAGGAAGAGGGGGCTATTGGTTTAGGTGAGGATCAAAAGTTGGACCAATTCTTTATTTTCTCTCTTTCTCAGGACTGATGTTGAGGGCATATTTTACAGAGCTTGGGAGCCCAATTCAGTTCCTATCCCAACTGGTGCTGCCAGCAAGAGGCACTGGAGCCATGTGCTGGGTCCAGATGAGGAGCACTTCCTAAGTCTCTCCTCCATGTATGTCCCTCCCCTTTCCGTCCTAGCCTTTAGCAGCTTCCAGGTATTTCACTGCAGTGTCGGATGCTTTGTAGTTGCGGCAACACAAACATGAAAATTCTGTCAGGAGTTGCAAGAAGTAGAAATCCTATTCTTTTTCTCCTTTCATCTTTTGTTTCAACTTGTCAGCATATTGTACCAGAAGTAGGATTAGGTTTTATGTGCATCTTGAGGTGATTCCTTCTTACTCAAACAATTATACAGTCATTTGTTTAGTGCTACGGACGCTACGCTCTGCAGGGCAAATCCACTTTGGGAGACTACTTGGCCTATGGCAGTGGTTTTCCAACTCCCTACTCATGGAACCATTTCATACCACTTCCTTACCCCTATGCTATGTAATACATAAAAAAATAATATCAGTATTGACAAATTCAAGTTTTAGAGTGCTTTAAAAATATAAAGTACTCCTGAAATAATCGTTATGATGATACCCTCTCTCCTTTATGTGTATGGACCATTTTGATATCCTCTTTTCTGTAACATTTCCCCCCACACAACGAATGCATGTATAAGGAAAACAGAATATTGGCACTACTCAGGAAGGGTAGAATATCAGAAGAGATAGCTTTACTGTGTCTATGGGCAAAATTTTATCCTTGAACTGGCATTTCTTGTAACTTACTAATTATCGGTTCATAATTTTGATACTTCTTCTCTCCATACTTCAAACATTTAATGACCTTCTGTGCTTTTAACAGCAACATAAAATTCATCTACTTCATAAAGTTATAGGTGTTTATAAAGAAACAAACTCAAGTTTTGATCCTTTTGACCTCTAAGGTGTCTGTAACAGTACATTACCAAGCTGCATAGCATGATGATGCTCTCAATATCCATTACATTTACTACCTTCAAAAGTTCAAATGCCAGCCGCAGCTCACAGGTTTACGCAATCTGCCTGGGTAATAGGTGAGGCATTCATGCATTACTCACAATGGAGGAAGAAATCAATGCAGTATCTTTCCTAACATGAACACGTACAATTAGATGAACTTCAGGGGACTGGTTCAAATCAAAAGACACTTCATGTTTAACATTCCTTTATGGCAATTGTGATTTTTTTTTGATGATGCTAGAATCTCCTCCAAGCAGTTCTCTCTTGCACTCTGAAAGAGTCCCCCACTTCTTCCATGCCACCATGGGCCCTGCTTCTGGAGAACAACAAATAAAGCTGCAATCAGCACACCTAAAGTCAGTGCTTCCCCTCTATTGGAGAATGCAGGCTGATGCAAAGGCTGAAAAGCTTGGGAAAGTGCAGCCCTGCTGTTCCGTGTCAACATTCCAACCCCTCTGCCTTTCCCAAGGTCTCAGGCAGAAAATCCTTTTTTGTTCTTATCAGTTCAAACAAGAACAATGAATTCCTCAAGCCCGCAAGAATGTGACAAGGTGCCAACAAAGCCAACCAGGAAGGTGATGTATGGTCTATAGGCTGTAGCTCAAATAAATCACTTCACAAACCAGTGCTGCAAAGAGTGAATTCAGGCAACTGAGGGCTTGTACTTTCAGTTCTCCACTACAGATTTTCACCTGCTGGCTGACCCAAATAAAATCAGCGTGTGTGATGCTAAAATGCTGTGTATCCTTTGCTTTTGTTACCAGTAATAAGTGTACAGTGTGCAATTACATCTATGTGACTGTGCTGCATCTGCACAGCTTCAGTGAAGGCAGAGTTGCAGTTTCCATTATAAACCCCTGTATTCAAGAGTTTACCAACTGGCTATAAAAACTGTCTCATGGAGTAGAACCTGGCAGAAGCAGATGTCAGCTTGGGATTAAATAATATTTACCATCTTTCAAAAATAATTGGTTTGGCTCTTTTAAAGCTATACTAATGTTTAAAAAAATTAGAAGGTTACTAGTACCAGATGCATGGTACATATAATAATCTTCAATTTCTACAAAGAGAACCCTGACAAGCCATTAATCTCAGGATCAGGTAGCTTGACAAGGAGGGGATAAGAAAATAAAAGAATCATGACCAAGATGTTTAACCATGCAGACAACTCAGCAGGTAGATAATTCTGATTTCATAAGAATTTTTAGTTCTTATTATTCACTTGGACAGAATATGGTCTAAATGGGAATTTATCTGACTGCCTGGATTAGCAGAAATAGTAGATCCTTGCTAAATTACATTAAGGATTGGGAAAGACACGGAGGCAAGTTTACGGCTCAGTCCCTCCAGAGTAGCCAGCCTGGGTGCTCAGTAGCTCCTCACAAGCCTATGGTCACAGCAAGGCAGCGTTATGCATGCTCAACAGTGGAATCCATCCTTGTATCAATTATTCAGGCTGAAGGTGGATGGAGTGTGGAATAGGCAGGGAAGTTAAATCCTTCCGCTGCAGCCATAGCTGGCACATTGGATTCACATACAGCTTTTCCTATGGCTGCTCTTTCATATGATAAGCTGAAGCATCAGCTGCAGCCCCCCATGGCAATCAGGTTGAATGTACTGAATCCCTACAAAAGTTAATCTGCTGAGCCCTTTTCATCCTTCTCTAGTGCCCTATGTGGTGCTGGTGTGGAAATGCTTTGTTTGTAGTACTTGCCTGCAGCTCCTTTGTGTATGCCCTATACAGAGCTCACCTGATGTGTAAGACCTCCATCCTGGACTGAATTTCAGCCAACATGCACCTTCTCAACTGTACTGGGGAAGAAGGTCTGCATACCAGATACCTTAATATTACTCCTGATCTTTTCTCTGGTTGATCTTCATCTTACTCCCACCTGCTTTCTGTACAGTGCTGGGCCCTGTAATATACAATGGGTATGCAAACTCTGACACCCTTTTCTCATCCTGATCATTTTAACAGTAGAACCACAATAGTCCACAAGCTGCCAGGAGAACATCCCTGCCTGCAGAAATCAGGGTTGAACGAACTGTCTAAATTTGCATATGAGGGGAGGCAGGGGGGGCCAGAGAAACACAGTTAAAAAAAGCAAAGACAACACTCGTCTGCCTGCCTACCTGGAGTTCATCCTCTTACTTTGACAACTGAGGCTCAATTTTCACAGTTTGTGTTAACAATCCAAAGCATACTCAAACTGCTTTACAGACCACTGTAAAAGCATGATGTCATCTCAGTAACAAGCTGTCTCAGAACAGCCCTAGCTTATCACAACCCTGCTGAGAAGGGGGAAGAGAGAGAATATTTTGGTGTGGATGATCATGTGAATGGATTACTAACATTAAACTATGACGCGTTTCCAAATTAACCATTTCCTGTGTGATGTGCTAGCTGGTAGTGATTTGGCCCAGGGGTTTTGAAAGGATAAAAGATGATTGGAGGGCTTGGGATTTCCTTTCCTCACCAGTCAGGCCCCAGAGACTCAACATCTATGTCCCCTGATTGGCCCCTTGGGTCACCTGGAGGGGGATAAAAGGGGCAGCGCAGCTGATTCAGGAGAGACCAGTGAGGGACCACAAGTTAGGGGTTTCAAAGAGCAGGGCCAGCAGGGCAGGAGCAGCTGCCCCAGAAATACCTGAAGGAGTGGGACCTGCAGGCAGCAGTTGGACCCTCAGCAGTGCGGCGTGCGGCCGGCAGGAGAGGCTCCCCGCTGGGCTTCAGGATCCCCTATGAGAGGCTGTGGCCAGCAGGAGAGGCTCCCTAGCTCCAGCAAGAAGCTGAGCAGTGACCTGAGAGGTTCCCAGCCCTGCTTCCAGCTCCTCCAATCAGAGGCCAGGCAGCTGAATGTGAGGCTGGGGCTCTGGGAAGGTCAAGACCCCTAGCAGGTTGAAGCAGTACCAGCACTGGTGGCTGTGTGGTAGAATTTCTGCCTACCACTTGGGAGATCCCGGTTGAAGTCAGCTGGGATGACTTGGGGTGAGTGATGTGACAGGGAGAAATTCTTGTTGCAGTGGAAAGGGGATCATTGTGTTTTCCTTCCCCACCCCAGTACCTATACCCTATATTTCTTGTTATTTGACATTTTGTGCCTTTTATATTTTGCCCACCAGTATTGTTTCTTCTGCTGTTTGTATTTTATATTTTGTTAACCGTGTCTTTTTGTCAACTGGATGAATATGTCTATGACTGTAAGCGTCTAACCTTTGTTGAATCCTGCCCCCTTGGGGCGTTGAATCCTGCCCCCTAGTGTATACCTGTTATGTTCCCAGTACTGTTCTCTCATTAAAAGGTATATGGTTAAGCCCCCATTGGTGGTCTGGCTCTGCTTTATAGGGGGAGGAGGGTCCCTACACCTCCCACAGCACTTGTGCACCTGCTCTGATCCCTTCAATTGGAGGGGGGGTACATCTTGAAGTACTGCCCAGGTTACACCTGTTAACACTGCCCTCCCCTTCTCCCCACCCCCTGTTTCTGAGGGCTGATCCTGGAGCAGGTGAAAGGCTGGGAGCCTGAGCTGGCAGACCATATGGCCAGCCAAGTTGGAGAAAAAAGCTTCCCAATCAACCTGTTGCTTTAAAAGGGAGTATAGGCCCCACTGGGGCAGACATTGCCAAAGGCATTCAAGAGTGTGCTTTGCCAAGGGGTGTGTTCTGGATTTGATTTTTAACTGAACGGTATGTTTTCTTCGTAGGAAAGGGGCAGGGGCAACGCATGGATTTTGGTGACAGCCACGCCCCTGTTTTGAGGGAAGAATGGGGATTGGGGAACTCCGCTGTGTGTCAGGCAGAGGAACAGAAATGGGTAGGGAAGTTAGGGAATATGAGTGTCCGGGAAATTAGATGTGGGTTGAGAAGCAAGGTTGGACTGGAGGGGCGGGGGACAGCAGGGTACACTCTCCTTAGTCAGAGGCAGAAGAGTGGAAACTTACTCTTTTTTTTTTTTCCTCTGCACAATTTTAATATTGTTCATATAATTCTTTTTTGCTTTTATTGTAAACTTCCCTGCATTTTTTTGGGAATGGCAGCATATAAATCTAATGAATGAATAAATAATTAACCTGACCAGCTGGGGATTTGCTTGAGTGTAGATTGTGGCTTTACTCTAAAAAACAAAAAAACTATTTCATCTCACAAGGCCTATGGTACACTTGCAAAAGCTAGTTATGAATACATATTTTATCCAACATACCACAGCAGCAGAACAAATCATTTATAAGCATGCATTTATGTCGTAGATTAGAATGGCTTCTTTTGAATTGTTGCAGCCTGCTGAACATGTTGCACAAGTTTTTAAAAACTTCCTGATAATCTTATGCGAAGGTTATCTGGGCACAATTTGAAAGATGTTCTGCTGATATATATCCTACCAGTTCTTCTCATTCAGAAAGTACCCGGGCCTGGAAACATTTAGGTACATAAGTAGCCTGGACTGATATTTGTCAATAAAACAACAATCCAATCAGGATCAGAGTGCTACTTCACAAAATGCTATATAAACATATGTTAAAACTCATTAGCATTTTCTAAAGCACTTAAGTGGCTTTAGCAAGGAGTCCCATGCAGTATCTGCAATATGTACTTCCTGAAGTCCAGTGTTGCAGTCAAGTGAACACACAAGAATAAAAGCTTTCTTTCATTCTGTGGAGTCAGTTTCTAGTCCACCTGGTTGCTAAGAAAAACTTAAAAATGGGACTGAAGTACTTTAAGCAAAGGCTCAAAAATCCAAGCAAGAAATGTATTTTTTTTTCCCAAACAGTTGTGATTTAAAATCAATCTTATGATATTGGGGGAGAAGGATGTGTGTGTGTTTTTTTCCAACATTTGATGTTAGGAAAACGATAAAACTATGACAGAGATTTGCATCCTGTTGGGATGGAATTGCTTTTGAAAATCACCATGAGCAACTATACCAAAGAGTCCTAAAGGAAAAGCTATAGGTAAAGGAAAGGGAAAGAGAAACATGTCTAAACATAAACTGCTTTTATAGGAGAGATCTAAGTTTGCAGTTTAGGATATAAACACAAAGTAAGATTTGACACTCACAGTCTACTCTACAGCTCACCAGACTACTGAAATATAGTGAGCTATCAAGGAAATTCAAAGAGACTTCAAGTACATAACATACGTTTTATTATGCGCTTTTAATTCACTTTTTGCCTTTAATTTGAATTAAGACCATACTAAAATGTTTATCTTTTATAACTGTAAAATTATGACATAATTTAGTATCATCGCTGATATTTTAGCTTTAACTCCCTTCTTTTAATTCTCTCCTTCTTTTGCACTGGGCACCAGTAGAATCAAGAATGGACTGTCACAGGGTCACTAGGACAGCGTGGGAATACATTTAACAAGCTCTTGGCATAAGTCAGAGGCAGAAAAGCAGTTCAGGGTCATCTTACATCCTTTTTGTAAAAAACACTAACAAATTAGCAATCTGGCACAATCATCTCTGCCCAGAAGAGGCTCCGAATGACATGGGCAGATGTTGAATGGTTCTGGCCTAAGATACATTCACCAAATTAGCAGGAGGGGCTCTGTGCATTAAGCCCGACTGCCTCAAGTAAGCTCTAGGACAGGGGTGGGCAAAATATGGCCCATGGACCACATCTGCCCACAATGCGATTTCATCTGGCTCGCAGGCGGGTGCCTACCTATTCACTGTATCTGGCCTGGCCTCAGGCTGCCCTGCTGTGAGCAAATGGGGACAAGCTCTGCTCAGTCCCACAGGGGCAGCATGTGCCGTGCTCCCACCCTTGCCTGCAGGATGGCCCTAACCCTGGCCCTGATAATAGGGAAGTTGTGGTGATGGGCAGGGGAAAGGCAGTGGTAGAGGAGGGCAGCGGGTGGGAGCAGGTGCAGGAGAAGGGTGGCAGGGACGGGCAGGGGAAGGGCAGCAGTGGCGGTGGGCAGGCGGATGGAGGGGCAGTGGGTGGGAGCAGAGCAGCAGCTGAGTGGGAGTGCAGGGCCCATGCCAGTGCTCTGGGGCCAGTGGAGCAGCAGGAGCATGGAGCCCGGGCTGGTGGGAGCCCAAGATCTGCCTGGTGCAATCACATAGGGCTCCCTGGGATCACATGCAGTTCCCGGGTTCTCTGCCTAAGCCATGCACCTCTGGGGGGAGTCCTGCACAATGGAGCCAGTGGCCCAGTCCCACGTACTGCCACATGCAGATCATGGGGAACAGCAGGGAGCTCTGTGCTATGGAGCCAGGCCGGCTCTGCCCCTCTCTCTGCCACCCCAGCTGAGCCCCATGACGTGCACTACCAGCTTCATTGCAGGGTGCTCCTCTTGGCAGCACAGGGCTCGGGCATGCCAGCTCTGCACGATGGAGCTGGTGACACAGCCATGTGTAGTCCAGTGGCTTGCTAGGATGGCATGTCACAGGGGGCTCCATCTGCCGCAGGCCGTGAGTGCCCCGAGGGTCCACCACATGATGTTGCTGCTGGCAGGCAGGGGCTGTGCGCAATGGGGGGCAGGGGTGACATCAACGTACACCCCCCAAGCGTGGCGGTGCATCCCCTACAAAAAGGCACCACTGACACTATCAGCAGTGCTTGCAGGCAGTCACCACTTGGCTGGCGGCGTCTGTGGGTGGTCGTCCCCATGCCACCAACAGTGCCAGGGGCATCTGCAGGAGCTCCCGCTTACTACCATCATGCCCCTCCAGCTGCTGGGGGCACGCGTCGTTCGTGATGGCATGTGGTGTTTATAGGGGGGATCCCATAGGCACACCCCACCATCCACATGCCCCTATACCCCCCAGCCACCCTCAACACACTCCACAATCCCCAGCACACATCCACAGTCCCCTACAAACCCCATACCCACCCACACCCCCATATATCCACATACCCATGCACATGCTCTCCTACTCCACAAATACACACACCCACAACACCCCCACAAACCCTATACCCACCCACCTGTAACTACCACCACATCCACCCACAATATAGTTTCATAGTTTCTAGGGTTGGAAGGGACCTG
>NW_017729022.1:23595693-23605028 GCF_001723915.1 Gavialis gangeticus | reverse complement strand
GCCTTGTATTCTAACCCAGAGCACTTCAGAGTGCCCCTCGTCTTTGCTAATTGACGAGGATGTGTATTCCTTATAAGAGTAAGAATTAATTTTGATCCATTATGCAATCACCTCTACGCACAGGACTCATACACAAATCAAGACAAAAATATTTTTTGAAATAAAATTAAAATATGTTATTATAAATATTTGACTTTTAGTATATAATTTTTTTTCCAGTTCCAAGTGGCAAACCTCCTTTCCAAAAGGAGTACTCACAGGCTGTGGGATGACACTCTCAGCAGCACTGTAGCAGAAAGGCATCTCGGAGTCATAATTGACTCCAAGACGAACATGAGTCATCAATCTGATGAAGTGATCAGTAAAGCTAACCGCACTTTATCATGCATTAGCAGGTACATCACGAACAGGTCAAGGGGGGCGATACTTCCCCTCCATTCAGCACTGGTGAGGCCACAGCTGGAATACTGTGTCCAGTTTTGGATGCCTCACTTCAAGAGGGATGTGGACAACCTTGAGAGGGTCCAGAGGAGGGCCACTCATATGGTTAGGGGCCTGCAGGTAAGACCCGATGAGGAGAGATTGAGGGACCTGAATCTCTTCAGCCTCCACAAGAGAAGGCTGAGAAGGGATCTTGTGGCTGCCTATAAATTCATCAGGGGGACAGGAAGGGATAAGAGATGCTCTGTTTACCAGGGCACCCCCTTGGAGCAACAAGAAATAATGGCCACAAACTGACAACAGAGCAGATTCATGTTAGGCCTCAGGAAGAACTTCTTTCTGGTAAGGGTTACCAGAATCTGGAGCGGGCTTCCAAGGGAGGTGGTACTGTCCCCTATCAGGGGTCTTTAAGAGAAGACTGGATAAGCATCTGGCTGGGGTCATCTGACCCCAGCGCTCTTTCCTGCCTGGGGCAGGGGGTTGGACCCAGTGATCTACTGAGGTCCTTTCTGGCCCTAACATCTATTCCTGGAGGCAAGGGGTGGGACTTCTGGTGGCAAAGGTCAGGGGAGGGTGTTCCAGTCCCAAGATGGCAGTCAGGGGGTGAGGCACCTGTCAAAGGGCAGGGCTACCCTTGCAGCCCTCGACAGCTCGCCAAATCTCGTGAAGCAGCCCTCCAGCTGAAATAATTGCCTACCCCTGTTCTAGGACCTTCATCTCATGGGTATTACCTTAATAGGTATTTTCCAGCATAACGGATGACACAACAACTTTAATTACTAGCTTCATAGAAAATGGATTCTGAAAAAGGGAACTGATGCAGCTTTGCTGACTTCTATGAAGCAATGCCAACTTACAGTCACAGACTTTGGCACATGCTGTGGTGGTTTCTTCACACTGTTCTGCCAGTGCATCTCAGTCTCACTCTGGTTTTCTAGTGCTGAATACGTCACAAATGAAATCTGACAACTATGCTAGTTCTGCAATATTCACAGAAAAGGAAATTTACTTTCACATGCAGCCTAGATGAACACTTTAATCTTTGGCAAAGGGTAACCCTCCTCAGAGGATTAAATAGGTCAGTCTTAAACACTGCCAGCTTATATCATAGACTTCAAAAGGAACCAATACTACTTAGCACTTTGAAAGACAGACTCAGTACTTTTGTAGAATAATGTCCTTATGGCAGAGGTTGGCAACCTGCAGCCCATGGCCTAGATCTAGACATTGGTAGCAGTACAGCTGCTGGGTTGGTAGCATGGTACCGGCTTGAGAGTATGGTGGTCTGCCTTTAGAGCAGGGGCGTCCAACCTTTTTGAATGTGGGGCTGGATCACAAACTTTTTATCACCCAGTGGGCCGGCAATCCATATTTAAAGACCTCACAGGAAGTGGTATCACATCAGGAAGTGATGTCATGTGAACTTTGACACCAATGAAGTTGCAGGAAGTGACAATGAAATGGGTTTGGAAATGTGGTTTAAAATCCAATGTAAAAACAATATAAAAGCAAGAATGAAATAATACCAAACACTTGACTGTGAGCTCTGTTCACTGCCACACACTTCAGCATGCATCCATGTGTGTATGTGCATGTGTGTGTGCATGTGTGCCCTCCCTTGTATCTCTCCATCCTGGATGTCCCTGGTCTGAGGGACAAATGCAGCCTCTGGGCCGGGCTCCTCCTGCCTCCCGCCCAGCCCGGCTCTGGCAACTGTGTGCCCCGCAGCCCCAGCCTGGCCCCGAGCCACCCCCAGCTCTGTGCGGGAACTTACTCCATGCCTCCGTCCACCCTGGCCCAGCCCAGCCTGGGCCTGAGGTGCCCCCAGCTCCACGCAGGAACTTACCCCGTGCCTCCGCCCTGGCCCAGCCTGGCCCTGAGGTGCCCCCAGATCCGCGCGGGAACTTACCTCATGCCTCTGTCCACCACGCATGTGGGCAGGGTGCGGGCCATGCTGCAGCTCCCCCAGCCACACACCGGGGGCAAGGGGTGGAGCCAGAGAACAAGCTGCACTCGCTGTCCCCAGCTTGTCTAATCAGGTGTGGCTGGGGCAGCCCCACACCGTGTAGCCCTCGGGGCAGCGGCGGCAGGACCAGGCTCACTGATGAGCCCGGCCCCACAGGGATAAGCAGCTCCCTGCCGGCTGGGGCCCGTGGGCCGGCCCTGCCTGTCTCACCTTGCCGTTGCCCTGCCACCGTGGCTCCGCGCTCCATGGTGGCAGCGGTGCCTTGGGCCAGATAAAATGGCTTGGCGGGCCACATGGCAACCCACATGTTGGACAAGCCTGCTTTAGAGTAAGCTGCAGTAATGTGCCCTCACTGTTCCTAACAGATTGTTGATCCCTGCCTTATGGGATTTGAATAGCCCAGCAAAACTACAAAAGGGCATCCTTGATGAAAGGAAACAGTGATCATTGGTGATCCAATACGCAATACTAATATAACAACATACTTTATATAACATGGTCTATTCAATATTGCAAATTGTATTCATATCACACTTGTCTATGCTGTCCTTGGTACTTTACCACTCATCATTTTTGCGTCTCTTTTCAAATCTTAACATATACCTTTTCTGTAAGATCCACACAATTACTATTTCCCCTCTCCTTGGATTTTTAGCTAGTGGGACAGTTTCTCTAGAATGGCAAATGAGTATTCAGTGCAATGTGAAGGGCATCTCCAGAGTCCTTTGCAATCTCCGGACACTGAGGCTAACCAAGCACTTACTTAGTTCCTGGTGCAAACTGAAGCTGTTGTTGCTCTATATTTGCTCCTGACTGAAAAATCCTGGGTGGGAGGTGGGAGGGTCAAGAGGAAAGGAGTACAGGAAAGCCTAGCTATTCGTAGATTTGCGGTTTTGAATATCTGCAGTGCGCTGCACCAACCCACACCCTCTCCCCATGCAGTGTGATGACACTTTGTTACTGTGCTCTGCAAGTAAGGGGTGGTTCCAGAAATTTAAAAAGAGGCACAGCCTACATAATGTGGAGGTGATGGGGGAATTGCCATCAGGAGACCATGAAGCAGCACAGAAATATCCCCCATAGCTTCTTAAAATCATTGAGGAAAAGGATTACAAGACCGAACAAGTTTTCATTGCAGTACAGTAGTTGTGGATTTCCCCATTCACAGGGATCTCTAGAATGTATCCCCCATGAATGGCGAGGGTCTTCTGTATTTCATAGCAGGCAAGGATGAGACAGATATGGAGTGCACATCTCCTCCATCTGTCAGAAACAGGGAGAGGGTGCAGGACCTGCTTTGAGGCTCTAGATTCTCTCCTTGGGCAAGTAGAATCTTTCATTCTGCAGTTCTAAGCCTCCTTTGTATTGGCAGCATAGCAGAAATTAGCTAGAGCACTCTGGAGAACTGCAACTAAGGTTCTTCCTTAGTCACCATGCAGGACCGAATCTCCTGTCCCTGCTACTTGACACATACATCTATATGAGCACACAAACAGCAAATTACCGAGTTGCCTCTCCATCTACCCAACGTACAAATCTAGGGGGACAGCAGAAGTCTGCACAACTGAGAAGCCCTGACTGATAGCCACTGGCTTATGTAAAAACCTCTACCTAGGAATTAAATCTAAATCAATCTATGGAAGTATTGTGGAGGTACAAACAAGGGAGACAAGGATTTTAAGGATTTTGTGGAACTTGTGAAATCTGGTATTGCCTACAAAAGTTAGCAGTCTGCAAAATACATGAAAAAAGATAAGTAGAAAACTTACTGAAAGTAAAATGCTGGCTCCCCAGAGGCTGCACAGCCTGCTGTGGGGGGGAGGAGTGAAGAGGGGCTGCCTGCACAAAGGTCAGGCCATGATGGCTATTGCCTGACCCCTCACTCCTGAATGGCTGAGAGGGTTGCACTGTCATGTGGCCAACCCCTTTTCACCAATAGGCAGCGAGGGGTGGGGTCATATAATGAACAACACTTGCAATCAATCAGTGATGAGGGGCAAGGCCATATGACGGGCAGCCCTCGCAGCCAATCAGCAGTGGAAGGTGGGGCCATCGGAGCCCATTGGCCATCCAGAGGCATGGGACTGCCTTGCCACAATCAGCCTGTGAATATGGAGGCTGGGTCCACAATCTTCTCGTGAAATTGACTGGCCACCTCCTCGAGTTAAGTAGACCCCTACTTATAGCATGTCTCTTTCTCCCGCTTTCTGTTTTGACTGTAATCCCCTTTGGAAAGTGATGGTGTCTGTATAGTACAGAGCACAGTCTGGACACTACTGTAATATAAACTGTAAATAATAATAGCCAGGAAATTTTGCATATGAATCATCCCCTTCCCTCCCCACCTTGCACAAAAGGCCTTGGCTGCCACCTTTCCTCTGGATGCTGCACAGGGATTTACTCAAGTTCATGCTGTAGAAGAGGACAGAGATTGAATAAACTGGACATTTGGCCCACCCTCCAGAGCTGCAGGGGGTTCTCAGAAAAGATATTCCAGCCAAGGGTTGATTTGGCTGAGTTATGAGTGTTTTTAAGTCCATGTGCTGAACATGCAAGGTATAGCAAGGGCTTTTTTTTCCCCCTAACTAAGCTTCTTAAGTTCACACTAAGGAATGATGCACTGCATATTCACACACTGCTAGATTAGTTTTGCAGTGACCTGCCTAGTGCCCTGTTCCACATTGGTCCTGACAACATTCCAAATATTCTGGGAAACCCAGGGCCTGGCAAGAGCTGTCCCTGTCTCCGTGCTACTAAACTTTGCCAAAGAGAATGCATTCTGAGCCGGGAGGTAGGAACCCCTTATGTCTCTCACATATTTCTGAAACTGGAGAAGAGTGGAATTTCAGTTCTCTCTCTTAAAGTACTGGCTTAGAGAAAAGAGCTGCTCTGTTGTCAAAAGCTTTAGCAATGCCTCAGTATTACACCCTGGATATTCAAATATTCACCAGAGTTTTTTAGTGCATTCACCTGAATAACTCTTGTTCTTTGTGGAGTAAAACAAGGAGCACTAGGATTAAACCACCTGTAAACTACATGAGCATGGGAGATACATTATTTAGCAATGTTTTCCTAATAATATTTTAAAGTAATTTGTCATTGTTACTCCTTCTTTGTTGGGAAACTCTGTGAGGTAGCAAATTAAACTTGTCTTAAAGCCGCCCCCAGAACACAGAAGTGCTGGTTAAAGAGATAGTGGAAAAGTGCCCTGTAGATGTAAAAATGAGGGGTGTCCAAAGTACAGCTTAGGGGTGGGGTTTGTCCCACAGAGCCACATTATTTGGTCCAGCACCTGCCCTGGGTGGTCTGGGATATAAGCTTCACGTGGCCCTTGCTCCAGCCAGTCTGGGTGCAGCACGGGTCCTGGAGTGGGTGATACATGTAGCACAATCCCAGACCAGCCACAGCACGTGCTGCATTGGCATGTGGGGGAAGGGTAGGAGTAGGAAGTGAGGTGTCCATAGGCCTAATCTAGGCCGTGGGACAGCACTGAATTGTTCATTTGGCCTAAAACCAGTCCTGCCTGGCCAGATGAGTTTGGTGTCCCTATAATAAATGAAGAGGGAGAAAGTGTGATCTTGTGGATAAGATACAGGTTCACCCTGGTGTAACTCACACATAGACTTGGTTTTTACCAGAGATGCGTTTGGTTTGGTCCACTGTTTTTGAAAGTCTTGGAGAGTGAAGAAGGAGAATTACTTCCTAGGTAGGCCTGTGTTCACAATCTTTCAGTTCACAACAAATTACTGAGGTGTATTTGAGTGAATCAGAATGTAAAACTTCAAAAGATCCTAATAGTAACTGCCTACTTCCAGGTATATGTTGCTTCCTGACAGTGAAGCTATGCATTCTCCAGGTTTGAACAGTTGGCAAAGTTTAAGTGTTAAACAAGGATTGCTCCATCCAGCTCTACAACATTTAGAATTTATTTACAACATGCTCGGAATTAACAAGAGATCAACAGATAGCTAACAAGCACATGCAGTTTCACTGTATGACTTGGAGCCTGGGCTATTTTTAAACCTTTGACTTGTGGCATCTTAGAAGAGATGTAGTTACAGCTGAAGATGCATTTCCATTTCCATTCCAAGGTCAAAATTATTCCCTTAGATACACATGCTATTCTCTCCTCATGGAACTGAAGCTTCCTCCACAAACAGAACAACCCCTTGTTGGCAGAATATCAATCCTAAACCCTGTCTGGCCTCAAATATCTCATTCTTCACATAAGATTTGATGAGTAATTCAAGGATGCCTTACTGCACTAAAATAAGGAAGAACATGACTACCACAATAGGAATCTTTGCCCCAACACCATTTTGCCATATGGATTTCAAAAGCAAATGATAGATTTGGTTTTGTGTCATAATTATGGATTAGATGTTTTAGGGCAGGGGTGGGCAATATACAGTTTGCAGGCTGGATCTGGGCCACCAAGGGATTTTGCTTGGCCCACAGCGAGTCCTTCTGCCCTGCCCAACCCAGGCATGGGGGGTAGCCTAGTCTGTGGCACATGCGGCCAGTTCTGTGGCCCACCAGGCACACAGCGGGGCTGGGGCAGTGTGACAGCTTCCTGGCAGCCCTGACAGTGGAGGCTCCTTTTGGCTGCCACTGCCAGTGTTGCCCCAATGCCAGACCTAGCCCCGCTGCCTGGGCACACCAGCCAATCAGCCCTGCACCCACCACTGGGGACAGGACCTGTGCAGGCAGAGTGCAATGCCAGATGAATGGGATGGGGCTGCAGGTGCATGGGAAGTGGTGTCTGGGAGCAGGACAGGCAGGCAGGTTTGCGATCATTAGGCAGTCACAGGGTGGTGATAGCACGGGGCCAGATACCAGGGCAGAGCCGTAATCCACTGCCTACACATCCCTACAATGGACAGTGATTCCGTGGCCAGGGGCGTATGGGGAGCAGATGACAGCTCTGCCCTGGCCCCTCACTGTCACTACTCCAAGATGCCGGCCCTGGCCCCTGCCCTCCTGTCTCACTCCTGCATCAGCTCCTCACCCACCCAAAACCCCATCTTGATTGCATGGCTGCACGCCCTACCTGCACAGATCCTGAACAGTTTCCATGGAGACCCCGGGATTGCTGGGCAGTGACAATGCAGCGCTGGGGCCTGGGGCAGCGCCACGATCCACTCCCTGCACACCTGTGCCTGCGAAACCAGCATCTGTCACAGGGGGGCACAGGGAATGGACTGCGGCTCTGCCTCGGGCCCCATCCCAACTACGCGGCATGGAGCAGAGGCACTTAGGGAGTTTTAGTGAGCTGTTGTCAGGGAGGGAAGGGTGCTGACTTGGCCTGTGACAGGCCCAAAATGCCCTCAGGCCCAAATAATTGCCCATCCCCCTCTTAGGTATTGATAATGAGATAAAGAATCTTTCACTTTCACATTACTAGTTCAAATACAGACTAGGTAGCTAATGACCAAATGTAGTTACAATCTGACAGCTGGTCAATGGCTTGAATGAAATAAGCCGGTGGTCTCAGGTTAGTTCCTAATAAAGAGAATCCCTTGTTTCAAGTAGCACCCTTCCAGGGGATTTACAGTCAAGAGTATAAGAGCCCAGAGCTTGAACTACCCTCTCATATGTAGAGCGACCCCTCAGTGGTTTGGGGTACATTAGTAGAACACTGTGGGACAATCCCTCCTTTTCTTGCTATGTTGTATATTTTTCTCTGCATGCAGGATATTGTTTTTCAAGGCCATCCCAAACTGTCCACAGCACTCAAATCCCAGAGAGACAGGTCTGTTTTACAGATTCTTGCTGCTAGCCATACTTTTCATCACTGCTCTAGGTCACTGCTTTTTCAGATGAATAAAATATTTGAGTCATCCTTGACCTATCAAAGCCTAACAAGATCTATGGCAGAGAACCATTTTGTGATGAACTAATTTAAAAAGCCCTGGGGTCGAAAGGTGGGTATTATTTCAAGGGCTTGACCTCACTGATTTTGTGGTGGGAATTTTGCTCCCAGAAATAACTGCTACTGCAATTTTGCAGGCCCATTTTCTAGTTCTTAGATGTCTAATTGCCTAATTTGTAGGCGCAACTAGGTAGTTAGAGATCTAAGTGCTAAAACTGACAATGACAATTATTTCCTGAAGCAAAACTGCAGGCACAAAAATGAAAGCAACTTTAAACAAAACAAAAACAAAAATGTGTTTTTAATTGTAGATAAAAGTAATTCCTTCCCATCACCAGCAGCACTGAAATACAGTGCCCTGAAGGAAGTGGCAAAGGCCAGGTTCATAATTGTTATACATTGGCTGCATGTTAGTGAAGCTGTAAATGTTACAGTCTGACAGGCACTCCATTACAGTGGGATCCTTCAGTAGTTCTCTTAATTAGTATAAGTAGGTTATCAAACCTGGCCAACTGTTGGGCAACTGCACCAACGTTTTGTTTGCTTAGTCACATTTCACAGCTTGGTGACTTTGTGCATGCAAGTGCATGTCCACGTGTGTATAAGCATAGAGAAATCTTTCCATATTCTGCTTATGTCCCCAAAGCCCCTGGCACATGTTCATTTAATGGTGGGATGGGATCTGATCCTTCATCCCAACAATTGTTCCTCCTGCCTTGCCACAAATGCCTTGCAGGAGCTGCCAACTGTTGGAATAAGGGACCAGAACCTATCGTACCATTACTATTTGCCAGCGTAGGGGAAGCCCGGGATTCAGTTCAGTCTGGGGCCATTGCTGGCAATCATCTGGTTGTCAGGGTTGAACTTTTTGGCTGAGACCCCAGACAGCACCGTGGCTGGTTTGAGCTTCCAGAGCAGTTTTTAAAACTTCCCCAGGCACTTGGACCCAGGCAACGTGCAGGTTTCAAGACCAGGGCTGTCCAGGCCGAGCCAACAATCAGCAGATTGGTAAAACCTCATGCCTGGCAGCCCAGGCACAGGGGAATCAAAGACTGC
>NW_017729022.1:23588038-23590693 GCF_001723915.1 Gavialis gangeticus | reverse complement strand
GGCTGGGTTGAGCTTCCAGAGCAGTTTTTAAAACTTCCCCAGGCACTTGGACCCAGGCAACGTGCAGGTTTCAAGACCAGGGCTGTCCAGGCCGAGCCAACAATCAGCAGATTGGTAAAACCTCATGCCTGGCAGCCCAGGCACAGGGGAATCAAAGACTGCTGACACAGGTTGGGAGGGGGAACAGTGATGAGCCTCCCTTGCATGGTCTTTAAAGCTCCCTGGGCACTGGGAGCCATAGACCAAGGAGCCTCTGTCTACTGTCTATGTCCAAGTGCCCAGGGAATTTTAACAAGCATGGCTGCAGCCGGTGTAACAGGATCAGCTGGTCCTGCCACACCAGCTGTCTGTTCCCTGTATCACAAAGTGGTCACGAATGTGCCACAAAAATGTCACACATTAAATATGGACTATGTTTATGGCCTGTTTGCTCTGAGGTCTACTCCTAAATCTCTGGTAGTTTCAATGGAGCTTTACAGATATATGTACCTTAAAGCAGATTTGTCCTCTTTTTTCTCAGGTACGTCATTTTCTATGGATTAAATTAACAAAATGCAAATAATTTGCATGGAAAATATCAAGAGCATGAATCATCCTTCCACACAATACCTAAACTATATTTTCTTTGTATCTCCGTTCTGACAATAGATAGCATATTGACATAAGTTCCCACTGAGCTTGGAATGCTGTGTGAGAATCCAGGTGGTAGCATTTTTACAGAGCTCCGGTACTTTTCATTGCTTCTGCCCTTAGGGTTGTGAGTACAGCTTTTGGGAGATCCCCAGGTTGTATGATCCTCAGTGGAACTGAGACAATTTATAGCGATCTTATTCAACCCCTACCTCCAGTTCCACTCATGAAGAGCTTGTAGTCAGCCTTGCAGAGTTTAACTGGGAAGCTCCCATTATCTAAGTTTCCCTATTTTTAAAGGTTTCAGATGTGTCTATACAACCTGGCTTTCTAGTGCATAAACTGCATTTTTGGATTATTTTTCCTCCTAAAGTACTGAAAAATAAATGCACTGTTGAAAAACCAGCAGTCTCAAATAGAGAGGCAAAACTTTTCCTAACTACCTTTTTTAGTGGAATGCTCCATCTGTGAAATGCTGGAACTAGTAAACTGAAAAACTGACTTAATGTAAAGCACTTGATTGTCATTAGATGTGAAAATGAAAGGTATCTCTACTAAGCTTCCTGTCTTGGAATGATAAATGGAACATATGGCACAAGTGGGTGGAGAGCCTGCATGTGAAAATATAGATACAGTTCTTTTTCCAGAAAGTCTATGAAGAAAAACTGAGTGATTGAATAAAGTTGGAAACTCCTGGAACATCAGATATGGTCAAATAATGTCAGTGTTCTAGGAAACTTTATTACATTCATGTGCGATTTGGTACCCGCCTAAGATAGAATTCATTATGAACAACTGACGCATCTCTATTAAAAGGGCACTGAAACTAAGACAAGCTGGAAACTAATATCAGGAATTGTAGCAATAGTCAGCTTTCTAGCTGACATTATAAAGAGATAGAAGTATGTTACCACATTGAGTAACCAACACTGGTGTGCTGTCTAAATATTCCTAGAGTGATACTACAGTGTGGAGTTTCCTGGGTGACAATAATTTAAACAGCTCTGTGTTATTGTCTATTCCTGCTTAGCAAGAGACAAGTAATAGCTGAAATATTCTGTTTGGTTCATGGCATATGAGAAGTTTTCTTCTTGCTACATCAGAATTGGGGTTAGTGTATGCTGTAGGCTAATTACATTAGTTTCCTTAACTTCAGAAACACTCACTGTAGTGTGATGTCTGAAACTCAAACTGCGGGTGGGTTCAGGCTTCTGCACTGGTCGCAGTCCTGGGAGACAGACAGAGAGAACGAAACAGAGAGGCATGGCCCTTGACAGGTCACCAAAATCCATGAAGTGGCACACCAAACCAAATTACCTGCTCCTGCTCTAACACCTGTTTTCTCTCTTCTTCCTTTTCCCACCAATTTTACTCCAGCTCAATTCCATGCTTCTGCTTTCTGATTTACTCCCATATTTTTTTCTCTCTCTTTCACCCCTGAGTCACAGGGCTCAAATATTTACCAGACCCCTCAACTGCCAGAGAACTAAGGCATACACAAAAGATCAACATACACCCCCAGAATGACCAGGAATCACACTCAGATAGGAAGTCAAATCTCCTCCAGCTGCTGGAAAGGAGGGAGAACATTGCTGGGATTTCTCCCAGAGGTGTGTCCCAGGTTCTTGCCTGGTGCACAGGCAATTGGTTGGGGGGGGGAGGTATGTGCCCTCCCCCACAGGACAGTCCCCACCACCAATGACACCGGCAGCTTCTGCGGGTGTTCACCAGCCCTGTCCCTGCCACCGATGCTGCTGGCAGCTTCTGCAGGTGCTTGCCAGCCCCATCCCTGCCACCACTGGCTTCTGCAGGTACCCCCCCAGGCTCAAGAGGCACCAGTCACACATGGCCTGGTGTCTTCATTTCCATATCAGCCTCTGGGTACTAGGGTGTAATCTGAATCCCTTCATACCTCAATATCTGAAAGCCTCCAGGAGTAAGGAAAGAGAAAAAGAGTATTCAATTTGTGTTGTTCTCTGTATTTGCTGCTCCAATATCTTCTTTCTGCCACCACAATGAGATGGT
>NW_017729022.1:23573999-23583038 GCF_001723915.1 Gavialis gangeticus | reverse complement strand
ATCTGAATCCCTTCCTACCTCAATATCTGAAAGCCTCCAGGAGTAAGGAAAGAGAAAAAGAGTATTCAATTTGTGTTGTTCTCTGTATTTGCTGCTCCAATATCTTCTTTCTGCCACCACAATGAGATGGTCTCAGATACACTCGCTCCTCCAACCTCTATTTTTGAGCCACCTTCCCTTCATAAAGAAGTAAATACCTGCGTCTGCTGCCCTTTAAATCAGCAGCAAAATACAACAGACCTAAGTGTTGGGAGTTTCACCATCAACAGGGCTCTAAATAGCCACTAAATGAGCAGACAACACTGTATGAATACATTTTGTTTATATTTTGTAGATTATTTTTGAACCATAAAGGCTAGTAACATACTTTTAAAAATTTGTACTTACATTCTATAAAAGCTGATGGCACCCACTGAGAAAAGTTTACTTTTCCTCAGAGACACGTTAGGGAGTAGTTTCTCCAAAACCTAGCAGACACACTTAAATGTCAAGGTATCATGAAGTTGATGATATCATATAATGATGAATGCTGCACTGTTTTTGACATTTCCTGTTCACTAGAGAATTTCAAGTAAAGACATTACAATTTAGGTACTTTATACAGCTGATGGAATGTTTGCTTTCTGTTATTTCCCCCAAGTAGCTCCTATTTGAGTGGAAGTACTTGTGACAATAGAAAACTTAAGGAAATCCATTTTTCCCCAGCTTCCATGCTGGAGACTGGGGTCTAGAGCAGTGGAATTTTCCCAGGGGTGCAACAAAAAAGCCAGGTGTTGGTACAGCCCATTAAAATACAAAGGACAAGAGGTCAAGGATAGGACTTCTGTGAACATGACCCTTAGGAAGCAGGGTAAGCATACTTTAATGAAACAGGCGTCCTGTTTAACCCATGGAACTCACTGAGGATGATGGACAATAGCTGCAGAAAAACTAACTATTAACCAAAAGAGGCCCAGGGCTGCCTGCTCCCCCATCTTGAGGCACACTGCACCCCAGCCAGCCATTTCCAATGCAGTGTGCCTCACCACGAGGGCTCAGCAGCACGTTTCGCAGCTGGGTAGAGCATAGAGTGCCTCAGCGCAGGGGCTGCCTGACAGCTAGCTGTGCATGGAGGCACCCTGTGCCCTAGCCAGCCACTCCCACAGCACATGGAGGTCAGTCAGAGCAGCATGACAGGTACCAGGAGGAGCTGGGCATGGGCAGTTTGCTCACAGTGGGACAATGTGTCCCACAACGAAGCATGTGCAGGGCATGCACTACAGCACAAAGTAGTGGCACAAATTTGTTCTGCTACTATTTGTGCCACTGCAAGCATGTGCCCCTGCTCAAAGTGGTAAGTAAACTGAGGCAGGTAAATGTGCGTGAGCATTTTCTGTTTTCTCCAGTTTTGTATAATTCTGTGCAAGTTAAAGTAAAGATTAATTGCAGCCCCCTTATAAAGTCTGTGCATCTGTTTACTTTCAAATATTATATATCCTAGAAGAGTGAACTAGAGTGCCCATGTTATTGGAGCTCTGGGAAAGCATGTGCTTAAGCCAGTGTGGACACTGAAGCAGCTTAAATGAGACCACATAGTCTCATTTCTGTGAAGGGATAACAGGCAAAAAGCCAGGGAACAGGAAGAGTGTTAGAGAAACTGAGAGAAAAGACAGTGTTGAAACCTACCCAAACCCAAGGGGCTTGAGAGACTAGCATTTTGAAACCCAAACACAGCAGTAAGGTGCATGCATAGCAGGGAGTGTCCTAAATGGCCTGTGACAGGGAGGAGGAGGAAACAAAATAGTTAAACATATTTCAATACTTATTGCTAAGCAGAGCCCAACTAGCAGGGTATCAGCAAATATAGCTAGACTTAACTCAAATTTCATTTTAATTTAAGAATTCTTCTTTAAGTAACTCAAGCAATGGGGTTTCCATTACATCCCTAAGGAGTCTGTTCCACAGCCTAATGTATTTCATCTCACTCTCTGGAAATATTTGTGATATTCAGCGTAAATTTTCCTATGTGCAGTTTTTCCTTATTATGCCTATTTTATCTCTTTTTTGTTCAATCCTTCTTCAATTTTATATAATATATCCCTAAAGTTCTAAACCTCTGCTAATGCCTTTCATAACAAAGTTATATGCATTTAGGGTAACATTCAACACATTGATTCTCACAGCTACTTGTGGAAAAGTCCCATAATTTAACAGAAAAAAAAAACCTACTACAGTTTTTTTTTGTTTTAACTGAAAAGATCCCAGAGTATTTCATTCAGAATTACATCTTAGCTATAGAATTATGTAGGACACTTAAAATACTATAGAAAGAATAAGTCATTATACTGACTTTTGCAGACTGAAAAGAAATTACTACAGAACCAAATTAAACTTTATAACCCCACTAATTAAGCCCTATTAAACTATAAAGGGTTTTTCCCTAAGAGCTGATACAGTACTTAACTAAAACATTCTACTTGACATGGCTCAAAGTTCCCAGCAGGGGAGGTGAACATAAAAATCACAAAAAAGAAACAGTATTCTACTTGGAGGTCAGACTTTTGTACACTGTTATCTTATTTTTTCACTGCTACCAGTGTATCTGATATTACTGCTATGCTGTGTGGGTTTTTTTTATAAATAAAACAAAGGAAATGATCATATCCTGAAACTTTGTAATACTACATAAAGGACGTGATTTTAGTCCTACAACACTCAGGTAATTCAGCATTATGATTCCCAGCTGACCTTAAAATGCAATACACAAACACATAAGAGGAATATTTTAAAGTCTGAATAGTTAAAAATACTTTAAAATTTAAATACAGGGTGTTCACAAGGGATCCAGGTTTTCTGTTTCCCATGGAAAAA
Source organism: Gavialis gangeticus (assembly GCF_001723915.1). Classification (NCBI taxonomy): domain Eukaryota; kingdom Metazoa; phylum Chordata; order Crocodylia; family Gavialidae; genus Gavialis; species Gavialis gangeticus. Next base: position 23,580,188 of record NW_017729022.1, on the reverse strand, counting down.
TGGGAAAATACACGGATGTTCCCTTTTAACCAAGAAAAACATGAGTTTTTCATTTTAATGGAGAAACATGAGGATTTTTCACAGAAACAATGGCCTGGAAGGCCGCATCTGGCCTGCAGACCGCATTTTGCCCATCCCTGCCCCAGGGCCTTTGCAACCCAGTAGGCAGGACCCAGCATGGCAGGGCACAGCAGGGCAGGGAAACTCCTTGCCGCCGCAAGCCCCATACTGCCCTGGTGAAGCACCCCCTGCCTGCCAAACAGCAGCAGGGGCAGCAGCACAGAGTTCTGCCCCTCACTGCTGCCAGGTGGGCAGCGGGTGCTTTACCATGGTGGCATGAGGCTCGCAGCGGCAAGGAGCTTTCGCACCCTGCTCTACCCCACTCTACCTTGCCGTGCCGGGTCCTGCTTGTGGGTTGCAGAGGCCCTGGGGGGAGGGCAGCAGGGTGGGGAGCCTGAGCCTGCACCTGCCCTGCCCAAGAGGTATGATCTGGCCATGCTACCCATGGGGAAGGGGCAGCTGCGCTCCACACTATGCTCCCCAAAAGTGGCCAACGCCACCTCCCACAGGTGGCAGCCAGGACTCGAGCGCTGCTGCGGGGGACGGGGCTGTGGACCCAGGTCTCTAGCCCCATAGCCCTGGCAGTTAGGAACCCAGTGTGCGGGGTTGTGGCAAGGGAGTGAGGGGCCTGGGCCTGTGTCCTGGTGAGCTAAGGGGGCAGGCGAAGCTCTGATTTTCTATGATTAAAAAACCCTAAATTAAACACCAAAATGTATAGGTACTTAGAATTTATGTTATTATAGTGATTGAGGCATTGGTAGGCTTCCAAACTGCTTTAAAATTTTAAATACATAAATAAAACATTGTGCTCAATTGACACCTATATATATAGTGTTGTTTCATTTTAATTGTGTATTTTGGGTTTTTAATCAGAGAATTTGTGATTTTTAAACAGAGAACACCTTCACTTTACTTTAAATACAATAGAAACATGCATGCATCTCTTTTGCAACCTGGCTTAAAAGGCAGAGATAAGCATAATAAAATCAAAATCTTGGATGTTAGCTCAATAAATGGTTGAGCAAATGCTTAGCAAAGTAAATTCCATTCCAGCACTAATGAAAAATCATGTACAGAGATGGGAAAACTAAAGTTTTACTTTAGGACTTTACTACTAGCTGGGACTCTCAAATGCCCAACACAAAAGTCAGTGTTAAACTTCAATTACATCATAAAGCTTAAAATATGTGACCTATCTGCATAATCTCAGTCTATACTTTAAAGATTAAACAGATCTATTTCTTAAACTCATTTGTAAAAATCCACCCAACGCCCCTTTAAGTCAATAAAAGTCCATCCTTTGATTTTAAGCTGGATCATTCCTTAGGCAGCTTTGTTCAGCAAATTATTTAGTCTGATGATAAATTCTTGTTGATTTAAAGTACTCATTTTAAAGTAGTGTTACTCATTTTAAAGTACTTCCTTGATGCTACCAGAAACTGATTCTGTAAAGCATGCTGTCTTGCAAGTGCTGTCAGGTGATATACGCTGAACCACTCAAACTAAAAATACATGAGGGCCTCTCTATACCACTGCAGTGACCAGCCCCAGAAAATACTTGACTGAACAAGTCCCTCTCACACCCTGCCATTGTCAGGACATGCTACTGTCATGATACAGACAAGTCTACTACTTCCAGATGATTATGAGTCAGCCAGTAATACTAACCTTCTCAGAAAAACTCTTATAAGTGTTACATTTTAGGAAACCATGCTACATTTTGCAAACCTGGGTGTTTTGAAGTTCAGCTTCCATTCATAAATGGCCCAAATGTTGGAAAGTAGAAAATTATACAGTTAGGATAATTAAAACAGCACTATTTGCTCATGACCAGTCTTGCATTATCTCTTAATCAGCATTTTACACAGTGCTGTCTTAATACTATTATTTTCATTAGTGAAATGTGAAAAAGCAATTTTTTCCTATTCCTAAGAACTTTAAGAAATCCAGTGACTATGTAAGGAAACATCTTACTGAAAGAGCTGCAGGTTTTGAACAGTTTTTCTGTAGTACATGCTGTAGTGCATATGGACCTAGTTCCATGCATGTGTCCCTTTGCCAACGCAGTAAGCATTTTTCTTTACCATGTATGTTCCATAATTCACAGAGTGGGTCTAAAAGTTTTCTATTTATAGATTAAGTCTCTCTGTGACTAATGACCTACACAACTGGAGACAAATACAATATAGCTTTTGGGACGCTGAGACTATGTGATTTCAAAGAAAGGAGTCAGTGTAAGTTAATGATATAAACTGCTGCGCAGTTTGAGATAAATTATATAGCGATGCATTTTTAAGAGTGGAGCTAATATGAACATGGAGTATTACAATGTAAAAAGAAACTTTTCCATTTTTTTTAATCAAAATTTTGTTTTTATTGACATATACCAAACAATTGTAGCTGAGAGAGAGATGTTTCGCTAACGAGTCCTCTAGTGTTATTAGTTGTTGCTAAAATGTAACTGTAGTCTTTGAAGAAGTTGTCCCTAAAGTTCTGGTTGTTCGGAGGGCAGAGAAAAGTTGTTTGGATGACTTTAACTGAACTTTTAACATACTTGCCAAGTGTTTGGCTTTCTTTTTGTATATTTGCATTCTGATTTTGTCTTTTTTTCTTAAGTGAAACTCTAATTTTGTACTCCTGGTTTTGCCATATTGTTTTATTGAATTTTTAATTGCAATAGGATTTTATAGCATTTCCTGGCTACTACTTAAGGGAAGAAATGGTCAACCACACAGTTCAGATCTTCTGCCGGGGAATATTTAAGAATTGTTTATTTCCGGGGTCTCTAAGGACCTGACAAACCATGTATGGATGGACCTGTTCTTCCTCACACAACATCCCACCTCCCCAGGGACTTTCTCCTCTTTCTCCTTTCTGGACACTGTCACCTACTATCTCCCATTCTGCTGGAACCAGACCTACCTAGCAGCCCTGTGCATTGTTCCCTAAATGCTATTCCTCTATAACAATCACAACCATATGTATCTGCTTCAGCCTAGGAAGACATTAATCAGGCCATATACACATTACAAAATGACCTTAGAACCACAAGCATTGTCAGGCGCATTATAAGGATATTAAAATGCACCCATCAACTGTGCAGGCTTTATGATGTATGTGAAAAGTATAAGCAGTATCAAAATAGTTCAACAACCACTTTCAAAACTAGTCATTGGCATCAATTCTCATCACAATTAACAGAATAAAAAATCTGCTTTGGAGACAGGAATGAAAATGTCTCACATTGTTACTCACATAATCATTTCGGGTACAGCAACTGTGAAACTGACAGGGAACTAGCCTCCCACCTCATACCTAAAAATGGTAGTTTCTGCACAAAGGTGATGAACTTTTAAATATGCTTCAAACAGGATTTCAGTGAACCTCAAATGCAGTATGTGCATTGGAAAAGTACCTAGTATCCCCCCATATATAACTACTGGCCGTTACAAACTGACTTCTAGCTACCTGATAAAGGCAAAGAGGGATCTTCTTCTCTTTGTTGTAGGCTGCAGAGTCATATTTCAGTGTTATTCTAGAAGGTTCATCCCATGTTGAATGATTTGCTGTGCTCATTTCTTATCCATAATTCCAGATGAAGGCTACATGGCCACTAGGTAGGGGTGCACCAATAAAGATTTTAGGGCCGATACCAATGGCCAATTATTAACAAGCCATATCGGCTGATATCAATCTGATTGCTGATACGCAGCCTGCCAGCTTGGAGAACAGCATCCAGCTGATAAGTCTGTGGCAGGTGGGAGTGAAGAGCAGAGGAGGGGAGGGGCAGATCAAGACAGTGCAGTTTTAAACATGCTCAGGCTGGGTGGCAGTGACACTGGGGGGGAGGGCTATGGGGAAGAAGCCACCCCCTGCACCCCCTAGATGAGCCACTTACAGTTCTAGTCCCTTGCCCAGCCCCAGCCACGCTCCCTCCCTCACTCCAGGAGCCTCGATCTGTCCCCCGCCCTTCCCCTACCCCTTCCCCTCCCAACAGACTTACCAGCCGGATGCTACTCTCCAAGCTGCCGGGCTGGCTGCTTGCATGCTACAGCTGCACGCAGCATTTATCAGGAGCATTATTGACCACATCAGCCAAAAAAAGCCAATTGCTTATAATGTCAATTTTCCTTTTATCGGTGCTGATACGATACCGATTGATGTACTGGTGAACCTCTACCACTACAGTAACTTTCTGGGATCAAAATTGGCAATGGCCACTCTAAGAAGCTAATTGATTTGGCACAAGAAAGACAAAGAAAAAACAGTAGATAACAGTGGAAAGAGAAAAAATACAAGGACCTAGTATATATATACTTCTTAGTGACAAAGGCAACAGCCATTTAAATTTGATTCCAAGAACCCTCTAAATTGACTATACAACTCACATTTATTCTTATACAACCTAATACAGGTTTTCAAGCAGCTCTGGTGCCTTTTGAATTGGACTGACACTTGAAGTGCTGAAATATGCCAAAGTTTCAAATGGAGAAAGTATTGTCTATGCAAAACATTAAATTATAAATGATAATTAAAGAAATCTAGCTGGCACCTGAACAGGGCACTGATGCTCTGCAAATAGCTTGCACATAATAAAACCAAAAAGACATTAGCCATAAAAATATTGGTAGGCCCATTGTCCACCTTCACTTCATAACAGTAAGAATATCCTCAGCACAGGACACTTCCTCAGGGTAGGTGATTTGGGAACAAGCAACTGCTCCCAGGCAGTCATGCTTCCAAGGAAATGCTCTGCACTTCCATTGTTATTACTTAAATACCATTTGTGAGAACTCCTTCTTCTGTTTCAAGAAATGCAAACAGAAAGTCCATCACACAACTCAGTGTGTGCAAGTCAATTAGCAGGCCATGACTGGGCAAAGAGAATGTAATTGTTAAAACTACAGGAAGCAAAAAGTCCCTTGTCCAAACTCTGAAATGCTAGAGAAAATCCAAACAAATCTTGTGGGAGAAATATCCAAGAAATAAAAACTGTGGGAAAAAAAGAGGTGAAGGAAATTTGGGAATTATTTAAGGCTGAGAACTAATCCCTACAACAGACACTTCAGATTTTGTCAGAAAAGGGAAAGGGACTTAATGAAATATATGATGAATACCTCTTAGGCACACAAATATGATAATATTACTGAGTTTCATAAAGCTGTTGATAACTAACCAGCTCAAATGATGAACAACTTAAGTGAAATATTTCACTTCAATTAGATTTAAGCCAGCATTAGGGTCTGAATCTGTCAGAGGTTGAATAGCAAGTGTGAAGAGATAAGCTATCATGCTGTCCTGGTCCTTTAAGGCAACTCCACAACTACACTACCCCATTCCAGGAAGTGTTTTGTATACACAGACCCAAGGAAAAAAAAGGCAACCACAGAGAGAGGAAGTGGTCCCAGGGTGGCAGTTTGTGGTTTGAGGTCAACCAAGGCTATTAACTCTACACAGGGCCTGCAACTCAGGCCTTCATATGTAGACAGGGGGAGACTCTTGCCTCTCTTAGCTAACCAGAGAATCAAAAGAAGCATAATCCCAAGACTGCTATGATTTGTGTGCCTTCCAAGTTAAGCATGCTAGGATAGGGGACAGGGGACTGTGCATGAATATGGAGCTGCTGCCAGATCCAGAGAGAACTTTTGTTAGTTTGGATTTGACTGCCAAATCCCTGAAGGATTTCTAGAACCCCTGAAGAAATGTCTGGGAAGAAAGAAGTCCCGGCAAGAAGACTGGTCTGTTTGTTTGTTCTGAACTGTATCTGAAGTCTTTCAGGTTGCTTGATTAGACTTGTCCACCGGATCATGGAGAACATCAGGAACCCCAGCAAGGCTGGCTATGGGGCAACAGCCCTGAGGAGGGGTCTGATTGTGTTTGTTTTGGATGTTCTTCTTGTTTGACAGTTCATTGGTTTGGAATCTGCCACCTCTCTGGAGAGTCTGGATGCTTCAGAGAAAGAAAGCTTGTTGAAGGGCATTCCAGTTATTGCAGGGTGATGGCAGGGGATATTTTTGCTTTTGGGGTTTTTTTGGTTTTTACAGGATTTCCTGGCCATAACCATCTCTCTCCACAGGGGAATGTTCTTTTGAAATGCAATAGCACAACATACACATTCTTAAAAATCAC
>NW_017729022.1:23563749-23568999 GCF_001723915.1 Gavialis gangeticus | reverse complement strand
CTTAGGCAGGGTGATGGCAGGGGATATTTTTGCTTTTGGGGTTTTTTTGGTTTTTACAGGATTTCCTGGCCATAACCATCTCTCTCCACAGGGGAATGTTCTTTTGAAATGCAATAGCACAACATACACATTCTTAAAAATCACAGGCACACAGTAGCCCCAGTGCCATTTGGTTATTTTGAGCCCAATCCAACAGCTCCTGTTTATAGGATCTTAGGAAAGTAGGGCTGGATGAGACCTCAAGAGGTCATCTAGTCCAGCCCCCTGCTCAAGACAGGATGTGGATAGGACTTGAAAAGAAAAAAAAGATAAAAAGATCTAAGTTCTATGTTTGGGGTTTTCTCTGCTTCAGTTTCTTCTTTTACAACACAGAATGAATGTTGTCACTACTCTGCTAGCGTGACACTGAAGTGCTATACCAAAAACACAACTCCACCAGAACTGCAGGGGCAATTCTGAGAAACATACACACACATGCACGCACACACACGTATATGTGTGTATGTGTATATCTGTTTATATGTATATTTCTCAGCCATACAGCACTGGAGTTTTGTGGGGTTAGAGCCAAAGGAAACCCACACTACCATTACCTACATGTGGCTTGCCCTTACAACCTAGAGTTTGGGGAATCTATGGTATTAGCCTTCCTTTGCTATCCATAGATCTCAGGCAATGACATACACCAGCTTACCCTCAGAATACTAGAGATCATCAATTCCAGATGTGAACTGAGAAATTTATAAAACAATGTTATGAATTCAGAAACAAATTTTATCAAGGCCATCAACTCTAAGTTACCTGTAGTAAATCAGTAGATTAGAATCTGCATCAATTAAACACCTGAGGGTGTATTATAACTCGTAGCTTACATGCAGCAATTCAGGAGGCGGCAGCTGGCATACTACAATTCAGCTGTTCCAAAAATTGAGAGGCTGCCTTCTGGAGGCATATATTTACTATCTACATGCCAGAATTTGTAAAAATTTCAGGTAGTTATTTATGTTACAGTAGTGCCTAGAGCTCAAACTTAGATGAAGGCCCTTTTGTACTAAGAAATGTAGAAACCTGCAGTTGGACACAGTATCTGGCTGAAGAACTTCAACGGCCAAGTATTAAATCGAGACAATCAGGAGGAGGGAAAACAGAGGTGAGGTGACATGCCCAAAGCCACACAGCCAACTAATGGCAGAGCTGAGAACAGGACCCAGGTCCCCTGAGTCCTGATAAGACTTCCTTAACCTATGCACAACACTGCCCATTCTTATTTTTCCTCATGTATAAAGTAGCCACTATGTGCTGCTTTTTTAAAAATGGAATGCATACAGCCCAGACAGCAATATACCAACCTGCCAAACTCAGTTCTGCCACAGAGCCTCAACCCCAACTTGAAAAAACCACATCAAGGACTTCATCCATGCTAGAAAAATTAGTAACCTTTATCTCTCAACAACATCCAGCAATAGTATAGCCATGTGGATGAAGTAAGGTCAAGCCCTGGGCATCTTACAATTGCATCATGAATTAACCAAAGCACGTTTTCATAACAAACTGCTGAAAATACTCAATCCCTGTCTATACCAGCATTTGCAGCATTGCTCACACCAGTCCAGTTGCATCTTTAGTGGCATTCTCAGTAGAGAGGATAATTCAACAAAACATGTTCCTACTGTTTCTTATGTTACAGACACCTATCTTCCAGGGATTGAACTGAAATTTATTCTTACAGATTGCAACAAAAGGTGACTTTTGTCAATAGTGATCTCGGCTAAATTCAAATCAGAGATACAGTGCAGGATACAAAGGACCAATTTTCTTCCTGGAGTTACCTAGTCTCCTCTGATTATATTGCATTTTATTCTAAACAAGCCATCAACTAATATACCCTTGACCATATACAAATTATGGGAAAAGATCCTTTATTATCTTGCGGAAACTAAGTAAATTCATGCTTTTCTGCAGACACCAGCTTCCCTAAAGGCAATCATTTTTTAAAATTTTACTTACGTTGCAATAGTGCCCAAAATGTGGTAGGTACTTCCCAAGTACATGGGAAAGATACAGCCCCAGATCTGAAAAGCTGTCATTTAAAGAGCTTCCAACTGCTTTTTGATGAGCAAGAGTGCAATGAGGCACTTCAGTGCTACACTGAAGGATCCATTTCTAATTCTACTCACAGCCACACTGAATGCTGATTCCAACTTTCTTCTGAGATTTCAATGGGTTAGAACTTTGGTGTTTAAAACTGCACTGTCTTGAAACTCAGCACACCAGTTGTCAGGATAAAACTTGTTTCTAACAAATAAACAGGCAGCTTTAAATGTCACTTCTCAGAAACAAAGATGTCAAAAATTTATTTCTGGAACGTTTATACAAGTCTTTTTTATTGCCTTCAGTTTAAACAATGCTACAAACTTATGGGAAATTTTAGAAAGTATTCAATCTGAGACAACTCTGCCAATACCACAGATCATATTTTAATTTCCTTCTTCCACCTGAAAACCTATTTCTTAAGGGTTCATCTGCTCATTCTCTACCTAAAGTTATAATCTTTTGTTTGCAGCATCACAATCAATTGCTGTGGAAATTATGTTGTTCCAAAGAAAGAATTAATAACATTTTAAGTATGGAATAAACAGGTTGAGCAGATGAACCCTTAAAAAACAAAGAGCCTGTTTCCCTACAAATGGTCCCAGCAATAAAAATGTAAGGAAATAAAAATGCTCCCTACAGCCTGATGTATGGCTGTTCACAGAATAGGAATGGAAAATCTTTCTTTATGATCACTGATTGGTCCAGGGCTAGAGTTTAGAAATATTTATTAGTTGTAAAAGAGCAGTCTGAATAAATGTTTCTAGCCTGGCAGGACACAGGATCTTAAAAATATCATCACAATTATCCTTGTGCTTCTCTTGCCTTCTAAGGGTAAGCATATAGCTCCCCCTCCCAAAAAATTGTAGTGAACATAAGGCTATTATTTCCTACACCCAGGAAAATAAGGTGTGCAGTGTAGTAGCTCTGAAGCACAAGATGGAAAGTTGAGAAATCAAGCTCACTATCTGGCAGCCAAAATAAACCAGTGGCTGTATTTGGTTCTTTTTCCTGTGCAAATAATACATTAGCTGCTACTGGTCAAAAGTGGCCATCAGACCTGAGAGACATGAACCTTCACCACCAAATTCTCTCAGTGTTGTAGCAAAAGTGAAACTCCAAAAATAGGGTTACCATACATCTGGGTTTTGCCAGACATTTCCTCTTTCTTGGCCCCCTGTCCTCGTGTCTGGGCAGGTTTTTAAAATGAAAGAAAATGCCTGGGTTTTTTGCTCTTTCTCTGCTTTCCCAGGCTGGCTGCTTGGGGCTGGGAGCAGTGGGCAAGGTGATTGGCTGTCAGGGGTCATGTGCTTCCCGCAAGCTATTTCCAGGTAAAGAGACAGTGTGTGTGCATGTGTGTGCGTGCATGTGTGCAACACGGGAGCTGCTTGGGTAGCCAGGCTGAGGGGGCAGGGGTATGCAGATCAGGAGCGAGGGGCATTGGCAGGGTGGGGGGAGGGGTCTGCAGGTCAGGAGTGAGGGGCACCGGCAGCACTGGGGGGCAGGTGGCTGTGGATTGGGAGTGAAGTGGGACTGGCAGAGCTGAGGGGGCAGGGGTTTAAGAGTGAGGGTACTGGCCTATCACTGCCCCCTCCCACACAGTCATATGCCTCTTCCCTCCCTCCTACTCCATCTCACAGGTGTCCTCTTTTTTGATACTGGAAATATGGTAACCCTAACAAAAACGACCACAAATACTTTTGTCCCCTACAAAGGAAGCCAGTGAACATGGGTAACTGGCTGGTTCCCAGTGCCCCGACAGAACTAGCAGACTATGTTGCCCAAGGAAATGAATGGTCCATGTCTGCTTTGTCTCTGCATACACTTGAGGAATCTGGGTGAAAATTGACAGCAGAAGAACAAGAGCAGTAAAAGGTTTCTTCTGCTTGTTCCTACCATATACACTGATCTTGGCTCTCCACTCCTCCTATAACTTTTATTGCCCACCATATACCCTCTGAATTCTTCTGGAATCCTTTTTCTCTGAACACCTGGGGGCACTACTTAGCTGTTCTTGTGATAAACAAAGCCCTCTGTCCTACAAAAGCTGGTTTCCTACAGAAGTGAAGCACTTAGAAAGATTTATTTTACTTCCCTGTGCTCTGCATGTCACATGACAAACACAAGACGACACTTATTGCCTTCTGCCTTTGCTGTTTTTGGAAAAAAGAGAATCAGATTCTCCACATAAGGGATAAGAGGTTTGTGGAACTTGCATTTCAGTTGTTGGAAAAAGAAACACCAACTCCTTATTAGTTGCAGCCACACGTGCAGTTTACTGCAGAGTAGACTAATTAGCTGTGGAGTAAAGTGTAACGGTCTACACATGTGACAGTACTAGGCTGGAGTAACCTAATTAATACTGCTGTAAGATATTACTGTGCCGTACCTAAGTGCATCTTACAGTGGAGTAACTAACTGTGATTAAACACACATGTAGACTCTGACCACGGGTGTAACTTCCACCCAGTCAGCCCCAGCCAGCAGGGGGCCAGATTCCTGCCTGCCACCCAGCCACATAACTCCACACTTTCAGCACCCTTGTGCCCCAACCAGCCCCTCCACCACCCACCGCTACCACCTGGAGACCAGGGCACAGCAGGGCAGGAGCAGCCCTGGTTTAAACAACTCCACCCCAGCTCAAATTGTTGCTGTGCCAGGTGCATGTGTAGATGCTGTGCCAGGGAGTAGTTTACTCCATCTCAAGCTGCTCTGGAGTTTATTGCTTCAAATTAATTGCACATGTAGACACACCCAATAGGACCACGACACAATGCAGGGATATTATTTAGCAAGACAACAGCATGTTCAAATTCATCAGACAGGCCATTGGTACCTCACTTTCCCTGCTCCTGAGCATGAGGGTACACTTAAGGCAGGGATAGGAACAGCTCTGCCTGTACATTTAATTAATACTTTTAACCAAGGCTACACTACAACAGTGTGTCTGTTAGGGTTCTGGACCAGTGCTTACTCTCCTTTACATTGAATTACATCAGCTATAACTCCAGAGACATCAATGGGCAGTTGGCAGTTACTCTATTCCTCTACTTGGCACGCTGCACTCTGGTCAGTGTTCCCATCCACCAGGACCTAAACAACGTCCCTCACCACTGCCTAGTCGTACAAGCCTTTCTGGATCTATGCACTTAACCTTCA
>NW_017729022.1:23556033-23558749 GCF_001723915.1 Gavialis gangeticus | reverse complement strand
TAACTCCAGAGACATCAATGGGCAGTTGGCAGTTACTCTATTCCTCTACTTGGCACGCTGCACTCTGGTCAGTGTTCCCATCCACCAGGACCTAAACAACGTCCCTCACCACTGCCTAGTCGTACAAGCCTTTCTGGATCTATGCACTTAACCTTCAACAATGTGACTTCAACCCTGATGAAGCTTGGAAAACCAAATGGAGTTCACAGGAAATCCCAAATAAACATCTTGCAATAGATCCAATGCAGAAGGTCCCTGGCTTTGATTTCATGTGATGCTCATGGGCAACTCTAAACCACATCTGCACGAACCATGGGAGATGTGGATACCTGATGCACAATGGAAAATTAAAAATTGTTCAGTATACTGTGCTGCTCCTGATGCAATTGTCTGGCTCAGTCACCTATATGTAAAATAGTTGGTGTTCTGTTATCTATATCAGCCTTATGAAAGAAGTGTCCCCAGAGGCATCTTTCCCAAAGATTTATCCCCCATGCCAAGAGCCAAAAGCAAGGTGGCAGCACTGTGCCAGTTGGGGAACTACACAGCACAGACATTCTAAAGTTATGTATATACAAACAATGTCGTGCAGGTTAAAAGGTAGAATGGCTTCATTGCACTTCAAGTCTTTTACTAAGGATAAAACTACTGCATAGCTTAGCTTCCAAGACTTACCAAGCATACACACAGGCAGCCACTGTGGACTGGCTGATACACTGTAAAGCCTAGTCCTGATTTACACCACACTGCATTTTTAGTTTGCCCATATCCTAAGATGGATGTTTTGGCTTTCTATTCACAGAAGGACTTTAATTTAATTATGAGTTAGTTGCACCCATTAAATATACATACATAACTCTAATACAAAGTAGGCCCTCTGGACCCAATACTCTGCCCCTCTGTGCATTAATAACATATATCCTCAATGCAAATACCCCACTATGATTAAATACTGGGCACATCCAGACATGCAATCACATGCACTTGCAACAGCTCAAATAGAAGCAATGCAAATTTGAGTCGGGGCTTTTTGCCTCAGTGCACGTGCCTGGACATGCACTTTAGTGTGGGGCAAATTGTACCACTTGGGGCAAAATAACTCTGCCTGGCTTCTACCGGATCTGAAGCAGTACAAAAAGCTGCCCTGTTAAGTAGCTCAGGGCTACTCGCTCTCAGGAGCTTCTGGGGCCTAGCCTATTTGGTACCTTGGGACACTATCCCTTGTGCCAGCTGGACTGCTGAAGCAGCCCTGAGAGTTCCCTGACCCTTTTACCCACTGCAGCAGTCTTGCAGTGGGGGCTGCTGCCTGGCTGTGACCTGCTGCACACCTGCTAGACCTGGATGGGGACTGCACAGTCAGTAGAGGCATCTGCCCCTCTGGGCCAGCTGACAGTGGGCTGTGGCTGCAGATCTGGCTTTTTTGTGGCACTACTACTATGTGTATCCCCTGCCTACCCATCTGGCCAGCTATTGCCTGGAAAATGTTCCCAGTATGATAGCCTGCTTTGAACTGTCAAAGCATGTCCTCCTGGCCCCAATTGGCCAGGAAGTCAGCCACCTCCAGCTGGGTCTATGGTGCCAGCTCTGAGCAGGGTCCTCTGCCTAGGTGCTGCCACTTGCCTCCCTAGCAGGAATTCTGGTGCTCCCTATTGGAAAACTGAAAAATCCCTGATAAAAAAATCCCGAGTATTTTCTGGGTATTTTAAGTCACTCTGTAAAATACCCAGAAACCCATGTTCCTACACAATTAAAACAAAAGACCACTATATATAGAGAGTGAGAGACAGAGAGACAGTGACCAGTTGGGCAATGTTTTATTGATATCTCTACAGTGTTAAAGAATTTGGAAGCCTACCAGTGTCTCTATCATCATAATAAAATGAATTCTAAATACATATACGTTTTGTTGTTTGCCTTTGGTTTTCTTACCATAGAGCAGTTAGAGCTCCCTGTGACCCCTTCACTAACCAGGATGTAGGAACAGCTGCCCCTGCAGCCACAGCTCCTGCCAGCAGGTCTCATCCTGTCTGGCAGCTGGGCATGCACGGTGTGTGCTGGGGAAATGTGGATGGCTGTGGAGGGATGTGGGGTGTGTGGGTAGGTATGGGTAGATTGTGGAGGGACTGTGTGGGGGGGCTGCTCAGGAGGAGTAGGTCCCCTGCCCCACACAGGGCACAGCCTCTCTGCACAGCTCACAAACTGCCCCCCAGCAGGGGCCACCACCTCCCCTGCAAGGCCCACATGCCCCACCCCCATTTGCTCCCCCAGCCCCTGGATTGCTGCCCCGCCTGGCCCCATCCTCCGCCAGCTCCTGCAGCCCCCACCAAAGACTGCCCCACCTGGGCCCAGCTTCCAGGTACTTCAAAAAAAAAAAAAGTCTCATACTCACAGGCAGTAGCAGGGGCCGTGGGGGTTCTGGTCGGCAGGGCATTGTGCAGATCCAGCTGGGGCTGCTGTGGCTGTCACCCAGGCCCTTGCTGCCGGCGGGCTCTGCCATGAGGCCCTAATGCCCCTGATGGCAGCTGCTACTGCCAGTGAGTGCATGTTGCAGGGTGGGGGGGGAGGTGTTAATTGCTGGGATCCTGGGGCCAGGTAGGGAAGGGATCAGGGGGGCTTGGGGGGCAGGTGGGGGATAGGGACAGACAGGGCAGCCATCATGGGGCTTGGGGCTGGCAAGGGTCCCCCCATGGTCCCCTCCCCCCTCCTCCACTCCTCC
>NW_017729022.1:23548462-23555738 GCF_001723915.1 Gavialis gangeticus | reverse complement strand
CCACTCCTCCAGCCCCCCTCCCTGCATGAGCAGGCAGCATGCTTCAGCACTGGGGCAAGGGTCAACCATAGAGACACTCTGGCTCGCTACCAGAGCGTTTCTCTGGCAGACCCAGCCTCCAGTTGCCTCAGGCCTGCCCCACTTTTTTCCTCTGTGGTTTTTTCTGACCCCTGGATATAGGATCTAATTTGGCCCTGCACTGCAAATTTGCAGCGCGGGAAACATTTTTTGTTCCTGCATGTGCCTCTTGCAGCATCTCAAAGCGCTTTTAGATGCTGCAAGAGGCACTTGCGCACTTGTCTGGATGCACCCACTGGGTCTAACTCAGTTTGCAAGCATATTACTGTGTAAATGAGGATTGACTTCAATCTGATTGAGGTTCACCAGTAGGGGGGAAAAAAGGTATGAACTGAAGTCATACTGGTTTCTTTCAGTTCACTATACTTTTCACTTGGGAAATCAAACCCAAGTGGCCAGCTTGCTTAAATATGATATATGTCATTCTTTTACCACTAATGAATAAAGACCATTCACTTTTCACTTTTAATGAGGTACTGTATTTTACTAATACTGTAGGTCACTAATTTTAAAACCTTTCCAGCATTTAGTAGATAATGCTACAAAGGCAATTCTTTCTTAAAGAATTAAAAAGGGCAATAACATTTCAGTTTGGAAAGCAGATGCTGAAAGGCTCAGTCAGAGCTGTTCAAATCTTAACTTTTTTCCCCTTTGAACACATAACAGCACCAAACATTTTAAGTGGTGGTCTTGCCTTTGGAACCTATGTAGTATTCATGAAAGCATTGTTACATCCACAATAGAAGATTGCTTTTATTTTCATTAAATACACACACACACACACACACACACACACTAAATACAACCCAAAAGACATTAAATACCAAAAAAATACACTGAAATAACATTAAGAATCTAATATAAATCCACAAAATCCAGGAAATTCAGAGATAAAGAAAGACTTTCAGACTAAGGAAAACTTTCCAATATATTAGACAGGAGCATAATTTTACTTCCCCTTCACATGTTTGCTATCAAGTCATTCCAGACACAAAGGGATAAACTCTTCTCAGAGGTAAACCCACTGACTTTAACAGTATTACACCCAGGATGACTTTGGCCCTACAGAGCTAGGTCTTACTACTTTCTCTATTTCTGATAATTACCAAAGGTATTTGAGTTTAAACAGTAACTTCCTCCCTTGCAGCTCATTTTCCCTATCCATCACAGATTACTATAAAAATGAATTTGAGAGATTGCTGTAATTTCCATGATTACAGACTATTATGTCAATCAATGCCTTTGCTGAAGGATCCAGCAGAAAGACAACCATCACGTGAGGCAGAGAACCTACATTAAAGTGTAAATATATTTGAGAACAGCAAAAATACCTTTGAACCTCACTGGCCACATACACATTTTCACCATTATCCAGTTGCTTCTAGTGCAAAAATGCCCTTTTTGGAGTTATTCAAAGTTGTTTGTATATTCGTACAAACACCCAGAAAAAAACAAATTCAGCCCTTTTATAAGTGACATGCTGGCCTAATCTAGTGTAAGATAGGATTTACATGACACATTGTAGTCCAGATTCCGCACTTCACGTTTCATGGAGCAAAAAAGAAGCTGTATGAGATCCAGCACACGAGCTGTATGTGCCAACCCCTGTGCTTGTGGACAACACACCTCAAAGAACCCCAGTTACAGGAAATTAACTTCTCTTTTTCCTTCCAATGTTTGCCCACACGCACACTGCACTGTGGATGACTCAAAGCAGTACCTGAAGGTGCTTCCTGAAAGTAGGACTGTTTCAGTCATAGAACTGGAAGGCTTCTTTGCCAAACAAAGCAACCATTCTAAAAGGCTCTGTGATAGAGCAGTGCTTGGTTAAGGTTTGTATGAAAATCCAGATGACTGCTATGCAGATGCTGGGAATGGAAATATCTCACAGAGAAGCTGCCAAAGTCACCTGGGCTCTAATGGAATGGGATCTGATTAAAATTGGTGGCTCCACTGTACTAACTTTGTGGCATGTCATGACACAGACCAAGATCCAATTAGCCTTGGAATAGAAACTGTTGTGCCTTTTGATCTCTTGGCTATGGAAATGAATAGCTGAGATTTCCAGAAAGGCTTGGTCCTGTGAAAGACAAGGATCTCCCCGCAACCAGTGTAGGTAGAGCTGCTTCAGTTCTTGAAGGGTGAGACTTGGGTTAAAAAAACAAACAGGTAGATCTGCTAATCAAGGTGAAATTCCATGACAATACTAAAATATACTTAACAGAGTGACCCTGTCAAGGTAAAACATAGCAATGGGGGAATCCGCCATCAGTGCCCAGATCTCACCCACACTTCTTGCCGAAGTGATGGATCACTGAAGCCATCTTCATGGCCAGATGGGGTAGTAAGCAGGTGACCACTGGTTCAAATGGTGGGCTCATCAGGACACCAACAGCCAGGTCTCCGAGACACCAAATTTTGACCACAGGGAATATTTCAGTAAAGCCCTTAAGAAACTTCAACGCTGCTGGTTGGATGAAAATAGATGAGTGGTGTGAGTGGTCTAAGATAGCAGCTACATGCACTTGGACTGGGCTGAGGGACAGGTAACACCATCTCACTTTTAGTAATCTTAAAATAGCTGGAAAGGAAGCCTAGCAGGGAGAATGATTCTGCACAGCATTTGAGTGAAAACCCAGCCCCTTTACCAGTTTAGTGAGACAAAGATGAGTTCTCTTTTGCTGCAGAATGTCCAGATGTCTAAATGTCTGAGAGGAAGGGGCTGGTCTCCGGTTGGCTCTAGTATGATAAGGAGCTATGCCAAATGAAGCTGTCCATTCAGGTTTTCTGAAGATCAGGGATGTGCATTGTAGTATACTGTGCACTGATATATGTGCACCAATATGTATACTGAGTAACAAATGTTCCAGGTCCAGTGGCTGACCACTTACTTGTATTAAGGGGGTGTCTGTCTTTCCAAGGAATAGATAGATTGTAAACATGCTTGCATCCTTTTAAAGTGTAGCTGGGCTTACAAGATAGCATGGATAAGGAAAATGTGATTGTGTTGTCAGATTAGCTTCAATTTAGACAATGAGATACCACAAGGACTGGAACTGGTCTTGAGGAATGCAGGTTCCAGCTGACTGGCCCCTCTAAATTCCAGTCCTTGAAGTGAGAACCAAGATGACTTCTGGATGTTCACCACAGGACCCAATTTGCTAAACAAGATTCTTTGCATCTGCTGGATGGAGCTGCTCTTCAGTTGCCAATTCCCATGATGTTGTTCCTTCTTGGGTAGGACACCACTATCCTGTGGGGCTTGGTGAACACTTTTTGAGCTATTAAGAGTTCGTTCAGGAGGACCTTGTATTGGCAATGATCCTGGACTGCCATAAATCAAAGGTATTTTCTATGAAAAAGGCGTTCTGACAGTCAACAGAAAAGCAATCCCCTCTTTCCAGGGATGAAATTATAATCGCTAGCATAGCCTGCAGATAACGAAGTTGAGCCTTCTGAAGTCTAAATTGACATGCCATACTCCTTTTCTCTTTGGAACCAGGTTTAACCACAGTAGAAGCCTTCTCCTTTGCCGTAGAGGAACTTATTTTATGGCACCCAAAGACAGGAGAGAGAAAATTTCCTGTCAAAGCAAAATATCATGAGAAAAGTCCCTGAAAAGGGACAGGGGAGAGGGATAAGGAGCAGGCACTGTGCTGAACTGTATGGCATAAACAGACGTGGAGGTATTTAAGACCCAATCACCTGTAGTAAGGTGTTGACCCAACAGTGTTGGAAACAGGCTAAGCAATCTCCAAAGAGGAAAAGTTGGAAGGAGAAAGGGGGAAGATGAAAGCAGCTTCTTCAGGAAGTGAAATAAGTGGTACTTCCAACATTTATCTCCAAAAGGGTTCCATAGTCATGGTAGGGTGAAAATGCACGTATATATTTGACCTACAGTCCCCCTTAGATTAGGAAAAAAGGTAAGAAGACCTCAACTAGTGCTGCCAACAGACCTGAAACCAAGGACAGTTCTCTGACTGGAACAAGAGCTGAAGCTGATGAATCCAGTATTAGTATCAACTGAGTCAAGAAGAACCACAGGGATCCCAGTTCAAACTGGTTGGTGAGGTTGCTGGGCACAGTAAAACAAGGCAGTATTAACTGGTGAACAGGAAAGAGTGGCAGGAAACCACTGAGATGCCCTGTCTTAGTGAAGTAGCTGTTGCCAGTTGCCTTGGTGCCAGAGCAATATAAAATCAGCAACACAACAGGTAGTTGTTGAAGGGAAGGATACAAAGTTCACTGGATGCTTGTCCTGATATTCCCTAAGCACCAAAGAGATGGATCTCCTGGAACCAGGTGTTGGTGCCAGGATTCTTCTGAGCTTCATAGGCATATGAATGGAGCCATGAAATCTCAGAGATAGAGAAGCAAGAAGAAGGCATATCCTTGAGGAACTGCAGGATGAATTCCCCCACTTGAACCCTCTAAGTGCACTTCGACACAGCTGAGTTTATTAGACGAGGACAGTCTTCTTGAAAGCAAACTCACACATCTGCAGTCTGAGGATGACTGTAGCAGGCTGGCTGGCTAAAAGGGCCCCCAGGGAAGGGAGCCAGAATCAGTCAGTGGGAGAGAGTTAAGTGAGACAGAATTCATTCATAGATGTTAGGGGCTGGAAGGGACCTCTCAAGATCATCAGGTCCAGCCCTCCCTGTGCTTGGGCAGGAAAAAAAGGGGAGTGTCCAGACTTTTCTTGAAGATATCCAGAGTAGGTGATTGCACCACTGCTGGAGGAGTCTATTCCAGACCCTGGACACTCAAGTTATAAAGATGTTTTTCCTTATGTCAGATATAAAGCTGTCTTCTAGCAATTTATGCATGTTAGTCCAAGTCTTCCCTTGGGGAGCCCTGGTCAACAGACATTCTCCTAGTCCCTTATGCACCCCTTATATACTTATAGGCTGCCACCAAGTCCCTTCTAAGTCTTCTCTTCTCCAGGCTGAACAGACCCATGTCTCTCAGCCTCTCATCACATGGCCTGCTGTCCATAACTCTACTTGTACACATCCGTGTAGCTTCCCTTTGGACCCTCTCAAGCCTCTCCACATCTTTCCTCAAATGTGGTGCCCAGAATTGGATGCAGTATTTCAGCTGCGGCCTCACCAAACCAAGTAAAGCAGGAGGATGACATCCTTAGTTTCGTTTGAGATGCATCGACAGATGCATGCTAGTGTTTTGTTTGCTTTGCTGGCTACGGCATCGCACTGGTGGCTCATATTGATTCTGTGGTCTATCAAGATCCCCAGGTCTCTTTCGGTTGTGGTGCTAGTAAGTGTAGCATTGCCGAGCTTGTCAGCATGTTGTGGATTGTTTCTCCCCAGCTGGAGCACCTTATACTTCCTGGTGTTGAACATCATCAAGTTTTGATCTGCCCACCTTGTGAGCCTGTCCAAGTCAGCCTGTATCCCCAGCCTATCCTCCAGCATGATCACACTCCCCCATAATTTGGTGTCATCTGTGAACTTTGCCAGTCCACTTTAACTCCAAAATCTAAATCATTAATGAATATTTTAAAAAGCACTGGTCTGAGTACTGAATCCAGAGGGACACCACTGGTCACCAAGTGCCATGTTGACTCAGTGCCATCTATTCTTACTCTCCGAGTCCTGCCTTCGAGCCAGTTTCCTAGCCACTGGACTGTTGGGTTATCGAGAATGCAGTTCCCCAATGAGCACATCATGGGAGACCAAGCCAAAGGCTTTTTTTAAATCAAAGTATATGACGTCAACCTCGTCTCCCTTATCTAAGTGGCATACTACCTGATCATAGAAGGAAGTGAGTTCGGTCAGGCATGACCTGCCTGCAACAAAGCCATGTTGGCTCTCTATTAGAATGTTGCCTTCCATTAGCCTATTGCTAATGGGTTCTTTGATACTTTTTCCAGGATTTTTCCAGGGATTGAGGTAAAAAAGATTGGCCTATAATTCCCTGGATCCTCCTTCCTTCCAATGTGTAGACAGGCAGCACATTGGCCCTCTTTCAGTCTTCTTGAACCTCTCCTGAGCACCATGAGTTCTCAAATAGTATTCCTATGGGTCGTGCAATGGTGTCAGCCAATTCTTTCAGCACTTTCAGATGCAGTTCATCTGGTCCTGCTGACTTGTAGATATCCAGCCTCTCTAGATGTTCCCTCACAAAAAGAGAGCGAGAGAGAGAGAGGGTGTGTGTCAGGGTCCTGTGAAGAACAGAGACAAAGAACTGCAAGAGATAGAGACAGACACAGGGAGAGAAGGTTGCCTGGCAGTAGCTGCCATACCAGGTCAGGGGCTCTCAAGTTCTGACGAGAGACCCAGAGCTGCAAGATCAGAAGCAGCAGTACCACATCTTGGGAACTGAGATTGAGACAGTCTGGGAAGCAAGCCTGCAGTGTAGGGACCACAGCAGGGAGCCATAGGCACAGGAGCTACAGAGGACTCTGGTCTATAAACGTGCCCTGTTTGGACTGTGCTAAGTTGTATGTACTGAGGACTGACTTGTAGTTAAGATGTTTCCTATGAGGCAGCAGGCCCAGGAAATAAAGGACTGTGTATAGTTGAAGGACTGCCTGAGCTAACTGATTCCCCGAACCTGCTACACTGGCCCAATAGACAGCGCTGAAGGTTCAGGTGGATGCACTATGCATTGTGCATATGGACAAGCACTCAAAGGAGAATTACAATCTGCCAGTTTTAGCACTGATTAGCCCTTTAGCTCCACAATGGCTACAACAAATTAATCATCAGCAGCAGTCCCTCACAGTCAAAGATGACTGTCTTATCTATGGGTCCAAAGATGGCTGACAAGGCCAATCCAGGATTGACAGGTTCTAATGCAACTTGGGAACATGAGGGGTGGGCAGCTCTAGATTCTTGATTCTGTCCACAACATGCTGTTTCTGCCGCTCTCACTTTTCCATCTCCTGTTGTCATTGTGAAATTGCAGAGTACAGAGATCCTTGCAGCAGACTCTTCCTCTATTTGGGACAGTCCTGGACAACAGCCTCACATGAGTTGACATTGATGTTGCATTTTTTCAGGTTGGCCCTGAGGATGTACATGAAGCACTTTCTCTTCTTTCCTCTTGAAGGTACACCTCGACTGAGCTGGGAGAATAAAACTTGCTTTATAGTTTCATAGTTTCTAGGGTCGGAAGGGACCTGAGCAGATCATCTAGTCCGACCCCCTGCCATGGCAGGAAGACCACTGGGGTCAAA
>NW_017729022.1:23541148-23547791 GCF_001723915.1 Gavialis gangeticus | reverse complement strand
AGGGAGGTGGCAGTTCTGGTCCTTACTGAGGAAGACAGAGGCAAAGAAGTTATTAAATATGTTGGCTTTGTCGTCTGGCGTGACAACCAGATTCCCCGTCTTGTCCTGCAAGGGCCCCACATTTCCTGGGGCCTTCTTTCTTCTCCCTATGTACTTAAAAAAGGACTTCTTGTTGTCCTTAATCCGGGAAGCCAGCCCCTGTTCCATCTCTGCCTTGGCCTTCCTAACCATCCCCCTACATCTCTGAGCAACTGCTGAATAGTCCTCCTTAGTGATGACCCCTCCTTTCCATTGGGAGTAAGCTTTGGGAGACTGGAGTCAGACATACAGATGACGTGTCTGGCCCAGCAAAGTTGATGTTGGATGATCGTTGCCTCGATACTCATGGTGTTTGCTTGCAAGAGGATACTAACATTGGTGAATCTGTCTTCCCACTGGATACAAAGGATCTTCCACAGGCAATGTTGATGGTGCATCTCCAGCAACTTGAGACATCTCCTATACATTGTCCACATCTCAGCTCTGTATAGTAAAGTAAGGATCACGACTGCTTGATAAACCATGAGCTTGGTTTTGAATTTGACGTTGCGATCTTCGGACACCCATTTCATCAGGCATTCAAAGGCTGCACCTGCATATTTGAGGCAATTTTGGATTTCTTTGTTGTCAGCCTTCTGCAAGTGATGGCTTCCAAGGTATGGGAAATACTCAACATTGTCCAGTCTCACCATAAATCTCAATTACTGGAGATGAGGACTGCCCATTAAGAACTTGTAGATGTAGGACCTTAGTCTTCTGAATGTTAAGTGTCAGTCCCATTTTCTTGTATGTCTCGGTAAAGACATCAACAATTGCTTGAAGATCTACTTCTGAGTGAGCACACGCTACACCACCATCAGCATGCTGGAGCTCAGTTATTGAGGTTGGGGTGGTCTTGGTTTTGGCTTGGAGTTGGCTGAGATTAAACAGCTTACTATCCATTTGGTAGTTTAGCTCCGCTCTGACTGGAAGTTTGTTGGTGGTCAGATGTAACATTACAGTATGGAATACTGAAAAGAGTGCTACAGAAATGATGCAGCATTGCTTAACTCCAGCTTTAACTTCAAAGGGATCCATGATAGATCTGTTACTGAGAATCACCACTCACATACCATCTGCCACCAGAAGACATATTATATTTATTGATTAGAAGTATCAGCTACCCCGGGCAAAAAAAGCTCATAACTGATGTTAACGTTCCTTTTTATCTGTGCTGATTTGATATGGCACCAATATATCAGTGCACCTCTAAGAACAATCCCCATTTATTGGCCTAGGTGCTGCCACATCACCTGATCTTGGTAACTGCATCCATGTAACGGACATTTGCACATACACATGCAGAACACTCCAGAAGGATCTCTCTCTCTCTCTTTCACACACACACACACACACACACACACAGCACTCCAGAAGGAATTTTACTTTCAGAAAACCCTGGCTTACACGAGAAGTATTCCTGCTAAATTTGACTCCTCAGAGGTACAATGTATTTCTCAAATGCACTAACACAATTCTGTGGCAGAGACTGATACTTTTTAAATGTTTAAACATTGGTACAATGAAGCCCTGCCTCAAGACTGGGGCTCTTAGGCACCTTAGTAATATCAATAATAAATACAGACCGGTGCTTGGGCAGGGCAAGGGCACCAGCGACTCTTTGTCCTTTCCTTCCATGTCTTGCAATCCAACAAGCCTGCTAAAGATGCATTTCCTACATTCTAGGAAACAGGGACTGCAACTGTGCCTCACTGCTGTGCAAGAAAACACTCGCATCAGAGCAATAGGGCACAATCTTGCCCACAGTGGGTTAATAGGAGGGGAAAAAACCCAGAGTCCCACATCCCAATTATTTGATCTAATACTGCTTCCAGTATTAGACACACAGCACTGCAAGAGTATTTAGACTTATACAGCATGCTAGAGGTGCACCAATACATCAGTCCAATATTGGATCAGCACCTATATAAAGAAAATTGACTGTATCAGAAATTGGCCCAATACGGCCAATAATTTGGCTGATAAATGCCTGTGCATGTGCACAGCCACAACACAGCAAGCAGGCAGCAAGGAGCACAGCCCAGCAGCTGGCACGTCCATTGTGGTGGAAGGGGAGGAGGGAGGGAAGGGGTGTGAGCAGATCAATGCCCCCACAGTGAGGGAGTAGGGGCAGACACTGCCCAGCTGGGGTGGGGCGGAGTGTGGAATGGAGGCAGAGCTCATCAGGGGCGTGGGAGGGGCAGCTCCTGTCGCTGCCTGCACCTCAGGAGGGCACAGGGGCAGGGGAGGGGGTGCCCCCAGATTTGCATAGGGCGGAAAGGGGCAGGCAGACTGCAGCTGTGGGCTGGAGCCAGGCTCTTCTTGGCAGAGGCTGGGCTCAGGGCAGGCAGCAGCGCTGGGAGGGGGGTTACAGGGGGGTTGCAGCCACCCCAAATTTCACCATAGTCCCCCCATAACCTCCCCTCCCAGTGCCACCGCTGCCCGCCCCAAGCCCAGCCCCTGCTGGGAAGAGCCCAGCACAGCTGTGGCTTGAGCCCACAGCTTGCCCGCCCCACCCCAATCCATGGGCACATGCCCCTACATGCAGCAGCAGGAGCATGCAGCAGCAGGAGCTGCTCCCACCCCCCACTCTGAGAAGCCGCAGCTCCGTCCTGCACCCTGCCCCATCCCAGCTGGGCAGCGTCTGCCCCTGTCCCACTCCTTCCCTCCCTCACCGCAGGGGGCAACCCCCTGCACGCCCCTTCCTTTCTACCACAACAGACTTACCATCTGCATGTAGCTGTATTGGAAATCAAATTAGTATTGGCCAAGATGCCTCCTTAAAAATTGGCTATCAGTCCTCTCAAAGGTTACCTGAAATTTCTCATACTTAGTTTCAGACCAGATATACATTTTCTTGGATAGGTTCCAAATACATCCATTTAGACATGTTTTAATTAAATGTCTTTTTTCAGTTTTCCAAATGCCTTATTATTACTCAGATTACTCAAAACAAAAACTCTTTTAAAACTTGTACCTGTGATATTTTGTAGCCCTGAATGAGTGAAGTGAGAAAACGAAGTTCTCAAATGTAGAGCAGAAAGTGAACAATGGGAAACTGAGGCAGAATGTGGATATGATTCCTTCATACCCAGCAGCTTGTTAAGTTTTACACTTATGCAAACTAGAGATACAATTGTGTGAATTCTGTGAATGTGAGATAAGGTGCAATGCTAAAAAAAGAATCAGACCCTGAGCTACTTAGGGTATGTTTTGTATTAAAACGTATTTTGTGCAAACCAGCAAATCTTAATAATAAAAAAGCTAACAAACAGCACTTTAAACAATCTAGCCAGACATCTCCTTTTGCATTCCTACAGTTCCACTAAAATCCATAATACTTTATGTGTGCAAACAATGCAGGACTGGGCCTGTAACTGCTAAGGCAAATCAACATAAAGATATCAGAGTTAAGACACTGATATTGATATCAGAGTTAAGACACTGCCTTGGGACACTAAAGAGTGAAGTTGTTTGCTTGGAAATAACAGAAGTGTTACATGTACTGATGATTTACATATACTTTTTCTCTCATAATTATTTAGATCATGACAGCCATGAACTATCCTAAATCCTTATCCTCACTGTTTTATCAACAGGAGTTTATTATTCTTTGTCATGGACTTTATAAGATAGTGCCACTCAGTTAGCCACTACTGGACAGGCCATTGGGAGATTCCCTGTAGAAGAAATTGTTACTGCTTAAAGCCAGAACTATTCTTAAAAGTATAATTATGAAACATGTTTTGTTATGAATGCAAATCAAAATAAATGTTTCTTTGCTGTTAAATATGTAATGGCTCTTGCTTTTATCTACAACTGATCTAGTTCTTAAACAGATCACAGTCATAAACTTCTCCCCCAAGACAGCATGTAAATTCAGTCCTCTCCAGCAAAAAAACTAAAGTAGTCAATGGTACTATATAAGCCAAACTGCACGAAGACTTATTATTTATACAGCACCATAGGAATTTTACAGTCAAATAAAATAGGTCTGAAATCTTGGCTTCACTGAAGGCAGCGAGAGTTTTGCTACTGAACTGACTTCAGGGGAGCTAATATTTCACCTAAAATCCTTGCCCTGAAGAGATTCTGGCCCAAAGAATTATGCATCTCAAATGAGCTCTACACTGGAATCTATCCAAGCAACTTTCCTATGCCACATGTGCCCTCAAATGAAGTCTACACTACATGAGATAGCAAAATAATTCAAATTCCTTTCAAATCTGGGTTTTTCTATAGCACTCTGCTGTTAGAACATACACAGTTGCTTAGTTTCAAACTTCTAAATCTACTTCATTTAAATGAAAAAGAAACATTTGGATTTTTAAAGTAGTAATGCTATTTACCTGGAGCATACATAGAAACACAGAAATTAAGGGCTGGAAGGGACCTTAAAAGATCATCAAGTCTAACCCCCCTGCTCTGGACAGCAATACTGCTGAGATAAAATGATCCCAGCAAGGTGTCTGCCCAGTCTCCTCTTGAAGACTTCCAAGGGTGGGGACTGCACCACCTCCTTGGGAAATCTATTTGAGATTCCAGGCACCCTTACCGTAAAGAAGTTCTTCCTTACCTCCAACTGGAAACCATCTTCTAACTGTTTATGGCCATAACTCTTTGTCCTCTCCTGGGGCGCCCTAGTGAACAGTTTCTCTCTCAGCTCCTAATATTCACCCCTTAAATACGTATAGATGGCCACCAAGTCCCCCCTGAGTCTTCTCTTCCCCAGGCTGAACAGTCCTAGATCCCTTAGTCTTTCCTCATAAGGTTTGTCCTCCGGGCCCCTAATCATTGTTGTAGCCCTTCTCTGGACCCTTTCAAGATGTTCCACATCTTTTTTGAAGTGTGGCATCCAGAACTGGACACAGTACTCCAGCTGGGGGAGTACTCCAACACTAAGTAGAGAGGAAGTATCACTTCCCTAGCTCTGCTTGTGATACATCAACTAAAGCACCCCAGTATGCTATTAGCTGTTGACCACAGTCTCGAGTGTTCATCTTGTGAGATCAGCCATAACCCTGAGGTCCCTTTCATTCATCGTGCTGGCCAGGACATCTCCTCCTAACCTATATTCATGTCGCTGATTACTTCTTCCCAGATGAAGCACTCTGCAGTTATCCTTATTGAACTGAATCTGGTTCCACTCTGCCCACCTTTCCAGCTTGTCCAGATCCGCTTGGATCTGCATCCTATTCCCTAGTGTGACTGCTTTTCCCCATAACTTAGTAATGTCTGCAAACTTGGCCAGCATGTTTTCTACATCCTCATCTAAATTGTTGATAAAGATGTTGAACAGCACGAGGCCAACAACCAAACCCTGCGGGACACCACTAGCCACTTCCCACCAAGACAATACAGGCCCATCCACTAACATTCTCTGGGTTTAACTCCTTAGCCAGTTCCCAAACCATCTGACCAATCCTTTAATCTAACTGGCAACAACAAAAAACCTGCTATATAAAAATCTATACAAGTCTAATAAATCCTTTATTTATGTGGTGAGATCTAGGTACCTGCCTCCCTCTGACCACAACTCCATTACATAATTATTCACCAAACTTACAGAGAGAATCAAATACCATTACCTGTTATATGCTTGAAATATGCTCAGCACATACCACAAATGTTTTTATGTGCAGAAGAATATATTACTTTTTCATTAACAGATCTCAGAGTTGTGTGATTATCCCTATGTTTCAGAGAGACATTTGATAAGTGACTTCTCTAAGGTCCCACCATAGGTTAATGGTAAAGGGAAAACTAGAACTCATGCCTGAAATCCAGGTTCCACTGAATTCAATGAGAATTTTGACCAAGATATTACCCTGTATCAATGGGACCAAGATATTACCCTGTATCCCGTGACTTTGGGCTCTCTGCTTAATCTAGTTGATGACAGCCACCTGGGCTAGGGACAGAAGTTACACATAAATAGTATAAGTGATCAGAAACTGGTTCAAATCTGTAACACAACAGAAGCTCAGTGCACATAAACCTCTTTCAAAATCACCAAAACTGGTTTAAGATAAATCTGGATGGATATAGTCTCAGACTGAACTGATTCAGGTTAAATCAGTTTACTGAACTTCTGTCCTAGATCTCCTCCAGATCCAATTTAACTCACAGTCCCCCAGCATTCCAGGGTGCTTTCCACCTCCCCCATAAACATCCCCTTGCAGGATGGGCAGGCTAGTCTTGGCCCAAGATGTCTGCTCGAGCCAAGAAGGGAGGCATACTCTAGCACCCCCCCAATTTCTGGCCTGAGCCACTTCAGGCACATGGCCACATTTTCAGAATCAAGAAAATGCCTGTTCACTTGCTTATTAATTCAATCTACACAGTTTAGATTAACCTGTGAAGATTGAATCGATTCAGCCTCAGGATTTTTGACTATCTGTACTTAGCCCTGTACTGTCTGTATTTAGAACTCAAGCACAAGTACAGCCCAGCCTAGGCCGACGAGTGGAACATATACACAGGTAAGCGACAGGGGCCAGGGTAATGCTGAAAGTAGGGGGCCAGTGCACACATCCACAGGAGGCCTCAAATGCCTCTACACAAA
>NW_017729022.1:23539208-23540097 GCF_001723915.1 Gavialis gangeticus | reverse complement strand
AAAAGCATCCGGGAATTTCTCCTAGCTAAAAGGGAGGAGCAAACCCAATGGAAGGGAGGGGCCATCACCAGGGAGGATTATACTGCAGTTGCTCGGGGATGCAGGGGGGCAGTCAGGAAGGCCAAGGCAGAGATGGAACTGGGACTAGCTTCCTGAATCAAGGACAACAAGAAGTCCTTTTTGAAACACATAGGGGGCAAAAAGAAGTTTCGGGTAATGTGGGGCCCTTGCAGGACACGCTAGGGAATTTGGTCGTCACACCAGATGACAAAGCCAACATATTTAATGATTTCTTTGCCTCCATTTTCCTGAGCAGGGACCAGAACAGCCAACCCCCCCTCTGGGCCCCCCTTAGACCCCAGGGGAGGCGCACCTAGGCCAAGGGTTAGTGAGAAACTAGTTAGGGAACTTCTGGAAGGACTGGATGTATTCAAATCAGCTGGTCCGGACGATCTCCACCCTAGAGTACTGAGGGAATTGGCTGAGGTTATTGCAGGACCCCTGGCACAGCTTTACGAGCACTCGTGGTGCTCTGGTGTGGTGCCAGAGGACTGGAAGAGGGCCAATGTGGTTCCCATCTTCAAAAAGGGGAGGAAGGAGGACCTGGGCAACTAAAGGCCAGTTAGTCTTACCTCAATCCTGGGCAAGCTTTGAGAAAATTATTCTGGCGCATATCCACGAGGGGCAAGTGGGGAAGATTATGCTTAGGGGCAATCAACACAGGTTCATTAGCGGCAGGTCCTGTCAGACCAACCTGGTGGCCTTCTACGACCAGGTCACCAAATCCTTAGACGCAGGGGTAGCAGTGGACATAGTCTTCCTGGACTTTCAGAAGGCCTCCAACACTGTCTCTCACGCCGTTCTCATTAAGAAACTGGGGGACTGTGGT
>NW_017729022.1:23520217-23538083 GCF_001723915.1 Gavialis gangeticus | reverse complement strand
CCAGGAGTGACCAGGAATAACGGTCACAAGCTGGCAGAGGGTAGATTTAGGCTAGATATCAGGAGGTGCTACTTCACAGTCAGGGTGGCTAAGATCTGGAACCAACTTCCAAGAGAAGTGGTGCTGGCTTCTATCCTGGGGGTCTTTAAGAGGAGCCTAGATGTACACCTTGCTGGGGTCATTTGACCCCAGTACTCTTTCCTGCCATAGCAGGGGGTTGGACTCGATGATCTGCTCAGGTCCCTTCCGACCCTAGAAACTATGAAACTACTAAAAGTCTTTACCTTGCACAGATGGCTTCACATGAAAACTGCTTCATGCTTGGAACAGCCATTAACTTTAATGGGAATTCTGTGAATGAAGCATTTGTAAAATGAGGCCCATACCTTTCCAGCACTGCTGCACCCAGCCGCAGCATTAATTGTTTATGAAACTCTGAGCACTCTCCATGGGAGTCTGCCTCTTTTTGTTCTGCATTTCGTTCCCCAAATGTCCTATGTGTTTTGTAATCTTCCTTTGAAGTGTCAAACAGACAAATACTAGGACCAGGTCCCTGAGCAGATTTATCAAGACGTTTAGCATTATTAACAGGAAACAATGTAGTAAGAGTGGTGAGTGTATGAATGAGTTCTGTGTGAATACTAAGGAAACCCCAAGAATATGTTAGCACAATGCAACTTTGATAAGATCATAATAGTGAAGCTCACATATGTGTTTGTATTACAACTTGTAAAAGGCCCCAATTGATCTCTATTAGATAATTGATGAAACAGTCCAAATGGATTAAGATAGCATGTTGGATAAAACCAGGATTTTTACTAGGTACAGGAACTACAGATTTTAATGGATTTTTAAGCTCTCAGCAGTTATTCTAAACAGGCAGGATGTAAAGCATAAAATTCTAAACCTGGCTGATTCACTTATAATTTTAATGGCTCCAAAATGTAGGCTACAACCCTTGGGAAAATAAAGCACACAAATCTCAATGGGGCAGACTCTGCTGTCATTTATACTGACGTAAATCCAAATACAGTTATTGCAAGTGTAGTTCACAATACAGTTCTACAGTCCCAAGTGTAGCTTGCAATACAGTTCTGGCAGTCTGGAAAAAAACAAACAAACTGTTTGAACAAAATGTTCAAAAAGAACGTAGAAATCGAAATAAAATAATATACTAACCACAACTAGCCTCCCAAAATTGTTCTTTTCCCCATCAGTGTGTGTGCACGTATACATATTACAGTAATAATAATAATTTCAGTGTGTGAAATATATATAAAGTTAAGTCATTCAAAGTGGGGAACACTGACTACCATTTCAACTGGTAAAATGAGGAATGAGCTCATGTGCAAATGGTTTTATGGTAAGCAGCTACCCTACACAGTCCTTTCTGCCATACTGTAAAACACACACGCAGTATATTCCATGAATGTAGTGAATGCTGCAATGTCCCTCCAGGGGAAAAACAATGAACCATGGAGATGGCCATTTTAATGAAGTCCCTTTTCCTCAAATGTATCAGCTAAGGTAGTCCAGTGGCTATGTAACACAATAAAAAGGTCCATTTTCCACCAAGAAATCAAGGGAACATTAAAGTTGGACAAACCAAGTAAACAGTGACAAAGAAGAAAAATCTGACAGTGACTGACAATTCCTCCCTATTGTCAACAAGCAAATTATACTTCATCAACAGCTTTTGGCAGGAGACTGATAAGAGTATTCTGTGAAATAAGAATCACTTTCAATGGTGAACGACGAAAAGATTAGAAAACGAACAGCTCATTATGAACATTATCATCTATAACATCACGATTACATGTTCCTCAACATATGACTTTTGCATGCAGTCTTTCACCTCTTGGAACCTTGATGCTTCCTGTTAGAGAGTTCTCCCTGAAGACTGAAAATACTTGGATTCTCCAGTTTAAACAGTTTAAGATGCAGCAGTAACAATATCAATAAATATGTATTCTGAACAGCTATTTAAATGGTACTTATTTTATTTTTTTCTTTAAGGTCTACAAAAACACCTCCATTTGGTTCTACAAAGGAAAAAAAACAACTGCTTTATTGTTAACTTGCTGGGTGGGGTTTTTTCCTTTTAAAATTTGAACATGAAATCAAATAAATTTAGGAAGAAAAGGAATGGTGCGTAGACATGTGGTTAAAACCAGGTAAGGCTAAGTCATATACAAAGTACATTACTGTTGGTACAAAAATGCTTTTCCTGGCCTGGGGTGCACGTAGTAAAATTAGAAGCCACCCCCTGCTGAGGACATTTTGCAGGTACTTACTGAAAAAAACCTCCTTTCTTGTTGAAAATCCAATAATAAAACTAAAACGTAATACTGAAATTTCAGATTAAAGCTAAGCTTAGTTCTACAATTAAGGGAACGGAAATAATAATACTTGCACTTGCAGCATGTCAGGACTTTCATTCAAACACCTCTACACACTTTCCAAATTTTATCACAACACCATTGAAGAGGTGCCAATCTGCATTCCTTTTGAGTCCTGATCTCCTATTTGGGTGTTCTAATGAATGCAGAAATCAGGCCCCAAGTGTCCCAAGTAATAGGTATTATCATACCTTTTATTTCAGGTGGGCTTGATTTGCATTTGTAAGGAGGTTCTTTCATACCACTAGCACTGTAAAGGGTCATAAAGTGGAAGGAAATAATATTTTACTGCTGAGGCCTTACTGCAAATGAGCACTAGGCACAGAGATAGTAAGTGGTTTGCCCAATACCACCCAGTGAGTCAGAACTGGAAAAGGGATGCAAAAGTCCTGACTCCCACACTTCTATTTTAAATTGAAAACATCCAAGGAGCCTATATGCTATTGACGGGGCAAATAGAACAATTTTATGCACAAGGAAGATGTAAGAACACACTATCATCATCATCAGGAGTCACATTTTTGTCAGGTACATCTCAAAATGATAGCTGGACAGCCCACTGATGTTGACACTCCTTCATCCATCTTGTAGAAAAAAAATATGCAAGCCTCTTTCGAGTTTTCCCTTATTCTATTCCTGTCACAGGCTGAATGAATGTTCAGCAAAAACTAGTAATAATCAGTTATTTTCAGATGTACAGTTCAAATGTGTTTCCCTCCATCATCTAACCTGAATGCAAGTGTAATTTACAAAATGTGACTGACTTTGATCTTAAAGCATATGTCAGGAAACTATATTTCTACTCCAGATTCTTCCACAGATTTCCTTGGGCAAGGCAGTTAACATCTATGGAGGATATTTGTGGTTTCTTTATCTGCAGCCAAACTTATCAACTGTAAAAACTGAACTGTAGGAGCAGAGATGAGTTTACAAATACCTAGTTATCTTGTTAGAAGCACAGTAACTGAGAACTGCATCTACAGCAGAACTGTGGGCACAAATATTGAAAACGGTGGACCATCCTGTTGACAGTACGATCAATGGACACACCTGGCAGTTAGGGCTGTAAAAAATTAGGGAGTGCCATCAACTGAAAATTAATGTTAAAGAAACTAAGGCCTATTCTGTAATACAAAGCTTTGCCAGGAGAACAAAATTCTGAGTGCGTTCAAATTCAACAGCTTCTTCTGCAGTAGCAAACTTCCTTCCTTCCAGCAGTTACTCCATCTCTGCCAAGTGGACTAAGCAATAAATGAAAGGCACTTGAAGATACTCCTGCTTGTTCTTCTGGCTGCCATAATCATTCAGTAGTATAGGCTGTTACCGGTAGCTGCGGGCTGTCGCTTCGAGTTCTGGCAACAGGGAGGGGTAAGTATAGATACAACCTAATTTTTTGATCAGTGCCATTAATACCTGAGATTATGAATTGAAACCAAAAAATAACCCCCTTAAATGTCAGTGTACTCTTCAAATACTGAACCTGCATCTTTACATGCCTCTTACCTTTGCCCATGGAAATATACTTTTTTTGGCCAATTCTGAATTGAATAATTTCCCTTTAATAACTTTAGAAATGCAAAGTACTGTTTGCCTAATTTGAACATGACTAACGAGGGGTGGAAGTCAACTGATGTGTTGACCTTTCTGATAACATCAATTAAAGCCTTAGCTAATTTTAGATGATGGAAGATTCTGTGTAAAAATCACTACTGGTATAGATGAGCAGCACTCCTTGACAAAGTGAGTTGCATTCCTTTTTATCAACAGAGAAATTTAGTTTCCAGGTTTGAGCAGGAAAGAAAAGTGTGGTATTATATAAAAAATTTTTAACTGACTCTTATCTTTAACCTAGCCATGGCTTCCAGAGACATAAAAAAGTACATATCTCTCTAAATGTATCCAAGATAAAATGAATATGTTTTTAATGAATGTTTCCATCCATTTGCTTCTAGAATGGAGAATGCATTTTCTCCCTCCTTGATAACGAGCGGAAAAAAACTTTGGCAAAAAAAATGGTAAAATTACAGAACTTAAAAGATGTGCCAATACTGGGAGATCATTTTAATGTTGCTACGTAAGTTGCTTTTCCTACCATTCCAAACTTTCAAGAGAGGATCTGTTTTGGAAATTATCCTATTTAGAAACCAGATAAATAACTGTGAAAGTTTTCATAACTTAATTCATGGTCTTTGCCTACCCTTTCAGCTTAAGTAGGACAATGGTAGTTTGTCTATGAGAGCTATAAAAGTCCATCTATGATCTTTTGATGGATAATATTATGACCCTTCATAAACAACAATCTTGCTTATGTTGATGCATATCATGCACATGACAGAAGCTGAAATTACATTATATCATAGGTAACTCAGAATCTCAATCACTTTAAAAAAATAAGAAATTAAGGTAGTATAAAAGATGGAACAACAGCAGAACTCCTTCTGATTTGCTCTAAGCAAGATAGTAAGGAAACAACCAGTACCATTAAAAGTTGAAAGAATATTAAATAGCATTATTCAAAAAGCATTATGCTTCCCAAGTGTGCATAACTGAATGCACATCTAAAATATTTAATAAAAATTAAGCTATGCTATTTTCAGTTACATAAATAACCTTCTTTTTAATACACCATCTCAATGTGCATGTTGAAGCATACCAGCCTTTGCATGTCAGTTCTCCACATTTTACAACAATCACATTATGTCCCAAACACTGCCAGTCAAGTAACCTATCCTAACTCCAATATTTATTCTTAAAAACTGAACCTCTATAGTTCAATTTAAGGGGATACTGATAGAATCTTCCTTATTTAAAACAAATCACTGAGTTAGAAATAAGAAAATTCACATCTTCACATCACAATATGCTACATTTTCAGATGGAGACAGAAAGGTCTCTTACATTATGGGTTGAGAAAGACCATAATTACAGCAATGAAGGAGCCCTGATAAATTAATGGTGGATCTAGTGATTCCATCCTCCCTGGAGCTACAATTTTGTCTTCATACTTATTTCTACAGGTTCTAGAACAGTGGGGCCCCAATTCTGATACAGGCCCCTGAATACTACAGTAATATAAATTATTAAATACTATTGATAAACCTCCAAATTCATAGATCAGTCCTTTCAAATGGCACTGTAAAATAATTGGAAGCAAAAGTTATCGAACAGTAGTTTCCTTTCCTTTATTTTAAAGGCAGTTAAGCTGATTTGCCAGCATAAATTGAAATCCTGACCCAATGAAGCAAATGGCAAAACTTCCATTGACTTCAAGGGAGAAGAAGTACACCCTCAACCTTTAGAATGGTCAAATCATCTGTAACTTGTGCATTGAGAAACCATGTTTTCTTTTGTGTATGTGTTTGTTTTACTTCCTACGAATCCAAAATGCACTATTTAATGCATCTGGTATGGGGAAAAAAAGACTCATGAAAGAGAGAAAGTCAGGTTATCTGAACAACTCACATTTCTCTCTTTTATTTTCTAGTGGATGTATGTGTATGAGTGCATGCTTTATATGCTCTTGGAAATGAACTACTCTATTCTGTTGTTATAAGCATGTTATTGTTAGAATTTCATCCCTTCTGTACACATTCCATTACCAGACAGTTTTCATTCCATTATGTCAGTCATTTTTCCCATCATCATAAAACCCTTTACAGATTTATAACATTCGCATGTCAAGTTTCTGGATATTCCTTGTTATTTTATGTGATGCTGTAATGCCATATGCTGAAGCTGGGTTTCAGTTTAAACAATGCGGAGGTGAATTGGACAATGCCAAAAAACTATCTGGAGACATAACAAAAATAATGGAAATAAAAAAAAATCTATATAGCCTTTTAAAGCATCAACTTCAGAAACCGGTGTCAGGTTTCTCCATTAAACTGACGCTTGAGAGCACTAGAAGTCAGTTAAATTTCCAGAAGTTTTCAAAACGATCCCTTGGAATAAACTGAATTATAATTGCTTATTCAGTCTCCTGCTCCAACCCTCACCCCATCATTTCCCACTCATTACTGGGCTTACACAAATGCAAAAAGAGAAAAAACCTAGAATGCAAGATCTTTGGGGCAGGGCAATGGGGACCTGTTATGGCAAAACTCCCACCAACCGCAATGGAGCACTTCATGCCCTTGTCATCTCTGGACACTGTCATGCATTCCTATGGTATTGTAACAAAAAGAGCCAGGCTGCTTCCTCCGCAGGTCCCATTTGCATTGGAGAACCTAAGTCAGATTCCTGTACCGAGATCTCTAAAATTAAAAGGGCAACAAGCTCATAAAGAGCTGTTTTTAATTATTACAACAGAATTCTCCTCTCACCAAAAATCCTCAGCGCGCTCATGGATGAGCAACTGTGTTCACAAAAAAACTTGTGCTCACAGATGAGGTCTCTTGCAATTGAAATTAAATTCTAAACCCAAACGTATTATTCTATCTGGGTCATCCCTGTTATCTTAAATGTTCTTCTTCAAATGTCTTTACATTCAAGTGGCTTTTCTTTATAGCTCAATATGTATTTCCAAAACAGTCTTTTGTTCTTCATTGTTAGATTGGCTTGCAAGGATCTCATCTTGGACTGTTTCTCAAACTACATATTTCTTTACTAAAAAGATAACTTCTGGTAAAAAAGGTATCTACTCTCTACTCTGCTTACTTTATCCCCCCGCCCTCCCCCCAGTTTTATACTAGTCAAAAAGATTTAGTCCCTCTTCTGAAAAAAATTGAGAGTCACAAACGTTAAATACTTAATTTGAACAGGCAGAAAGACTGGCTACCGGAATTCTACAGAGGTCTGTTAGCTAGTATGTCTCTACAAGTGCATATTGAAGGAAACAGCAGAAATAATACTTTACAATTTGATGAACAATATATGACACAACCTCTAGACTCACAAAAAAGAGTTACAAACTTAGAAAAATATCTACCGTATACAATTCCAACCCCTCCCAAAGAAAAAGGAAATCTATACATTCCTTCTTTTAATTGATACACAACTGTTTAAAGTAATACCTAATATAAATGTATTGGATTAAGAAAGAAAATAACCACTAATGTATTTTAAAAACGTACATGAAATTCATGTGATAAGAGGAGGAGTTTTCTGAACAGAAGCTAGATTTTAAAACACAGTGAGCTACATGTTGCCATCTGTTTTCAGGCAGAATCCCTCACTGACTAAAAATTGTTGGCATGATAATGGCTCACTTAACAATATTTTTTCATGGATAAAATGCAATATAACTCTCCATTTCACCACATGCAAAGCCCATAAGCCTAACTCAAATCGTAAAAGAGCAAAGCAGAAAAGAGAAAATGGCACTTGTGTTTTCCAGAATCTATAGCATTGTATCACTGTTGGGTGCAAACTTGTACATTTTGTCTAAAATTCACAAAAAACAATCATATAGCATGGGACTGTGTGTGTAAAGACATCTGCTTGCGATATTTGCAACAAGAAAATATTGCTGTGTTTGAAAATAAACCTTACTCTCAAAGAAATGAGCACCATTTGCTGGAAGAAAGTGACTTGATATTCTGTAAGATAGTCAATAATTTATGCAGTTCAAACTCTTCAACTGAAGGATTCTACTGAACTTAATTCTGCACTACTGCTACCTGGTCATCATACTATAAAACAATATATCACCTTTTTTCCTCTTCAGAGAAGATGCCTCTTAATTTCTAACTACAATTCAAATGGTGACTCCTTCCATTCCCACAGAATTAACAACTTCATGCAGCTACCACATCATGAAATGCAAATGTAGGTGGCTTTGTTGTAATAAACAATATATTCACAAATACATAGTCAAGCCTAGTAAATCCTGGAAAATCTTACAAGTGAGCTGACATTAACTAATATAATGGCACTGCTGAGCTATTTATTATTTGCTTCCTGTAATCCACTTTTGGAGAATATTACCAAATTATGTAATTTTGTACAAATCATCTAATTTCCTAAAGTCATTTGGTTTCTTTGTGTACTGATAGTCTACCTACTCTAAACACTGTAGCCATAAACAATACACACTGTATATGACTGTCTAAATTTGCTCCACAAAATTGCAGGAACATCCTGGGGTCCTTTTATCACTGGATGACAATACAGGACTATTTTTAAGGTGTATGGTAAAGTCATTGCTCTCCTCTTGTACTTAGCTGCTGACACCTTGGAGAACCTGAGTCATAGTTGTAAGCTTCCTGTGGTGCTGTTTTAGCTCTAGGAAGTATGGATGCCTTGACAACAGTCTTAATGCACAATGGAAAGAAATAAGATGAACTAAAGAGGGAAAAAATGACAGCATCCAAATGAAGATAGGGAGGAAGGAACATAATGAAGGAATGAAGACGGGGATGAAGAGAGATAAGGTAGGAAAAAGGTACAGAAAAAAAGTTGACCAGAAATGGGGAAAGTAAAAGGTAACTGAGGAAAGAAAACTAGAAGAGTAATTTGTTATAGAGCATATGGCTGCACCCTCAGTTTCTTCCATTAAACACCTGCTGTTGGTTTTCACATGCCGTTCTCCTTGCTTTCCTTTTGGGAGTGTGCACATCAGGGAAAGAAATAGAAAGGGAAAGAGCAGAGGGAGGTTTCTCATCAACTTAAATCCTCAAGAACACTGGATCTCTAGTCTCCAGAGAAGCAAGGGTATGTATGTTCCAAAAATGCATTTGCTTCAAGATCAACATCTAGGAAATCAACAGAAAGTAGGGGGAGGACAGGGGGACCAGACCAAAACTTTAAATTTAAATATTCCACATCACCTAGTCTATGAGACATAAAGATGGCCCAGACAGGAAAAACAAAACAGCAAAACATCAAATGCAAGTTTCCTACAGTATATATTTGTTCTTTTTAAGGATTTGAGGAGAAATGTACTCCGTTTCCCAGGAAGAGAGGAACATTAATGAGATAAAGAAGGTTTTTTAACTTTATCTTGTACATGCTGCATTTGAATTTTATCATCTTCCATAATCACCTTCTGAAGCCTGATAATACCCCCTTTAACCTTTGTTACTCAATTACTGAACAAGTTATCTCATTGTTACCCTTTTTTGAAGGAAGAGTTGAGGCTCTTTTCATGCTGATAAGAGACGCACATAAGTATTCACTCCCAGCAAACATTTAGTAGTAAAGTGCCTTGAGCAAACTATCAGAGTCTAAAGGTAGGAAGTTGTGATAACTTTTCTGCTACCTTAACCCTTTCATTGATCTACTAGAATAGAAAGAAATGGAAGATAGAAATTCTTTTTCCAAATTAAATGCTTTTTTAAAGAAGTGATTTTAAAACTTGTTGTGTAAAGAAAAAATAGATTATATAACTGGAAATGAAATATTTACCCATTTTCTGGGCCGGCCTCTGGGTCGTTTTTCTCCAGTGGCTTCTGCTTTCTGTAAAGTGAAAAAACAACGTATTTTATCTTCCGACATTATTTAGTAGTCCTGGTAACTGAGAACATATTTCCTGTAATATTACCCTTTAAGATATATCTGCTGATTTGACAGATGGCACCAAGTCTCTGTCTCTCTCTACCTTTCTTATGGGTGAATATGCCTACTTTCCTGTTTCTAACATTTCATAGCACTAAAATTCCCTCTGGCATAGCGTTAAAGCATACAGTCTTTCAAGAGGAAGGAAACAGATTTTAAGAACTGACTATTTATTCTGCCATTTTTATCTATAGTCTAATGATGATGTTCTTTGCCCATATACTTGACAAAAGCATCTCAGCTTCAATATGCAAACATAACTTTTAAATTCTGAGTAAATCTTTCATCATTCCAAAACATGCCTTCATTTTCCAGAGTTGAAGCAAAATGAACAGGAGGTATCCTCAAAATAACAACTCATACTTAAGTACAGTGGTGGATACCACAGGATTAAATAAAGGAAACCTGAGTTGTACCAGAAACTCCACCATTAATTTGCTTGGTGAGCTTGGGATACATTTATCTTTGTGAATCACTTTGTGATCTTTGGATAGAAGAGTATATCTCAAGGATTATTATGTATTAGCAGACGCTATCACTGTGCTCATATCTGTATCTAATTAATCACAACAGTAGCCATGTACATAGACAAAGGATTAATTCTGGCCCTGCTAAAGTCAATGGGAGTTTTGACTTTACTGCAGTAGAGACAGGATTTTACCTTGTGTGCAATGACATTCCCTTTGAACGAAGACTTGTTTTATACCTGCTGCATTATAAGTTTCCAAAACCCTGCTTCTTCATGGTGTGTGTGTGTGTTTGATTTTCCCTCAGGAGTCAATTGTCTCATTATATAAATCCTTTATTGGCAAATCTCTGTAACAAGCACTGTAATGCCATGCCATGTAAAGTGAATCCCTCTAAAGAGAATCTGAGCTGAGGCCAATCTCTACAAACCTTGCACTATAAGTACAGTGGAATGACTTTGAAATAAATCTCACCAAGAAAAAACCTGTGAAAAATAAAATTCACACTCCTAAAGGGCAAAATTATCACTCAGACTTGTTAAAAGAGTAAACTTACTCTTTAATAACTTATACCAGTGTTACTTGTAAGGTGAAACCCTCTTATGAGAATACATGTTAAAGTACATTTGCTGTATTCTGTAGCTGTCTATTTCAGAGGTTTTGTTTCCTTTCACAACCTTTGTTTTTATGTCCCTATAACTTTGGATGATGCAACTAAAGTGATCTTTAGCTTAAAATGTCTGTTATACCCTGTGCTTATGTTTATTATTGAACTAATCAGAAGCATACATATTAAAGAAAAGATCTGTTTTAAATGTTCTTAAATAAACACCCCCCTGCACATACAATTTTTAAGTTTTATAGGACTAAATTAAAGACCATTCTGTTAGTGTCTATAAAAACCAACACGGACCATTTTGAAAACTATTGCAAATAAACTTTATTGTAATTTAACAAACTAAGAAAAGACAAAAATAATAAGCTTAACTAGACTATGTAAAGAAGCTTGATTAGAAGGATAACCTGAAGATTTCTTTGAATAGGTAATCTTAACTTCCTCTTATAAACTGTCATGCAGTGAAGCTGTTTACCATTAACAATGCTATTTCACCCCAGAGGTGGCTACATTACAGAAGTGGATAGTGTTCCCAGCAATGTATCATTTGTCTATCAGTTTGTAAAGTACTTTGGGATCCTTTGGGTTCAAAGGCACTACATTACTGGTGTATATGATTTCCACCTTATGTTAGAAGAAAAACATTTCCATGGCTCTTATCAAAATCAAATCTCTCCCAGAGGTTATCTGGGCAACAGCAATGCATTCCAGTTATTATGTTTTGGTACAGAGAGGTGCTGTAAGTAAATAGGAACGTTTCCATAGACTAAACTGCAGAAGATGAATGACAAGGATTTCCAGAATGGAAATTTTATCTCTCTTCTAAGAAGGGCCACAGACAAAACACTTCTTGAACAAGCAAGAAGGAATAATAATGCTCAAAAGTAGATGATAAAGAACTCTAAGAAGCAGTCCCATTTTATTTTTCAGCTGGATTTTTTTTTTTTTTTTTTGCCACTCGTTTCGTAAACATAGCACACATTCACCCTGGAAGCTAAATGTGGTTGTTTGATTTAAATACCTGAAGGGACGGTCAAATAATTTCATGTTTTTCCAAGCAGTTTTAATTTCCTTAACAGAAGGACAGGCACACCAACCCAAGAGCACTGCTTTGCCTCTTGAACAGATATTCACAGCAACAAAATCCATCTGTCCTAATAGCTGTTTGCTTTCATTAAAATGTTGTGTCTAGAGTGACAGACAAACCAAAGCCAAGTCACCCAAAAATAACTGAGAGTGTTATTTAGGCAAGCAGTCTCAACTA
The DNA here is from genome assembly GCF_001723915.1 of Gavialis gangeticus. Lineage (NCBI taxonomy): Eukaryota > Metazoa > Chordata > Crocodylia > Gavialidae > Gavialis > Gavialis gangeticus. The sequence continues at coordinate 23,525,843 of NW_017729022.1, read as the reverse complement.
CCCACTACAGTTCATACCTGCTTTGCCGAAGGTAACTGTGGCTTGAATCTTCTGATGCTGTGCTTAAAAGTAAGATACATTAAGGTAGGTTATATAGCTCATCATGTGACACAACATGATAAGGCCTGACTTCGCTCTCCCTAACATGACACATGTAACACCACCTGTAAAATAGGAGGGCTGGGAAAGGTATCAGACAACCAGTTTAATGGTGTTTTCCAAAATATTAAAACTTTTATGAACAACATGAAAAGTATCTTTTTCCGTGATAAATTTTAGGAATAGAAGTAGTTTAAGCAACTTTTTGACCACAAGAGATGCCTCTGAGAAATGGTGTTTTTCACGCGATCACCAGTTGGATTTAGTCTGTACAACTGGTGTTCCAAGGCTAGTTGGACTAAAGAGAGTTAATAGGCAGTGGACAGATTTGAAAATCATCTAAGATTTGGCAGTATAAGGCTACCTGCCCTTTGCTTCACTAACAAAGGATGCCATGGGTTCAGCAAAGGTAGAACCTGACTGTCCACTATCACCACCTCCTTGATGCAAGGGTGTGCACTGCCGAGCAGAAACTGAAATTGTAGTGTTGAAGGCAATTAACAAGACAAGATGGGTGTGAATAATTTAATGGATATAAAGTGTTCTTCAGGCATCCACCTATTGTCAAGCAGGAACCCAGATGCAACAGAATCCAAACTTTGTACATTCTAGCTGACTTGCAAAATGATCTGTTGAGACGTCAAGATAAAATGTGTCAGAGGTATAGGTCAGCTGGAGTAACTGATAGCTTTCCGAACACAGATCACTGTTGTCAAACCTAGTCAAAAGAACTTGCACAGTGAAGGGGCCCTTTTGTTGAAAGTCAGTTTGTTACAAAAAATTGAAAGACACCTAGGAACTGAACAGATAGAATCCATGTCATCATGTTGACCTAGTTTAACTCTAAACTGGGTTTTGCCTTCTTCTCCTGCCTTCCCACATATTACTCAAAACATCTTGTTCTGTGATATCTTTCTGTCAGATGCAGTCACCACTTGCGCATCAGATACCGTTTCCCTTTAAGCTTCTTATGGACGGTCCCAGTTTTAAGAAGTGAAGCATGGAAAACTCAACTGGATTTTCCAAGTACAGTTTAGAATAAAATTCTGGCTCCACTGATATCAAGGGCAACACTTCCACTGACTTTTACAGGGCCAGGATTTCACCCTTAGACAATTTAATTACATGACACATGGCCCTCTGCAAGGCAAACCGTGGCCATACAAAATGGAAATAACAGAAAGTTTAGAAATATACAGTACTATAAATCCTGTTTTGTAAAGTACACTTTTCTGAACTCAACTGGTTTTTTTAGTTATTTAATTTCATTCTATTAAAAACAAATTACTCTGTCTGTTACAGCTTCAAGTAGATTTAAAACTCAACTGAATGTGAATTTCCTAGAACTTTTACTTTTCTAAATCTACAGGTTGCATATCTGATGTTTTCACTTGTGGCCCATAGTCTCTACTACTATTGTGCTTACACCATAAGAGTTTCTTCGTTCTGAATGAGGTAAACTTCATGCCAGTATTTCTATCAAGCACAACTACAGGACCTACACAAAGAAAAGTCCTGAATCCTTAAGAAAAAATGGAGATGTGATAGTAATAGTGCTCTACCTAAAAAATAAACGTTAACTCTAGAGCACCCAAGACATGAACAGTGGGATGTCAATATTTTGACCTTTTTTTTCAAAGTAAAACAGTTATTTCTTAGAAACAGAAGATCTTTACTTATTTTACTATTTTTTTCACAAATGATTTTAATCAGTAACAGCAAGTCTTGTTCAGAAACACAGTCCTTAATAATAGAGCACTCAAGTGCAAGGTAATTAGAGTCCTTTTGTGGCTGTCTCCTACTTGTCATCTCTGAACACGTTATTTGTATTCACTCTTTGTAGAATATTAAACCCACTGAGCGACTGCTTTGGGATTTTTCCCTTCTGTTTGGTAGAAGGTAGGCTTACCTTTTGTATTCATTAGAAAATAAATCAGATATGCATTATATGTAAATCAGGTTTTATGTGTGTATTACCTGAAATTAAGGTAATTGCTACATTGTTAGCTGTCCAATTGGTCTTGCAACATTCTGCATATATTGTCAAGTTTCACACTGCTAATTTCCTAACAAGCACAGTTTGTTTTCAAATGCCCCAAGGCCAGTTTACTAAGGCCAAACACAAGCTCTGAAAGTAAAATAAAACAAAAACACCCCCAAAACACCCACCACGCACCAAGGAATTTTAAATACACAACACAATCAAAATCTCAGGGCAAATTGTGCCTCAACTGATTTAAAGGTATTTACTTTTTTAAAGTATAATAAAACAAAGCCCCAGTACTTGTCTGAGTATTTTTAGCTCCCTGCCAGTTTGTGTAATACATTTTTAATTGTGATGTGTAATGGTTTGCAAGAGAACACCCAATCAATTAATCATGAGTGCCTTCTCATGTCTGCTCTGTGGGTTCTAGTGGTGTACGTTTATCTTACATGTTGTGAACACTATAGTACATTTCAATGAGCTCACTTTGAAAAACACAGGCCACACACTATTCTTTAGAAATTCCAGCAATTTTCAGCTGTATGTATAGCAACCAAGTTCACATGCATAGGGTCTTAGCCAAAGTTAACAAGCACTGCTTTGAGAGTTGAGAGGGTAGCGAAACCCTTACATTTACAGATACAGATATATAGCTACAGACATAGATGTGTCATCAGAAAGTTACAAATGAAACTCATTATTTTAAAATGATACTTACAGATACAATTGAATCTTCATTTTAAATGTAAACTTATCAAATCATTTTTACTAGCAAAAAATTATCAAAAAGAAATTGTATAAAATAAAACCTGAAGAATTCAAATGTGAAGTTACAACATTTGAAGGAAGGTTTAAAGATCTATTTTGAAAAAAGGCAGAAAAATAGTTATTTGAAATATGATGCCAAAATGTTTTGCTTTCCTCCTACCCCCACCCTTTAAAAAAGCTGTATAACTGTTTTACACTTTGGAAGATTGAATAAATACTTTGCATTTGGGATACATTTAATATTCCTGTTATCAAAAAAGCTAAAAACAAAAATCAGACTTACATTTTTTGGGGAAAACACCTAGGATGTTTTTAATGATAAATAAGACAATTGCACGCTGGTCAAATTTTATTATAAACAACATCCTGTAGGAGTTTGTCATAGTTACAGAGTTACTTAGCCAACTCTGAAAATCAAAAAGACGCAATGAACTTGTTCAGGTCTCAATCCACACTAAAGAGTAGCAACAGGCACCAAAATGATCTGAAACATAACTGAACTGCATTGCATACCATTTCTATAGTAAGGAAGCCCTTTCTAATTTATGTTGATTTTAATCCCTACAGATTAATTAAGAGATTTCAGTATTTCTAGTAGGACCATCTTTTAAAAACATATTTTTACCATTTTTAAAATTTGCTCTTGTAATATTACAAATAGCAACATGACACAAAGCAAAATTTACTCTTCTGATAGTAATCATCAAAATTTGGATTTTCCAAAATAGTAAAAGTTTGTCCCATCTCTTTTGAGCTAAATATAAACCATTCAATAATGAATCTGAAATATACGTTAACTATCTAAAGAAAAAAATCTACATAGCTAAATAGGTTGCAACACAAATTATGTTTATCCATTTTAAATATCTAACTGAAAAGTATATTTACCAGCTTAAGGATCTTTTGACAGAATAAATGCTTTGTTTTGTTTTGTTTTGTTTTGTTTTGTTTTGTTTTGTTTTGTTACAGTCCAGGCAGTAACAATGGTATATTAAGCATAGTAGCATATGTTCCATAAAGAAACACTCAAAACAGTTCAAATAAAATGGAAACTGAACCTACAGTCAACCCCTAATAAATTAATATTTATCACTAGCTAGCACGGTAATTTTTAATACTGAAAACTATCAAACCTAACATGGTCAGTACCCATAGGCACACTGACAAAAAAACCAAAATTAAAAAAACACCCAACCATATTCCAACACACACTTTGCCACCTAACCCTTCCAAAGCAAAAGGAACTGATACATTTAAGCACCACAGTTCCCTCCCAGATTTTGTAAGCTTTTGTTTTCAACTTTGTACCTGCAAATGAGGGCTAACTGCAGTATAACCGTGTCCATAAACATGACCCCTGTATTTATTCCCAACACTAGATTCATGTTCACCAAAAACTCTTCATCTATATCATTCCTTTTGTCACCATTATTCTATACTACACATTTGCTAATTTAAATAAAATTAAGGCAGATTTTCAGATTAAATTTATTGTTTAAGGTCTATGAATTAATGGGAGAAGAGATTGACTTCACTGAACTCTCTCTTCGCTGAACCCTACCTTTGCTAAACATATTCAGAACCACCACAGTATGCAGGAGCTACCCACACCAGATAATGCTAATAGCACAAAAGACTAATATCCCTTCAAGCAAAAGTCACTTTGAAGCTGATTACCAAGCAATATGCATCAAACCTTCACTATAACTCACAGTTTACCATCTTTTTTCAAAGCAGTACATTTAAAAAAATCTACACATAATTGGAATGGCTTCTAATTACCATGTTTGACAAAACACTTAGTTTTAGTATACAGCTTTGGTTTCAAGCAGTGGTGTAAATGAGCAAGAAATTAACCTTTTTTTCTTTTCCTTTTAAAATCCCAAACTAAAAAAAATTCTAACTAAAATTCAAAAGGTTGAGATTTGCTGCAGACAGCAAAGAGGTCAATAAATATATCAAATGTGCCAAGTCACATCACTAGTTTATAGGTTATTCAAAAAGTAAAATGCCCTGTATATGTTCTGTGAAATAGGATTTTCCTTCAGCAAATATCAGCTCTGATCTGAAAAGGTAAAATACAGGCAATAGGTGGCTTCCCTTCCTAAAACTGCACTACCGTTCTGGGCTAAATATATTAAATTATTTGGACTCTAACCACTGAACAGATGGCAATGGTAGAGACTCTCTCTAATCTCACCTTCTGAGCTGCTTTAGAGGGACTCTTGTTTTTGCTTCCTTTAGGTCTTCCTCTTGGTCTTTTAGGAGATGGCTCTCCAGTTGGTTCCTAAACACAGGAAAACAGGCTATTGTGGCAAGAATCTCCAAAAGAAACTATCCAAGTACAAACTACAACCGAGCCACTACTCACAACACATTAAGTGTATAAAAGAGACATACATTTAAAGGAAAATAAAGGTTAAAAAAAGAGAACTCTATTTTGCAGCTTTAAAAATAAAAAGCTTCATTTCAACTGCAATCCAGTAACAAAACCCTGAAAAGTTGGCAATTTCTAACAAAAGGAAAACATACCTGAAAACATGTTTTGTTGGGGGCTGTTTGTATTTTAAAACAAAGATGTCTATCAAAGCCTTGGTGGGAGGAGAACTGTTCAAAAATTAACACTCTTGACTCGTTTCCCCAGAATAAAACAGAATTATTGTCGGCAATTTCCAGCCCGTTTGCAAACAAGGGTTGAGAGCCTGAGAGGCTAGAAAGCAATCTGCAATCTATTTTCTCCTAAGGGCACCAGTCGTTTGGGAGGGGGTGGGGTGG
>NW_017729022.1:23519554-23520192 GCF_001723915.1 Gavialis gangeticus | reverse complement strand
TTAAATGCCTGTTGTTCAAATAGAAATGTCTGGATTTCTTTGAGGCAGCTTTTGGCAAACAAAACAAACAAACAACCCCACCCTCAGCCCTTTGTGGAAATCAAATATCTGGAAGTAAACACAAAAGTTGTGCACAATGTGGGAGCAAGTGCTGGTGTGGAGCCGCGCTCTGCGCCATCCCTGGGCTTTGATAGTAAATAAAGCAGTCATTAGCATGGCTCGGAGTGACTAATAGTGCGGAGTCCAAATATTTATTCAGTGAATCATAAATACTATCAAACTCTTCGGGCTCCAAACCTCGAGCGTTTCATTCAGCGGACAGGATGTGGTCGAGCTAATTAAATGCAGTTTGTTAAGCAGCCTGCGACGCCTCGGATGCCTCACGCTGCCCGCGCCTGGGAGGGACAGAGGGAGGAAGGGGGCAGCCCGGCTCGGGGCCGCCTCCCGCGCGAGCCGCGGGGCACATGTGGAGGCAGCGCTCGCTCTTTCTCCGCCGCGCATTCAAATGCTAACGCGGCCCGCGGTCGCCCCTGGCATGGGCAGGACCTTGCCGGGCCGGGGATGGGGGTCGTAGCGAGCCCGCGCCGGGCAGGGCCGAGGAGCTGCTGCCGGCGGGCCCGAGGGGGCGCGCGGGAAGC
>NW_017729022.1:23518379-23518985 GCF_001723915.1 Gavialis gangeticus | reverse complement strand
GGGGCGGGCAGGGGGTGGGCGATCCCGAGCTCCCGCCGCTGCCGCTGCTCGCTGCCACCGCCGCACCGGACGTCCTGGTGCTGCCAAAAAGAAGAGAAGGGGAGGAGGAGGTGGCGGCGCGGGGCTGGTGCGGGAGGAGGAGGAGGAGGAGGAGGGGGGATCTCCTCTCACAGTTTAGGACGGGTTAGTAACATGAAGCAGTGCAAGGGGGAAGAAAAGGAGGGAGAGAGGGAACCGCAGCCCTGGAGCCGCTGGGAGAGGGGACGCAAAGCAGGGGGGTCTCCCAAATTGAACGCAAGCGGTGGGTTTCGGATCAGGACCGATTCGAGATCAAACGCACTGAAAACGCAACTGGTGACACCGCAGGGCTCCCCGCAGCCAAGAAGCCGCCGGCATTGAAGCCCCCAATGTTAAAAAGAGAGAGAGAGAGAGAGAGAGACTCATTCAAAATTTAAAAGGCAAACTTGCGGGGAGACAGAGAGGGAGGGAGCTGCTCCGCGGCTCGTGCCTGGGATGTGAGCGGCTGAGGCTAGAATATTATGATGCGAGTCCTGCCCACGGACTCAGCTAGGATGAGTAAAGGGGAAGGGGGGGGGGGGGAAAAGA
>NW_017729022.1:23512970-23513379 GCF_001723915.1 Gavialis gangeticus | reverse complement strand
GCTGCACCGGGCAGGGGGCGGGAGGCGCCGGCCAGCAGCCTGGCCCCGGGGCAGGGCTTGCGAGGGCCGGGGGGAGGGGGCAAGGACCTGCCTGGGAGCAGGCACAAGGTGCAACCCCCCCCGGCCGCCGGGCTGGGCACCTCATGGCGGCAGCAGGGAGATGGGGGCACACAAAGCCTCGTGCCCCGACCCCACCCCAGGGGCAGGGCAGGATCAGCCCCCGGCGGGACGGACACGCACACACACAGGGCCTGCCATTTCAAACGCGGCTCGGAGCGCGCTGGTTGGTCCGGGTCCCCATTGACACGACCAGGCGCGCACAATAGCGCCGGTCCCAGGAGGGGCTCGAGCCCTGGCGCGCGCGCACATGCACACACACATGCACACACACACACACACACACGGAGCC
>NW_017729022.1:23511530-23512959 GCF_001723915.1 Gavialis gangeticus | reverse complement strand
CAGCCCGGGAGGCCGCGGGGCAGGCACGGGCGTCAGGGCACGTCTCCCCGAAACCAGCTCGTCCCACCAAGCAAACAAACGAAAAGAAGGGTTTGTCAAGGCTTCCGCTCTAATCCCCCGCTCTTCTGCTCGCTCCAGTGTTTTTGCGCTGCCTCAACCTCCTGCAGGCTCGATGGGAGACGCCACGTGGAACAACAAAAGGGCAAAAGCAATACAAAGGCCGAAGAATATTGCCAGTACCATCCCATTCATCACTCGGTGTTTTTCATGAATGGGATAATCACTTGAAAAGTCATACACATATATATAATACACCGCCCCATGTGGCACCAAAATATGTATGTGTACACAGACAAGGTTCTTAAACCAACACAGCTACAGCCAACATCCCCCCCAACACACACACAACTCCATAATACTCCATATTGTGTATGGGTGTGTGTACACACACCGGATATGGCACCAAAATACAGGAGGTCCTCTCCCAGACAGTCACAGGTAGAAGCCAGCACATATTTCTAGACCTCTTGCACCCATTGACCATTCTCACACCTCTGAGATCTTCTCATCTTCACCTCTTCTGGGCTAGATCTATAGGTTAAACAGGAAAAGAGAAAGCACTGAACCTTCAGGACTCTTTGCTTGGAAGAGGTGAAGATGGGAAGATCTCAGAGGCGTGAGTGGGCAAAATGCGGCCCAGCCAGGCCATTCTGTCCAGCCTGTGGGGGCCCTAAAAAATTTAGAAAATTAATATTCATCTGCCCCTGGCTGCCTGTCATGTGGCCCTTAATGGCTTACCAAAACTCAGTAAGCAGCCCTCTGCCCAAAATAATTGCCCACCACACATGTAGCTAGTACAGAGACCCTTGCTGCTATGGCCCTTTTTCAAGAACAGCATGTGTAAGCCCTCCTCTGCCAGCAGAGCAACAACCACACATGCGGTTTTGCCAACACAGCTACATTGACTAGGGAGTATGACCCAGATGATATAACTCTGCTGGCAAAATTCAGTAGTGCAAGACTAGACTTTAGTCTCAGAAAGAAAAGTAGTTCCTGGGTAAAGCAGAACTGACTTAAGATGAGACCTGATGGGTAGAAAGTAATGCTGATAGGAAAGAGGAAAACCATTAGGAACTGGCTAAATCTTTGATCACAGCCTCTATCAAAATGGTGCATTCCCTGACTGTCTTAGAAGAGCATCATATAAGAATTTTAAATTCATCACTCAGTAATACATCTCCCAACTTCAGTCATGCTGTCTTCTCAGACTTAGCACAATAATTCATCCCTTCATGGTGGCAAGCCCAGTCCACTGCAACTCCCACTCACCTGTGATAACAAGGAATAATGGCCACAAATTGATTGAGAGCAGGTTCAGGCTTGATATCAGGAGGCATTACAGGAGGTTAGGGCTGCCAGGCTCTAGAGC
>NW_017729022.1:23503120-23506530 GCF_001723915.1 Gavialis gangeticus | reverse complement strand
AGGTGAGGCTCTGTTCCCCCAGGCACTCCCTGGGATAACAAGGAATAATGACCACAAATTGATTGAGAGCAGGGTCAGGCTTGATATCAGGAGGCATTACTTGATGGTTAGGACTGTCAGGCTCTGGAATGGGCTCCCAAGGGAGGTGGTGCTCTCCCCTACCTTGGGGGTCTTCAAGAGGAGGTTGGATAGATATCTGGCTGGAGTATTATGATCCCAGCATTCCTTCCTGCCCAGGGCAGGGGGTTGGACTTGATGATCTGTTCAGGTCCCTTCCAACTCTAGAAACTATACCAGGGGTCAGCAATGTTTTTGGACAGTGCAAAATACACCTGCAGCCTCAACTTGTAAGATGTCTACATGCCAGGGGTGGACAGCGGGGAAGCCATGAGGGACCCAATCCTTGTTGTGACAGCACAGCCCAGCCCTTTCCCCACTGTCTGCCCTGAGGCCAAACAAAATGCCTTCGCATGCCATGCTCTGGCATCCATGCCAGGGATTGCCTATTCTTGTTCTACAGAGTGGAGGCTGGCTATGTGAAGGCTTCAGATGATTAAACCCAGCTTTCCATCTGCTAAAACAAAAATATTTAAGAGTGTCACATCAATACTCCATATGTTACTGTGGCTTCACCTCCAATTCCAGACAGTCTTTCAGGTCTTGGTCATTACCTTCAAAGCCCCAAAAGCTAAGATACAGCTGCCTCTAGAACTGCCTTTCCAGTCCTTTTGAGTAAGCTACAATCTGCAAGGACCCTGGAGCTGAGCAGAGATGGGGGCCAGAGAGAAACAAAACACACAGCATGACATTTTAATGGAAGGGAAAGATAGCGCATAGAAGTCTCTTCAGACGGAGTACTCCTCCTTGCATGAGAGTTCAGACAATAAAGGAATGCTGCTGAAAAGTACAGTGATAATGCCTCCCTCTTAAATGGTAACGAGAAATGATCCTTCCAAAAGCATAGCCACTGGGCTTTGCACCCCAGGCAGCAGCAGTGGCAAGGGCTAGACCAGCTGCCAACTAACTTGGAAGCTGCCATTCTTGTACCTCCTCTAAGTGGGTACCCAGGACTGTTGCCCTGATCACCCACTCCTCATTATGCTACTGGATCCCTCAGAGAGAAACAAAAAATGCAGAGACAACAGCCCTAAGCAAGTCTAATGTAACCCAGAGAAAATGTTCTAATAATTGATGTACTTAATCCCTGATTACTACAGGTGACAGCTACATTAGGAATTCATAGCTGACTAGAGATAGGCAAGCAGCAGTTATTACAGTTATAACAATACCCATGCCTGATTTATTAGCTCTAGAAGATCCAAGGCTGCTGGGAGGGGACAGCTGAGTTATTTACCAGAAAGTGGGAAAAGGCCATTGCAGGCAGATGGGCTAGCAAAAAAAAAGTAATCCTAGAATGCTCTTAAGGGCTGAAACTATTCCCAGAGTGTTCTTAAGCCAACTAGAGACTTCCTGATGCCTTCCAAAGCAACTAGCCATGAAGACAAAGATAGTCCACCTGTTAAATCTCAGGGCTATGGAAAGATTTTTATAATCAGAAAGGCCTTGATTCAATTATCTACACACCATGAATAAAGAAATTATAAGCCCTCCAAGTCTATAATGTACATCCAAAATACAATCTATTATTTCAGGCATAGCAGCAAATAATTTTTATCACATTCATTTTTCTGACGTTTTAATTTTTCCTTAAAACAATGGTATATAACAGGGCTGCTATCCAGCTTCTGAGCTGTTGGATGTGTTTGGGCTGCACACCTCCCAAGCTACATACCAGGAAGGCCACACTGTGTGTCAATGCCCCATTGCACTGAGTGCCCCCCTCCCCCTTGCCGCTGCATCTCCATGCCAGTGTCCCTAGGCCTCACAGGGTCCTCAGGTACCCCCAGACACCTTAGCCACAGGCTCCCTTGGCTCTGCAGGCTACCCAGCTCTGCCCTACCCCAAGGGGTGCAGCCAGGAAGTAAAACCTGGAGCAGGGAGGAGGGGTCTAGAGACCCCTGCAGCAGCTAGGAGAGCACTGGGGGAGCAGAACCCTGATGGGTAGCCTTTGGGGGCTGCATGCTAATTGCTGCTAGTTGGACAGCCCTGGTGCATGAGGTTCCCACAGGCTTGTACCTTTAAAACACCTGTCCTACAGAATCATCTCAGATGGGCTGTTAATTCTGTCACGAGTCTTCCCTAAGTTCTCAGCAGCTTTGATGATAATACTCTGGTACATTAAGTACAGCCAAAATCAGACAAAATTCTCATTAGAACACCATCCAAAACTGTCCAAGTCTGAAAGTTATGCAAGCCATTCATATCCAGGGTACCTGAAGAGACTAGCACGTAGGCAATACAGCCATCAAACTGGATTCTAAATTACAAAGCTTTAAGAGGCAGCTGCTTAGAAGCAGATATATTTACATCAGGCAACAATAGAAAAATGAGCAACTAAGAACATTACAACTGGAGACTACCTAGGATTTACCTGAAGAACACTTGTGCATCTTTCTGCTACTCCCACCCTAGTACAGAAAAGATCCAGTCATCCACTCTCAAAACTCTTTAAGCAAGAATCATTGTTTTATCAAGATCCAGTGTGCATGACTTTGATGGTACAGTCATTGGCTGAGGCATTTGTGTGGATACCTTTAACAGTATTATATATAAATTGTAACATTTGCCTGGGATTGCAGGAGGGAACAGCAGAACTAGAGGCAGAGTACTGATCTCTGAATAAACAAACTTTATCATTCTATCAACTTAACTCCTTGGTCTTTTGAGAACAACACGTGGTACCAGGAATGGGGTGCAGAGAAAAGCAAAAAAATGGAGCATCTCAGAATTCCAAAGGAGTTAAAGCTGTCCAGTGATGCAGCAGAAACTGGAAGAAATTTAAGCAGAGCTTTACCATATATATATTTCATAGACATTTAGGCTGGAAGGGATCCCAGAGGATCATTAAGTCCAGCCCTCCTACCCCAGGGGCAGGAAGTCAGCAGGGATCACAGCACCCCAGCAAGATAAGCATCCAAATGTGTCTTGAAGGTGTTCAAAGTGGGCGCTTGAACTGCCTCCGGTGGCAGTCTATTCCAAACCTTAGGGGCTCAGACAGTGAAGAAGTTCTTTCTTATGTCCAGCCTGAACCAGTCACAGTGGAGTTTGTGATCGTTCAATCTTGTCATCCCTTGGGGCGCTCTGGTAAACAGACGTTCCCCCAGATCCTGATGAACAACCTTGGTAAACTTATCGGTGGCCACCAGATCACCCCTGAGCCTGCACTTTTCCAGGCTAAAGAGCCTCATTGCTCTCAGCCTCTCATTATAAGGTCTGTTTTCCTGACCTCTGATCATGCGCGTGGCTCTCCCCTGGACCCTCTCAAGCTTCTCCACATCCTTTTTGAATTG